>NC_090443.1:638384377-638687408 GCF_031143425.1 Pleurodeles waltl | reverse complement strand
CATCACTGTGGGCCTCTTCTGTGGGGGGAGTGGACATGTCTGGACCCTCCTGTCTGGTGACGTTGGGTGGGGGTCCCGCAGGGGTGTAAAGGCATGATTATTGCATCTGTATGTGTCATGGTGTGCAATGAGTGGGTTACCCTGTACCCCAGTGCTTGCATTCATGTGTGAGACCTTGTGTGATAATGGTTTAGTGGGGTATATGGGTATGTGCGGGGGCCATGCCTTGGTGATGGGTGTCCATGCTTTGGTGTTGCATGCAGGGCTTGGGTTTGGGATGTGTGGTTTGTGATAGTGGGACATGTGTGAGGAGTTGGAGTGATGGGGTGAGGGCGAGGGTGGGGGTATGTGATAGCATGCAGGTAGGGTGGGGGATGAAGTAGTTATGATTTGACTTACCAGAGTCCATTCCTCCAGCTACTCCTGCGAGGCACTCAGGATGCAGTATAGCCAAGACTTGCTCCTCCCATGTTGTTAGTTGTGGGGGAGGAGGTGGCGGTCCGCCGCCAGTCATCTGAACTGCAATCTGGTGTCTAGAGACCACGGAACGCACCTTCCCCCGTAGGTCGTTCTACCTCTTCCTGATGTCCTCCCGTGTTCTTGGGTGCTGTCCCACTGCGTTGACCCTGTCCATGATTCTGCGCCATAGCTCCATCTTCCTAACTATGGTGGTGTGCTGCACCTGTGATCCGAATAGCTGTGGCTCTACCCGGATGATTTCCTCCACCATGACTCCTCCTCTGAAAACCTTGGGTGTCTTTGCGTTGCCATAGGGTGTTGTGTGTGATGTGTGGGGCGGTGTGTGTTGTGATATGTGGGGTGATATTTAGGGGTGTGTTATGTGAGGTGCGTGGATGTTGTGTGAGTGGTGGTGTTGAGTGCCTGTGGATGCTAGTGTTGTTTCTGGTGGTGTGTCTCTCTGGCCTTCTGTCACAATTTTTGTCATAGGGGTTTGTGGCTGATGTGGGTGTGTGTTTTATATTGTATTGAGTGTGTGGGAGTGGTGTGTGTATGTGTATCAGGTGTGTGTATTTCGATTTGTCAAATGTGGATGTGTTTTGTAAGAGTGTGTGTATTTTGAGCGCAGCGGTGTGTACCGCCAATGGAATACCGCGGTTGAAAGACCACTGCGTGGATTCGTGGGTCGTGATAGTGTGGACGTATTCCTGTTGGCGTGACAGTGTCTGTTTTGTTATCGCCAGTTTATCACTGACCTTTGGTGTGGCGGACTTGTGTGGGTGTCTAAACTTTGGCGGATTCCGAGCTGTGGGTCATAATAGCTGTGGCGGAATTCCCCGGCCGCGGCAGTGTGTTGGCGGTCTTCTGCACGGGGGTAAGCAGCTTTTACCGCCAATGTTGTAATGACCCCCATAGTCTCTTCATGTTATATGATTTGTTACACTCTGTGTTATTCGATCTGAGCCAGTTAATTTGATCTTCAATAAGTATGTCTTCTCCTGTATGACTGAAAAAATCTTAGGGCCTGATTTAAAGTTTGGCAGATGGGTTACTCCATTACAAACTTGAGTGATATCCTGTCCACCGTATTACAATTTCCATTGGATATTATGGAGTTGTAATACGGTGAATGGTATGTTCCTCATGTTTGTGACAGAGTAACTCCCTCTGCCAAACTCTAAGTCAGGCCCCTATCTTTCGTTGCAAAGCCTACAGTTCTTTATTACAGAGAAAATAACAATAGTGACAGTGACCATGTGATATGGTATGATGTCAAATCACAAGATGGAACAAAAGCACAAAATTGTCCTAAGTGAGCATAAGCTTGATTTCTCAGATAGTAAACATTCCAATTTAAAAAAAAAGATCCCACAACATGCTCCTCCATTAGCTGCTCATTGTCCATGTGTTTCTTCTCTCACTGATCTTGATCCTCCCATAGCTGTTTGAGCCATGTGTGTAGGCTCCTCCTCCCATTTCAGCTCTTTCTATCCCCTTCTCTTGGGAGTCATGTGCTGTTGAAAATAGTTGCTGCATTCTTTTCTGAAGTGCTTTTGAACTAGCATTATGAGAAAATTTTGAATTTGACATTTCTTCAAGCCCTGGTATATTCCAAGGCCTTGCAGAATTAACTGCTAACATGGAATCACATTTAGTATGTAGTACAGTCTTTAAGGGCACCTCTAAAACCATAGAAAATGAATTTCTTGTATGCAAGAGCTTAAAAGGAGTTCTATTGTCCAACAGTTGAACACTTTAGGCTTTGTGGCTACATCTACTAATGACACCACTGATGTGGCCACTTAAGCGCAGTCTGTATTAATCTGTTATGGACAATGAGAGTAAAGTGGTGGACAGATTGCACAGTTTCACACACGTTAGGGACTCTAGTGCAGAAGCCATTGCTACAGCTATACCTATTGAACTGAGCTTGCCTTTTCCATAATATCCCCAAAAACAAAAACTAATTGCACAAAGCTATGATGTTGCTTTGGTTATTAGAGGAATGTTTGGTCGACCACTAAGACAATTAGAGATATGTATACTAATGCTCACTTTTACACTGTCATGCTCACCAACAGAATCCTCTTGTGTAACAAGTACTATTAAAGATCTCTGTAGCCAAATCTTTTTTGGGGCTGTAGCTGGCATAGCAGAATTCTTCTTACACAAAAGAAGTTCAATACTTCAGGACATTGTGGACAGAAGGTGCCCAAATGTGTCTGCACATTTTCAGATCAAACTCAATTATAAGCATAGCGTTGATCTTGGGAAAGAATTTGACGCATTGAAGCCACTGGTGACTTTGAACTGAAAATTCAAAATGAGGATGGAGTCTTTGCTAGGACACTACAAGATAGGGGCTTGCAATTCTTTCTGTTTTCATTTTTTGGAATAATGACTCATGTTTACATTTTATCCACCCATATTCAAAAATGAGAAAAAGGCGCTGTCTTTGTACAAAGACCTACAATTCAAATAGTCAGTAGCATGAATGAAGTCAAACAAAGAAATCACACTTTAGACAGCAGACTGCCAGATGATTCTAGTTTTTCAAACTCAAACTATAGAAAAAAACATAATGAACCTCGTCTAAGCATCAAACGAAGCTTGTGACACTATAGTTGTGCATGCTAAGAAACAATTTTATTTTCTGAAGCATTTTGTGAGTGCCGCATTACCACAAAGTTATTAGTTTGCAAATTACAACATTTTCTTCATTGATCAAGCTCTGAATGAGACTGTGAAGATGTCCCTTTGCTCTAAAAAGAGAATTTGAAAACTGAATTGTCTGTAATATATATAATGAATGTACATTGAGAAGCTACTGGTGCCATTCCTTTGCTTGCTTTAATTAAAAAATATAGGCCCTGGTTTCAGAGGGCCTAAAAGCTCCTTGTGCCACATTCGTGTCATTTTGTATACTAATGTGGCCCAACAAGGCTAAAATTGCTGTGCCAGATTTACAAGGTGACAATGCATGAATTGTGCCACTTTGTAACTCTTTGTGCTATGCCAGGCATAATGTATGCAAGTGGGGAGTCCCCCATTAGGAGGAGAGAAAAAATGGTGCAAATAAATCTTCTAGATTGGACAGAATGCTAAAAGCAGGCATTAAAACGGGGCACACCATTATTTATAATGAGCCTCTATTTAATATTCAGCGTTAGCGTCAACATTTTGGTGCTAACCCTGAACAGTACATCAATAGCTTAAAACATTTTGAGGCTATCACCCCCTACTCTGCGGCATGGTGAGTTGTATTTTAAATACAGCGCACACATGATGGCAGTAGGTGGGGGCGCAAAGGGATACAAGAAAAGTGGCAATGCATTTGGTGCAGCACCACTTTTCTTAAATATGTCCCTTAGTATGGAGAAATCACTTACAGTGGCTTTACTAAAAATACCCATAACTATTCCCCTGAATTGAATGTTCTTGAAAAAATACTCTCTTGAGGAAAGAATAAGGGGCAGATTTAAGAAAAGTGGCACTGAATCCAATGCAGCTGCACTTTTCTTGCACCCATTAGTGCCACTTAACGCTACCATGTGTGCACTCTATCTAAGATAGGGTGCACCATGGTGGTAGTTAGGGAACTAGCATCAACATTTTTTATACTAGTTTGGCGCTTTGTAGGATTTGCAAAAAAAATTGTGTGCCTCCTTTTAACTCATGCTCTGTGCAGGCATTAAAAATGTCACAAAAATGGTGTAAAGAAATCTTTTAGATTTCTTTGTGCCATTTTTTTAGCCCTGTGTTAGAAATGGGGTCTTTGGTTGGCAGTCAAGTTACCCCCTGTCTAAGCAAGGACCCTCACTCTAGTCAGGGTAAAAGAGAATCACCCTCAGCTAACCCCCGCTCTGCCCCTTGCTAGCTTGGCAAAAGCAGACAGGCTTAACTTCAGAGTGCTAGGTGTAAAGTATTTGTACTAACACACACAGTAACTCAATGACAACACTACAAAATTACACAACACAGGTTTAGAAAAATAGAGAATATTTATCTAAACAAAACAAGACCAAAATGACAAAAATCCAGCATGCACAAGTCAGGTTATTAATTAAAATACAAAAAGAGTCTTCATGTTCTTTTAAACACAACGCTAACGCTGTTAGTGTGAAAATGTACCTGGGTCGTGTCAAAATAACCCACACAGGCGAGTGTGCATTGAAAAAGGTAAGCGGTGCATCGATTTCTCACAAGCAAGCGAGGTCGTGCATCATTTCCCCTTCTCCGGTCCGATCGCCGTGCGTTGTTTCTTTCCCTGCAGGAGATAGATGCCTCGATCCAGACAAAACACCTCTGGTCTGGGCAGTCTTGCGTTGTTTTTCCGTGCCCAGCGATGTTGCATCATTGCAGCCTCCATCAGCGATGCCGAGCGTTGTGTCTCCAGCCACATGCGTAGATTTCACAAGTGCCTCAAGTGTTGCATCGATTTCAGCCACGGAGTTGGTGGCGCATCGCTTCTTCAGCCGCTCTCGGAGGTTGCATCTTAAATTTCCCCACACAGCTATCTGTGCCTGGATTTCTAAACTTGGTCCACCAGCTTCACCTTTCAAGGCCCCAGGAACTGAATAGGGCACCACTTGGCAGGGCAGGAGTCTCAGCCGAGGCAGACAACACTCTGGACAACACGTTAGAGAACATTGGCTGGGACATCCCTGATGCAATGGCCACTATTGTTTGAAAGGACCCACTTGCCAGGAAATGGAGTACTGACAGGACCTGCACTACAGGGAGGATTCCTGTGGGATGGCGGATAGCTGACATCAGGTCTGGCTCCAACTGTGCACACAGTTCCTGGATTGTGGCACGATCAAGTCTGTAGGTGACAATTACATGTCGCTCTCCCATTGTCGACAGGTCCACCAGCGGTCTGTACACTGTGAGGATGCCGCCATCTCCTCACCTGCCCCAGCGGACGTGCCCTATGGATGAGAACAGCGAGCACAGAGTCAGCCAACACTGAGGTACGAAAACACAACTTTATTGCACTCATTTGTCAATCCACTATGTGCCTGTCTTAGTGTGTATGCAAGGCCTAGATATGTGTGACGCATTTAAAATTAATGCCATGTGGCCCCCTGAAACGGCGGCTGCCTGACCTGTAAGGTGTGACAATGGGATATGAGGTAACTGCGCTGGCGTTGTACACCGTTGCGGTAGGCGGTCGAAGACCGCGGCGCAATCCTGCATTGGTTAACAGTGGACCCTATGGGTCCCAGGAGCCAATGAACATGTTCGCTGGTGGTGACGGTATGCACCACCACCGACGTGACCACCATTTTCTGTCTGTTTACTCACTTGATACCTGATCTTCGACAGGAGAGGACCTACACTGCAAGTGCTGCTGTGACCTCAGTCTGGAAGCGACAATGGCTACAGTGTCTGGGGAAAGGGACCCTGCCTTCACATCGGAGGAGTTGGACAAACTAGTGGATGGGGTCCTCCCCCAGTACACCCTACTCTACGGTCCTCCAGACAAACAGGTGAGTACACTGTGAGCATGCTGTATGGGCAATGCCTGTTTGGAGTGGTGTGGATGGGAGATGGTGGGGGGGGGGGAATGAGGCGTCGATGAAACGACGGTGAGTGTATGTGCGTCAGGGCAAGGGTGGGAACGTGGACTAATGACAGTGACGGTCCGGACGGTTATATTTTCTCCTTTTTCCCTGTGCTATTCCTGTAGGTCAGCACCCACCAGAAGAAGGATATTTGGCGTGCCATCGCCAAGGAAGTCCGGAACCTGGGGGTCCACCACAGACAGAGCACCCACTGCCGTAAAAGATGGGAGGACATTCGCCGCTGGAGCAAGAAGACGGAGGAGGCCCAGCTGGGGATGGCCTCCCAACGTGGGAGGGGTGCCCATCGCACCATGACCCCCCTGATGTTCCGGATCCCGGCGGTGGCGTATCCGGAGTTGGATGGGTGCTTAAGGGCATCACAGCAGCCACAAGGGGGTGAGTACAGTCACATTCATCTGATTCAGCGTGCATGGGAGGTGTCTGGGTGGGGGAGGTGGGCAGTGGGTTCCCCTAGGCCAGGGCGAGTTTTGCAGGCAAGGTCTCTTCGTGAGGCAGGCTATGTGGTACCCCACCAGTGTTAAGAGCCATCTAACCCTAGTCAGGCTCCTGTGACTTCCATGTGTGCAGCAATCGGGCATAGGCCTTGTACCCCATGGCCCTGTGATTAATTAGGGAACTCTAAGTGCATGGCGTAGTGTAGAGGGCTGCTGTGTCTGTAGTGTCCGCCATCGGTAGCGGTATTGCATGCACTGAACATGTCTTTCTATTTTCTTTTCCCCCCTTTTTGTGGTCTCCCTGTTCTTGTGTGCATTAGCATCATCACGCGGAGGAGCAGTGCCACCGGAGCAGAAGGGAGCTGCATCCCACATGGCCCTGGAGGGCGAGACAACGAACTCCGAATTCACCAGTGGGACGGAGGTCAAGGGGAGCTCCAAGGCGGGGACAGGAGCTGAGATCAGCAACACCGACTCCTCCTCTGATGGGAGCTCCCTTGTAGTGGCGGGCCCCTCTGTGCCCACCGCATCTACAGATACAGCCGCCACCCTCCTACCAGCATCACCCTCCCAGCAGCCCCTCAGCATGTGTCCCGTGGCCGCTCACCCAGGAGGGTGGGCATCTCCTTTGTCCCAGGCACCTCAGCCCCTGCCCCTGTCAGCCCAGCTGCCCTCAGTGAGGAGGCCATTGACCTCCTCAAATCCCTCACTGTTGGGCAGTCTACCATTCTGGATGCCATCCAGGGTGCAGAGAGACAGTTGCAACAGACAAATGCATACCTGGAGGGCATTCATTCTGGTCAGGCAGCCCAACAGCGAGCTTTTCAGACTCTGGCCTCAGCACTGATGGCAGCCATTGTCCCTGTGTCCAGCCTCCCCCCTCCAACTTTCTCCACCCAGACCCAATCCCCAGTACCTCAGCCTATCCCAAACACACCATCAGACCAGCATGCACACACCTCAACACACAAGGGTAGCTCTGGCAAACATAAGCACCACACATCCCACAGGCACTCACACAAGCATCATACCCATGCGGACATACCAACAGCCACTGCCTCCACTGTGTCCCCCTCCTCCATGTTTCCCTTCTCCCTCCCTGTCACGTCTCCACTCACACCTGCATGCACTACATCTTCAGCCACTACGTCCATCACCAGCACGCCCATCACCACACACCGCTCATGTGCACTCACCACCCCACCACCATTCACACATCCCCTGTGTCCTCTCCCAGTGTGTCTGTGAGCCCACCTCCCAAACTACACAAATGCAGTCACACACCCATCCAACAGCCATCCACCTCACAACAGCCTCCTGCCCATGCACCTTCACCCAAAGTCAGCAAACTAACACCTCCTACAACCACTACCTCTTCCTCCACTCCCAAACCCCCTCCATCTATCCGTCCCAGTGTGTCTAAAAAATGTTTCCTATCAGACCTTGACCTCTTCCCTACGCCTTCCCCACCCTTTCCGTCCCCTAGGGCCCGCCTTTCCAAGTCCGAACCCAGCACCTCAACCACTGCATTGCCGGGAACAGTGGTGCCAGCAGTAACCAGCTTCTGAAGTGCGCCCAGCAGCAGGGAAGCCAGTGTGCCAAGGATCCAGGCCAAGGACATTCCCCCACCTCAAAAACTTAAGAAGTTGGCCACAGCCCAGAGGGAGAAGGCCAAAACACCTGCCACCAAGGGCTCTCCCAGGACTACAGTTGGGAGTGGCAAGACAGCTGCACCACCATCCAAGGTGGGAAAGGGCCAGAGAAAGAAAGGGAAGTCTCCGCCAACCTGCACAGCAGACAAGACCGCCACGGGCACCGCCACATGCACCGCCGCCACTGGCACCGCCGCTCAGGACACAGCCGCAAGCAGCACGCTCACTGAGCCCACCACCAGCACCGCCGCCCAGGACACTGCTGCCACCTGCACGCCTACTGAGCCACCCACCAGCAGCACCGCCCAGGACACCGCCGCCAGCTGCACGCTCACTGAGCCACACACCAGCACCACCGCCCAGGACACCGCCGCCAGCAGCACGCTCACTGAGCCACCCACCAGCACCGCCGCCCAGGACACCACAGCCAGCAGCACTCTCACTGAGCCACCCACCAGCACCGCTGCCCAGGACACCGCCGCCAGCAGCACGCTCACTGAGCCACCCACTAGCACCGCTGCCCAATGACACCGCAAGCACCCCGCCAGCACCGCCAGCGGCCACGCCACATCCTGTGCCAGTGGCACCACCGCAGACCTGGCTGCCATCCCCAGAGGTCGGTCGTAGGTGGCTGGTGGTGTGTTCCAGGGGCCTGGACAGCTTCCAAGTTGGCCCAACGTCAGTGGTGTTTCACATTCACTACCTCTGTCCTTGGCAGGATGAAGTACTCTGAGCACAAAGCCCCCTCCAGAACCAGTGGAGAAAGGCATCCACTACCTCAGTCCTTGGCAGGATGAAGCACTCTGGGCACAAAGCCCCCTCCAGAACCAGTGGAGAAAGACATCCACTACCTCAGTCCTTGGCAGGATGAAGCACTCTGGGCACAAAGCCCCTTCCAGAACCAGTGGAGACTGTTATCCACTTGAGAGACTGTGGCTTTGCACTCCCCAGGGTAAAGCAGTGGGCAAACCACCCACTGGAGAGACCTGTGAGACTGTGGCTTTACACTCCCCAGGATAAAACAGTGGCCAAACCACCCACTGGAGAGACTTGAGAGACTGTGGCTTTGCACTCCCCAGGATAAAGCAGTGGGCAAACCACCCACTGGAGAGACTTGAGAGACTGTGGCTTTGCACTCCCCAGGATACATCAATTGGCAGTGAGCTCCCTCGTGGAGATGGCGTCGTGCACTCATCTGGCTGAGGTGCCCCCGTCCCTTCCCCCTGAGGAGGCTGTTTTATTTCGATCTGATGACCCTGCAGTGTTATCTCCGTTTGGATCGGGTATTGATGGTGGACCTCGCCCATGCATTTTGGGCCCAGTGATCTTCGGACTATGTAGGTGCAGCACATGGACTTGAAATCATGGTGTACATATTTTTTAATAGTGTATATATTTTTGACTGATGGATTTTTCCTGATTACAATCGTTCAAATCAATTCCTTTTGTCCTTGCATTCTTCCAGGGCAGGTAGGGAGGTTGTAACTGTAATGTTTCAACATGTATTTGTGTGTATGGTGTGGTGGGTGAGGGTGGGGGTGGGGGTGTTGCGTGTTGTGTGTGTGTGTCACTCTACTTTCTCTCCCCTGTGTCGTAAGTGCAGTAGTCACTGTGGTGGTCGCCACTGTCGGTCGTGCTCCTGGTAGAGGAACAGGAAGACAATGGCAGGTAGAATTTGGAGTTCCAGCTCCATGGCGTCCTGGTTCCTCGTGGGGTATGTAGAGGTGAGCATTTTCCCTTCCAAGTCCTGTTTCCGCCGTGTTTTTGTTCGCGTTGAATCCGCCTCGGAAAAGGTGGTGGATTGGCCTCTCATAATGGTGTGGGCGGTACATTGTCTTCTGCCTGTCTGTTGGCGGTGACCACCATGCTGTTTGTTTGTACCGCCGTGGCGGTCGGAGTGTTAAAGTGGCTGTCTTTGTTGGCGGTTTCCGCCATGGTCGTGATTCCATTTTTTTTTCAGCCGTCCTGTTGGCGGTCTTACCGCCGCTTTACCACCAACCGCCATGGTTGTAATGAGGGCCTTAGCTTCTTCAGCGCCCAGACCACAGCAAACGCTTCACGTTCTATGGCACTCCACCTACGTTCCCTGGGAAGTAACCTCCTGATAATGAAGGCTACGGGTTGATCTAGGCCCTCTTCATTAAGCTGTGAAAGTACTGTTCCAATACCATGTTCTGAGGCGTCTGTTAGCACAATGAAATCCTTGGAGTAGTCAGTTGCTTTCAGCAGAGGTGCTGTGCACTTGGCAGCCTTTAGGGCATCAAAAGCGGTCTGACAAGCCTCTGTCCAGATCACTTTTTTGGGTTGCTTCTTAGAAGTTAACGCAGTCAAGGGGGTAACAATGGTACCATTACCCTTGACAAACCTCCTGTAGTAGCCAATGAGGCCTAAAAAGGGTCTCACCTTAATCTGGGTTTTGGGAGGCTCCCAATCCAGAATGGCGTCAATTTATGTATATGGGGTGCCACCTGGCCACTCCCTACCTGGTGTCCCAAGTACAGCACAGAACCCTGCCCTATTGGGCCCTTGCTTGCCTTAAAAGTGAGGCCTGCCATCTGCAGGGCCTCCAACACTCTGCAGAGGTGTTGCAGATGTTCCTCCCATGTGGAACTAAAAACAGCAATGTCAGACAGGTAGGCGGAACTGAACTCATCCAGCCCAGCCAACACCTGGTTGACCAACCTCTGAAAGGTGGCAGGGGCATTCTTCATCCCAAATGGCATCACTTTAAATTGAAAGTACCCATCTGGGGTAGAAAATGCAGACCTCTCCTTGGCCCCCTCAGTCAAGGCAATTTGCCAATACCCAGATGTTAAGTCAAATGTGCTGAGGTAGGTGGCAGCTCCCAACCGGTCAATGAGCTCATCAGCTCGGGGGATGGGGTGTGTGTCAGTTTTGCTGACCGCATTGAGTCCCCGGTAGTCCACACAGAACCTGAGTTCTGGAGTGGCACCAGGTGCAGCAGCCTTTGGGACCAATAACACTGGGCTGGCCCAAGGACTACTGAAATGCTCAATATACACTAGGGTTAACATTTTGGATACCTCATCCTTAAGGCAAGCCCTGACCCTGTCAGGCACATTGTAAACTTTCTGTTTAATGGGTGGACTGTCCCCAGTGTCCACATCATGTGTGCACAGTGAGACGAACTGTCCCAACACCTGGTGACAGTCCCTCTGCTGCTCTGCAGTTAGGGAGGGGGAGAGGATCACTCCCTCCACAGACCCATCTTTTTCTCCTGCAGACAGGAGGTCAGAAAGAAGCCCTCTCCCGTTCTCCACCCCATCATCTGTTGCAAGGAGCATGGAAGGTTCAATCCGTTCAAGGTGTGGTTTGAGGCGATTGACATGTAAGACCCTTAAAGGGATCCTTGGAGTCTGCAAGTCCCCCAGGTAGGTGATTTCACTCTTGCACTCCACCACCTCAAAAGGCCCCATCGACTTATCCTGGAGCGCCCTAGGCTCCACTGGTACCATCACCTACACTTTCTGACCAGGTTGAAACTCGACCAGATTGCCATTCCAGTCATACCACTGTTTCATACCCTCCTGGCTTGCTTCCAGGTTCTCCTGTGCGTGAGTCCTGAAGTGGGCAGTCTGGTTTCTCAGAGCCAGCGTGTAGCTAAAAACAACCTGGGGGGGTTTACTAGGAGCTTTTTCCAAAGCCTCCTTCACCAGACTTAAACGTCCCGTCACAGGGTGGCCATATATCAGCTCAAAGGGACTAAACCCAAGTCCCTTTTGAAGCACCTCACTGTAAGCGAACAGAAGGCTTGACAAGAGGACGCCCACTTCTGCCTCAAGGGCTCTGACAGGCCCATAATCATGCCTTTCAAGGTGTGGTTGAATCTCTCAACTAGACCCTTACTTTGGGGGTGGTAAAGGGTGGTGAACTTGTAGGTTATCCCACACTCCTTCGACAGAAACTTCATATATACGTGGATATGAAGTTGGTACCCATATCAGATACCACTTCCTTGGGGAACCCCATGCAGGTAAAACCCCCCCATCAAAGCATGACCTGCCACAGGGGAAGTGATTGACCTCAGAGGAATGGCTTCTGGGTACCGGGTAGCATGGTCCACTAAGACCAGGATGAACCTGTTGCACATGGCTGTCTAGGGATCCAGAAGCCCCACAATGTCAATACCAACCCTTTCAAATGGGGCATAACAACAGGAAAAGGTTGGTGGGGAGCCTTACATTTCCCCCAAACTCTTGCCACTTGCCTGACAAGTTTGGCAAGACCTGCAATGGGCATCTGAGTGCTGCGCATTAGGGGCCAGTGAAAGTGGGTGACAAGCCTCTCAAAGGTCTTGTCCCGCCCCAAATGTCCAGCTAAAGGCACATTATGAGCCAACCCCAGTAGGAAGGTCCTGAAGCACTGGGATACCACCAGCACACGGGCTGACCCAGGCTCAGGAACCTTAGGCTCACTATACAGGAGGTCACCCTCCCAGTAGATCAGGTGAGATCCTGGCACCTTGCCAGCCGCCTGGTCTACAGCCTGCTGCCGCAAACCCTCCAGGCATGATTTCTGTGCTGCAAAGAATGCTTCCCTGGTGGGCCCAGCCCCCCTTCCTGCTACAACTGCGACAGCTCAGGGACCTTCCCCAGTTCAGCCACCTATTCCCCTGTAGGCTCCGGGGCGTCACCCTCAGACTCTGCCTCCTCCCGGACCGTGGGAACTTCTGGGGCTGGTTTCCCACGCTTCCTGCCCTTCCTCTTTTTGGCGGTCCCCTGGGCCAGTATTTGAGGCTCCAGGGGCTATTGTCTACCCTGATGGGCTGCCACTGACCTGGTGGATATGCATACCCACCCAGGCAGACCCAACATCTCCAAGTGCGACCTGTTCCACCTACTTCCAAGGAGAATCCTCCAGGCCATTGCCAAGCAAACAATCTACAGGCATGGTTGGACTCACAGCTACTTTCAAGGAACCTGAGACCACCCCCCATTCAAAGGGAACCTGCACCACTCTACACAGGTGAAGCAACTACTTGGTGAAGTACACAGGGATAAATCTGCTCTTCAGACACCACTGAAGTCACACTGGCTCCTGTGTCTCTCAGAGCCTCCACCCTCTGCCCACTGATGGTCACCCACTGACTGAACTTCTTAGAGTTCTCAAGCATGAGGGTTCTCTGGACCATCTCACTGTCCCCTAGTGAGACAAGGGTCATCTCAATTGGCTCCCACCCGCCTGGAACCAACTCCTCCCCAAGCGCTACACTAGCCAAACCATGGGACTGTGCACCAGTGGGTGCTATTGTACTATTGGGGCATTTGGGGTCCCCATCACATGACCCACCTGGTCACATGCATAACACTTTCATGGGGGTCCCCCTGCCACTGGCTTCCCTTTGGAGAACCATGGCTTATTGTCACTGGAGGGCTGGGAATCCTTCCCCTGGGAATCAGATTGGGGTCCTTTGGAGAACTCCCCCTGTTTACCCATACCCCCCTTTCTTCTGAGAGGGACCATGCCCACACTTGGTCTGGTCTCCCCATACCTCTTGAGGACCCTGGTGCTCCCCCAGAGGTCTGCTTCTTGTGCAAGCCTCCTGGGATCAGTCATCTTGCTGTCGATTAGGTGCTGGTGCATCTCTGGAGAACATAAACTGTACAATGCTCCCAAGCAATCAAATTGTAAAGCCCCTCATACAGAGTTACCTTACTCCCCTTCGCCGAACCATCCAGTGACCTGCAGAATGAATCAACACACTCCAATCATGTTTGGGATTCCTCCTTCTTATAGTACCTAAACTTGTCCTTATACTGTTCAGAGGTGAGACCATATCTTGTGAGTAGGGCACCCTTCATGATAGAGTAAGTGAGCCCCTGAGAATCCCCTAAGGATGTCAGAGTATTCCTCCCCTCTACCTCAAAGTGCTTTCACAGACCCGCCCCCCAATGAGCTTCAGGGAGCAGATTCATGAGGAGAGCAGACTCATACCTCTTGAACCATAAGTATATGTCATCCTCTGTCTTGTAATCCTTCACTAGGTCTTTTGGAATGTGTACCCTTCTCTCAGGCTGCACTTTGCTGTTGCTGCCACCATCTCTACCAGACTCGCTCCTCTCATCTAGTTCCCTCAAGCTAAGCCCATGAGCCAGCAGTATCTTCTTCCTCTCAATCGCCATCCTTCTGTCCTCCCTTTCCCTCTACATCTTGAGCATCTCCAGCTCCAATTGGTACTCTCTCTCTGCCTGTCTGTCCTCTAACTCCTCAGGAGTCAGACCCTTGGATGACACACTGCTGGAGACTCTCTTTCTGGACATGACAGGTCCACCCACTACATAATTGTGAGTGACATGCACCCCTTCCTCCCCTTCTCGCTCCTCCTCAGCTTATTTAGCTGTCTCCCAGGCCCACAGCGCTTTTTGCAGCTCCTCCTTCTTGGACGAGCTCTTAATGGCACAGGCAAAATCTTTACAGAAATGCTTCAACTGAGCCACTGTGTAACTCTCCAATTTCTCTATGTGAAAAGCAGCTCTAGCTGATGCATCTCTAGATTGGGACATTATGAAGAGTTTAAAAAGTGCAAAGTTCCGAAGGCAAATGAAGTTTCAAAGAAAGTCAGTCAAGGGATCAGCATGAAGTAGAACAAAAAGAAGTCCCAAAGAGAAAAGCAAAAATCACAAGACAAGTAGAATGTGGTCACATAGTGGTCTGAACTCAAAATAGTAGTGTACACTTAATCACTGTATGTCAAGTACAAACACAAGTCCAATCCCACCACTGCCACCAGTGTTAGAAATTGGGTCGTTGGTTGGCAGTCAGGTTACCCCCTGCCCAAGCAAGGACCCTCATTCTAGTCAGGGTAAAAGAGAATCACCCTCATCTAAACCCTGCTTACCCCCTTGGTAGCTTGGCACGAGCAGTAGGCTTATCGTCAGAGTGCTAGGTGTAAAGAATGTGTACCAACACACACAGTACTCAATAAAAACACTACAAAATGACACAACACAGGTTTAGAAATATAAAGAATATTTATCTAAACAAAACAAGACTGAAACAACAAAAATCCAGCATACACAAGTCAAGTTATTAATTAAAATGCAAAAAGAGTCTTCATGTTCTTTTAAAAACAATGCTTATGCTGTTATTGTGAAAATGGACCTAGATCGCGTCAAAATAACCTGCACAGCCGAGTGTGCATTGAAAAAGGTTAGCGGTTCGTTGATTTCTCACCCGCAAGGGAGCTCGTGCGTTGTTTCTCCTTCTCCGGTCCGATCGGCGTGCATCGTTTCTTTCCCCGCAGGAGAGAGATGTGTCGATCCCGACAAAACACCTCGGGTCCGGGCAGGCTTGTGTTGGTTTTCCACTCCCAGCAATGTTGCATCATTGCAGCCTTCATCAGCGATGCCGAGCAGCGTGCGTCGATTTCACTGCCACGCTGCAAGTTCAGTTTCAAGCCCTTGGAGAGTTCTTCACAAGCAGGAAGGCACACAAAGTTCAGTCTTTGTCCTCTTGCACAGACAGAAGCAGCAACTGCCAGATAGCTCCACAAAGCACAGTCACAGGCAGGGCAGCTCTTCAGCTCTTCCCCAGGCAGAGGTTCCTCTTGGTGTCCAGAAGTGATCTAAAGTCTTTGGTTTTGGATGCCCTTCTTATACCCATTTTCCCATTTGAAGTAGGCTTACTTCAAAGCAAAGTCTCTCTTGTTTGTGAAATCCTGCCTTGCCCAGGCCAGGTCCCAGACACACACCGGGGGTTGGAGACTGCATTGTGTGAGGGCAGGCACAGCCCTTTAAAGTGTGATTGACCACTCTCCCCTCCCTCCTAGCATAGATGGCTCATCAGGTATGCAGGCTACACCCCAGCTCCCTTTCTGTCACTGTCTAGAGAGAGGTGCAAACAGCCCAACTGTCAAACTGACCCAGGCAGAGAATCCACAAACAGGAAGAGCCACAGAATGGTTTAAGCAAGAAAATGCTCACTTTCTAAAAGTGTCATTTTCAAACACACAATCTTAAAATCAACTTTACTAATAGATGTATTTTTAAATTGTGAGCTCAGAGACCCCAAACTCCACATGTCTATCCGCTCCCAAAGGGAATCCACACTTTATTCATATTTACAAGCAGCCCCCATGTTAACCTATGAGAGGGATAGGCCTTTCAACAGTGAAAACCAAATTTAGCAATGTTTCACTGTTAGTACATATAAAACACATTAGTATATGTCCTACCTTAAACATACACAGAACCTTGTCCATGGGGCTACCTATGGCCTACCTTAGGGGTGCCTTACATGTAGGAAAACGAAAGAGTTAGGCCTGGCAAATGAGTTCACTTGCCAAGTCGAATTGTCAGTTAAAAACTGCACACACTGACACTGCAGTGGCAGGTATTATGGGTGGCACAACCAGTGCTGCAGGTCCACTAGTAGCATTTGATTTACAGGCCCTGGCCACCTCCGGTGCACTGTACTAGGGACTTACCAGTAAATCAAATATGCCAGTCATGGATGAACCAATTACGTACACATTTTGTATAGGAGCACTTGCACTTTAGCACTGGTTAGCAGTGGTAAGGTACCCAGTGTAACAAAAACAGCAAAAATAGAGACCAGCACACATCAACAACCTGGGAAACAGGCAAAAAGTTAAGGCGGACCACACCAGGGATGAAAAGTCTAACACCCCACTAATGGAGGAACGCCTCCCTTGCATACATTATGCCTGATACAGGCATAATGTGGCGCAAGGGGTTACAAAGTGGCACAATGCGTGCATTGTGCCACTTTGTAAGCATTGCACAATGTTTTTGCTATAATATCACCACATTAGCTTAAAAAAATGACGCTAGTGTGGCAATATATGGCTCAAGAGGCTCTAAAATTTGTCCCAATAAATGTGTTAGCAATGCTCTCAATAGGGTGGTCTTGTTAAGAAAACCCCAGACTTTAATGTACAAGAAATAGAGAAGTTTACAACTAATAAAGACAGGCATGCTTATTTCATGTGCAAAAAGTGAACAGCAACATGTGTTTATCCTAAGGGTTTTAGAATGCTGGTAGTTTATGACCTGCTGAGTTGTGCCTCATTCCTTGTACTGAATTTGTAGTCAGTGAAATCACCAGTGTATGCCAAACTTGAATCCTTCTATCTTATACCACATAGATGCTCCTAAACTCAATAATGAGCATTGGAGATGTTGTAGAGTCCTTCATTTTATGTTTTAGTGACAACCACCTTAATACGTTCTGTAGGTTGATTCTTTGAAATTAATAGTAGATTCAAAAACACCAATTTAATTTTTTATTACTTTGTTCTTCTCTTCTATTGTTGGCAGCAGGTACACTACTATTCATATCATATGATGTTTCCAATTTGTTCTCAAAGTATGAAATAATATTTAGAACAATATGTCACTACTGAGAGTAATATACTGTTTATAATAATAATATATGTAAGCATGTATGTAAGTATCTAAAAAATGCACTATTTTTACAGTGTTAACCTCCCCAAAAAAGCAGAGAAATTCCAATGAGTTATAGACATAGCTGGTTAATGGTTAGTTACTGCAGTGTGCTGTAGTGTTCTTTAACGAGGTAAATCCAACTTTTTCCTAAACATTTTTCATACTTTTTAATGTACAGTCTGATGGTGTTCGTGATGCAGGTATGTCAAGAATGACCAGAGATGATGAGATTGTCCACAAAGTAAGAGAGGATGCTGGTCATAATGTATTTATAAATGATGAAACTGGTTTTAATGATGTAGTTGGCAGGGACAGGGAGCAAATCGAGTTCCACCAAGTAAGGCAGTGTGATCATATTACTTCAGGTCCTAATTAAGACCTGCTTTGTCTTGTAGGATGCTCTTTAGAGGAGCCAGTTCTGAGTCTGGGAAGCAATGGAGAAGGGTATTACCATTATCCAAATATGACAGTCAAGGGCCTGAACAGCACTTCTTAATTCACTTTATGAAAGTAAATGTTTCTCTTTCTTTAGAAGAGAGAGTAGGAGCAGGCAGTGCTTGTTATTTTTCACAAAGTGTTTCTTGATGGTGAGGTTGGTGTTTAACCTGAATCCAAGTGACTTAGCATTTTATGAAAGTTGGGAATTCAAAGCTGTCAAGGTTTATGTCTTCGATCTGATTTATAGTATCTCTTGCTTGTTCTTCTTGGCAAAAATAGGATTTATGTTTTGGCTGGATTAACTTCAGATTCAACTGGACATCCAGTCCTGGATGATATGCAGGCAGTGTTTGACATGCTGAAGGTCATTTATAGGTGGAGGCCATGAATAAAGAGAGGTGAACTGAAGCCAAAAGAGAACCTTTATGACAATGCACATTACACATTAGTAGATCTACAAAAAAACTACATACCACATTGCTTTTCATTTGGAAATGTAACAGATAAACAAACATACCAAAAATAAGGTACATGCATATCAAGGTTCATTGAATATACCAATGTGCAGATCTGCATGGAGGTGTAAGCCATACTCTATTTCTGTGTGCATTTGTATTAAACAAATGCTTTCAATAACAAAAACAAAAACGTCCAGAGCATAAGGGGTTACAGCTGTATAGTTCATATTTCTTCAATTGTTTTCTTAACAACAGTGATCCTTGGTTGAAAACTGTGTCATTGTGTAGTTAAGCTTTTCTGTGATAATGTCACTGAATCGGACTATGGTCCTGTGCTAAAAATGTGCAAAACTGTACTTCTTCAGGCACGTGTTCAACAGAACTTGTTTTTGGTCACTAATGTTTAATTGGCATGCCCTATATGATATACGGAGTTTTAAAAATGGGTAGAGTATAGTATGCTATTCATTAACATTATTGAGTATGGGAATGGCCATGAGCAACAGCAGACATTTCAGGTGAATTAACAAATGTACTTCAACATAACTAGAACACAAGGGATAACAACTGTGCAGTGGGAGATATACACATAAACACAGTAACTGTGTCTTGTTATGGTGACCTTGGTTGTTTTCCATTGGAAATGATTCTAAATTCAGTCATTAAGCTTTTCAATCAGCAAAGTCAATGATGCAGAAGTTTCACAATAGTATAGAGTTTAATGTACACTGGAATAATAAATATAAAATCTATGCATATTGATACATGTTTGAAATAACATTAGCCACTTTTATTTTCACTGTAATGTCAAAACACTATGGGCCCAATTTACAATGGTACACTAAGACCAAAAGTCTAAGAGTCTTATTCACAAAGGAAAACTTATACCAAAAGTGTACGTTTAGACAGTTAGAAAAGGGGTCTTTGGTTGGCCGTCAGGTTGCCCCCTGTCCAAGCAAGGACCTTCACTTTAGTCAGGGCAAAGGAGAAACACCTGGTTAACCCCTGCTCACCCCCTTGGTAGCTTGGCACGAGCAGAAAGGTTTAACCCAAAGACAAGGTGTAAAGTATTTGTACCAACACACACAGTAATACAGTGAAACACTACAAAATGGACATCACACAGGTTTAGAAAAATAGTACATATTTATCTAAATAAAACAGGACCAAAGACGATAAAAATCCACCATACACAAGTAAAAATATGACTTTAGCAATTAAAAACCCCAAAATAGTGCTTAGAGATACAAATGCTACAATCTGATGTTAAAGCGGTGTTGTGATGGAGTTGCTTCCCACAATGCAACTCCACAGGTGCCGTTTACAGAATCACATGGACCCCAGGCACAGTACCTTAGCAAAACATGCGGAAAATATGCTGGTGCACGGAGTCGGATAGCGAGACGTCGCTGCATCCAGTGCGGCGTCTGTTCCAGTGCGGCGTCAGTTCCAATGCTGCGGGCCAAAGGGGCAGAGGCGCCATGAAGAGGCTTCGGGTCCTTGCTGCGCAGCGGTGGAGGTGAGGCAGCGTTGGTTGCGAGGAGTCCGTCCTTGGGCACCACTGGCAAAGTCGAAGTCCGGTAAAGTCAAGCTGCTGCAGGGCAACCTCACGGGGTCGCGATCACATCACAGGTGTTGCAATAGAGTCAGGTGTCATGAACGTCGGGTGTATGACACTCCAACTCATGAATTTGTGGGGACATCAGCGGCTGCAGCGATATTGGGTCTATGATGACGGTGGGTTCCTCTCATCTCAGTGAGGTCCACTGACCTAGGTGTAGGCAGCGTCACAGGATTCGGGTAGCTGTGTCCTTAGTAAAGCTGCACGGCATCATCCAGTGTAGTTTCACAGGATTTTCACCAGAAATTAACTTCCAAGGGCCCAGGAACTGGAATGGCAAGCTAGAGTCCACAGCCTGCAGACTCAGAGACTGGTGGGTGAAGCCTTTGGTGTTCCTGAGGCTTCAAAAACAGGAGGCAAGCTTAGTCCAAGCCCTTGGAGATACCTCTCAAGCAGGAATGCACAACAAAGTCCAGTCTTTGTCCCCTTTCACAGGCAGAAGCAGCAACTGCAGGATAGTCCAACCAAGCACAGTCACAGGCAGGGCCAGCACTTCTCAGCTCTTCTCCTGGCAGAGGTTCCTTTTGAATCACTGAAGTAATCTAACATCTGGGGTTTTGTGTCCAACACGTATACCCCTATTTGCCTTTGAAGTTGCCCAACTTCAAAGAAAAGTATCTGTTGTTTACAGGATCCTGACTTGCTGAGTCCTGGCTCTAGATGCACACCAGGGAGTTGGAAACTGCTTTGTGTGAGGTCAGGGACAGCCCTTTCAGGTGTAAGTGACCACTCCTCCCTCCACTCTAGCACAGATGGCTCATCAGGATATGCAGGCTACACCCAAGCTCCCTCTGTGTCACTGTCTAGTGGGGAGGCACAAACAGCCCAACTGTCATTCAGACTCAGACAAGGAATCCACAAACAGGCTGAGTCACTGAATGGTTTAAGCAAGACAATTCCCACTTTCTAAAAGTGGCATTTTCAAACTAATAGTCCAAAAGCGCTAAAAGATGTATTTTTAAATTGTGAGTTCAGAGACCCTAAACTCCAAATTTCTATCTGCTCTCAAAGGGAAACTGCACTTTAAGGATATTTAAAGGCAGCCACCTTGTTAACCTATAAGAGAGATAGGCCTTGCAACAGTGAAAAACAAATTTGGCAGTATTTCACTGTTATGACACGTAAAAACACAACAGTATACGTCCCACCTTTAACATACACTGCTCCCTGCCCATGGGGCTCCCCAGGGCCTATCTTAGGGGTGCCTTACAAGTATAAAAAGGGAAGGATTAGGCTTGGCAAGTGGGGACACTTGCCAAGTCGAATTGGCAGCTTAAAAACTGCACATGCAGACACTACAGTGGCAGGTCTGAGCCATGTTTTTAGGCTACTCTGATAGGTGGCACAATCAGTGGTGCAGGCCTACTAGTAGCATTTGATTTACAGGCCCTAGGCACTACTAGTGCACTTTACTAGGGACTTACTAGTAAATCAGATATACAAATTAAGGTAAAACCAATTACACATACACTGGCACTAGCACTTTAGCACTGGTTAGCAGTGGTATAGTGCCCAAGTAACCAAAACAGCAAAAACAGAGTCCAGCATACAGCAACAAACGGGGAAGTGGAGGCGAAATGTTAAGGGACACCACACCAAGGATGCCAGGTCTAAGAGTGTCCATTCAGAGAAATAACAATAACTAGGCCACCTGAAACCTGCTTATTTAAGTCTTTCTTGCTTGCTTTACTTGCTTGCTGTGTAAAACTCATCTCCAACTTTTACACACTGCACATTGAAATGTTAATGGCCACCACTGCATTTATTATCATTGTTGAGTGCAAGAAGATGTCATGACTTACAGCATGGACCACAATTCACCAAAATGTTAGGGGTAGCGGAAGGGACATCATACGCCTTTTGACCTCCACTTTCACTCACACACTTACACACACATACTTACATTTACAAACACACCTATACTTACACACACTCTCAAATAAACACACTCTCACCCGCAAGCACACACATGCAACATATCTTTAAAAGCATTTTTACTTACCTCAACTGCCATGTAAGGGCATTTTCCAGCAAACTGTACCCCGTTTTTATTACCCTCTTAGTGATCAATATATTATTATTCACCACTAATGTGATGCAAAATTGACATAAACAAAGAGAGTGGAGCTTCAACTGAAGGAGCTGCCACTGTGTTCCTGGCACTGGGGTCAGGGTCGCAAAGGCAGTGCCAGGTGTGCAAAGGCAGTGCCAGGTGTAGCCAAGGGCAAGCCAGGGGTCACCGCTGCGATTGCTGGCGACCCCTAAATGACGTCCATGACTTACAGGCGGCGAGGCCACTATGCTTCTCCACCCTCCAACAATTGTAGTAAATATCATATTATACTTGGCAGATTTGTGGGGACGGGCTTTGCCGATCTGTTTGGGCATGTATAGAAGTTAGAAAAACCTGTACGTAAGTAGGAGCATTCCACAAGGGATTTAATCTATGCTGTCAGATACAATGTGATTGAACAGTCCTTGTGATTGTGGGGGCAGTTGCTTCCACTTTAAAGTTATCTTCTCAATTTGTTCTGTGAGCCAGTTAAATCCGATTGCTAAGACTAGGTATACTGCACTGTAGTAATAGGATGGAATATGACATTTGTGCTGTGTTAGTACCTGCGAGAATGCGAGTTATTCTGAGTATAATCTTTCATTGGAACAGGTTTATTTTCGTTGGCAATACATAAACATAAATATTGCTATCATGTTATAAAAATGGTTTTGGGAGTCCCTAGTGTTCTTTTACTGACGTTTCGAAAGGCTGCCTTTGTTAACCTGTTTTAGCATGTTTTCAAAACAAATACAAGAAATAGAATTTACGTTCCTTATTTTCTCGTACAAGCCAAAAATGTCTTTAAATCTGGCAGTTTGAGACCTCAGGGCTAATGGGTTAGACTGCCAAAAATGTGTAGGGCTACGTATAAGTAAGCCTTGTGCTTGGTCCCAGTCTGAACATGAAAACACAATATTGTGTTCTGTTATTTTATTGTGATTCGCATGTAATTGAATAACAGTTTCGATGGAGCGGCTGAACATAATGATGACAGACTGTGTCTCTGTCTTCAGTCCAGACCCTTGAGCCAGTGTAATTTCACCTCAGATAAATGGTAAATTCATTTTCAATTTACAGTTTTTTAACAGCGTTCAACTCCCCGAGGGGTCTTCATCTTGTCTATTGGACAGGGCAACTACACACATATTATATAGACATCATAAAATTGGATGTACGTAGTCTGCTTTTTTTGAATAACAAATAATCACAAAATGAAACCAATAATGTTCTGAATACGATTGAGAAGGCATCACTTTGGCTGTGCCATTATACATTGCAGGAGTGACAGAGTTTAACCAACAACATATGTAGTGTGTGCCTTATTGTACTGATATTATGGGGGGAATCTAAATCATATTATTCATGGTGCATTCACAAGTAGAAATGTAGAATTTTATAAGCATATTTTGCCACCAACATTAATTGACTTAAATATAGCACATATGTGCATTTATATTCAATGTATTTTGATCATAGTATTACAGGTGAAAGCTGTAAAATTAAAGGCATGTTGTGTATTTGAGATAAAGGGGTACAGGAGTATTTGTTGGCAAGCACAAGGAGTATTAACAAATGGTAAGAGAAGGAACTCCCTTGTGTGCCCCGGGATCTAAGAGATACCCAAAGATGTCCTGAAGTTTGGTTCGTAGGATGAAAGTCTAATGGGAGTCGAAAATTTTAACTGTGCACAGAAGACGGAAAACCACTGGTGACAATGATGTAGATTCTCAAAGGTTCTACAAGGTCTAAAGTAGTGTTTATTTAGTTAGGTGAGCAGACCCTTTTCACATCTTGACTAGAGAGAATTCCCTTGAGACTTAGGGCCTGATTTAGAACTTGACAATGGGTTACTCTGTCCCAAAGGTGACGGATATCCCATCCACCAAAATCTAGAGTTTAATTGGATTTAGATTTTGGCAGATGGGGTAGCATCACCATCGTGACGGAGTAACCCGTCCGCTGAGTTCTAAATCAGGCCCATAGAGAGGTAAAGATTTCTATTACTAATCTTACTGAGTGACTTCACGTGACACACATCTCTCTTGCAGAGCTTCTACTGAAGATGCTGTTATGCTGACACGTTTTGACTATTACCCCTTTTCCGCATTTCCAGAGAAATACGTAGGGTTTCCACATAGCTTAGCTAGGATATTTAGATTTGATGAGATTTAAAATAATTAGACAGGAGGATCACAATTTATATTCTGACTACCAGATTTTATTCCTCATCTTTTGAATTGCTGCAACAGAGATCCTCGTATGCCTTATGCTTCTATGATTTAAACGGATTTGACGCTTTATGATTCTGTACTTACATAGCATGTTTCTGAGACTCATTTATATAAGTCTGGCCTTCAATTTGTAATTAACCTTTGAGCGTGAGCTTCCGCCTCCGAGATTTAATGTGTGACCAAATGGGTTACACTGTCAATTGATTTGAAAGTGTTGAATTTACCTCTCCTTACCACTCAGAACTCCTTACAAAGGTCTGCCAGAACAGGAAAAGCAAGTAAATAGTACAGAAGAGTTCTCACCATCTTTGTTTGCCTTACCATAAAGTTTTTGTAGAGCTTTATAGCATTTCTGTTGATATGGTGGGCCAGAATTACATAAAATAGTGTTTTCACAGCTAAAATATTTTTCCCGTTTGACAAATCAGCCCAAACATTGCAGAAAAGGAGTTTATTTGCCTTAGGATTGTTACCCAAGTTTCATGCAGATTGGTAGCGTCAGGAAATGTTAATGAGTGGTCCCAAAAATTGTATTTCATAGTCAATATCCCCTAGGCATTTTAACCCAAGTACACAGAAAAAAAGCTGCATCAGAGCACTACAGTAAACTTAATAGGAAGGTAGAGCTCTAACAACTTAGGTTCTCTTTGTGGTTTCTTACACAAACAGAAAAAACTCTATCCAAATACTGAGTTTGGTTCAAAACCCAGAACAGAGGTGGGAAAGCAAAATTAAATCTGAATAGCTAAGATACAAATCTATTGATTGACCAAGACACAAAGTCTATTTGCCAGAGCAAAATTTGAGAACCTTCACATTTGTTTCAAGACAGACAGTGCTCTGATGGAGAGTTTTGACTGTTTTTGCTCTGGTGAATGCTCCAAGAAATAGATCATTGAGTTCTCAAAGCACTTTCTGGGAAAAGGGGTTCTATGGTATTTGGAGGATAGACAGGTGCTTCCCAACCTCAATTTTCTTTTCTGTACAATATGTGCATGGATGGTGGAAATGCTTGTTTCATTTAAGCAGAAACCAACAAGCCATGGATGTGAGAGTCAACTTTCACAGGATAAAAATACTTTCTGAATAAATAAAACAAAACAATGGAGCATTGGGTTGGTCACGGAGGCATTTTTGAAGGAGCAAAATAAATATGACGATTCAGAAATACAGCTTGACTGTTTCTTATCCTTGATCTGCAAAAACAAACTAACTCGGCCATGTGTGACAGGTGACTTTTTTTTTTTTACAGTGACCAAGGTCAGTACAAGAAAAGTAGAATTTGATAAACAGGAAACAATAATGAGTATCTGGTCATAGAACTAGAAAGCAGTAAGGTAATACTTTACCAGTGAGTTCCTTGGATAGACTATGAAGTGGGGGATGGCTGGGTAGAGGGGCCTAAACGAGGGCTGACTATGAGCTCAAAACACTCACACATTGGTGAATTTAATGTCCAGTAAGTTTCAGAATGAGGGTTAAGTTCTCACACCACATGATCTCATTCTAGGCCATTTGCCAGAAACTGCCTTGGCATGGCCGAAGACAATGTCAGATAGTTTATGAAGAAAGCAATGTTTCTGAACCTAGCCAAAGTTTATGCTTAGTAGTCTCTAGGGGAAGTGGTATGGAACTCAGTGAACAGACAATTACCATGCCCTATGACTGGAACATGATGGATATGGACAAAGGCCCTGTCCTATGGAGTCTATGAGGAAAAGAACTGGGAGCATGGTCAGCTTGTAGGGTCTCTATAAAATGGACAAAGAGCACGTTGAGTGGGTAAATTTGATATAGGGTACAAATAGCTTAGCAAGACCAAGAGAGTTCATTGAAAATATCTCTGTTAAAGAGAAGTTATGGCTCATCTTTCATATTTTGGAATAAAGTCTATTTTTAAAAAAACACAAATTGACACAAAGGGCCTGATTCACAAAGGTAAACTTAGGACATTCCTATAATTTTACGTGGGTGACTCCACAGTTGTAACAATACTACTTGTATAGTATATTTGTGTATAGTAAAAACAGCATAAACTTACACAAAAGTTTAAGTTTACCTTTCTGAATCAGACCCAAAAAATTCAGTTGAAAGGATTTTGTGGATAAAATACAAAATGGACCCCCGTTCCTGAAATTCAACATTTAAGGTAAGATCTACAACTGAAACTCACTTCTGCCATGCACTGTTCATTACTTTACATTTAACAGAAATGATTACATTATAAATGACTTACACAATGACATCACAGACGTCATCATCAAATACTATTGATGCAGTAAAGTAGTAAGTATAATACATGTTTTAAAAATTACACTTTGTCATAAGAGTCTCCAATATACCCAATGACCCACTGTTTTATGTGGCCCACAGTACCAATAATTAACAGCACTAATTGAAAAGTGATGCATTCTTGGCTTTAGAGAAGCACTCTTGTCTCATTATGGGGATGATTATACGTGTTTAGCTATAAGTAGTTTATTTTTGAAAGAATAACATCATACATTAGAGTGACTTGGATGAATGGGTGCATAGCAACATCAATGAGTGAATATAAGGTTATGATTGAGAGAATAACAGGCTAGCAGTTTTTCATGGCTTGGGCCTAATTTAGATCTCAGCAGATGGAATACTCCATCACAAATGTAACGGATATCCTTCTGACATATTTCGAATAAAATGTGATTGTGCTACAGCGGAAGGGATATCTGTCACATTTGTATTCCCCTCCGCCAAGATCTAAGTCAGGCCCTGAATGAGTGACTGCCAGTATCAAGGGAATCTGTGGCATATCTACTGATCATGTGAATATGAGAATGACCAAGCCCAGGATTGATAGTTAAGCATGTGTGTGGCTAATGGTGGATGCGTGTGGATGATCGAATACCGACGGTTGGCCTTTTGAACTGAACTCCCACCTTATTTATATGCTGGTAGTTTGATGGACGAAAGTCCGTCAGAGCCCTGCTATTACCATGGTGTGCGGACTCTTCCATCTACAGAGTTAAAAGTTGAAAAGCAGTTGACAACAGGTTAACTTCCACAACTCTGCCATCTCTATCATGGTTTTGTTTTCTGTCAGCGTTCCCATGGCGGCTAAACCTCCACACCTTAGCTGGCAGTTTCCATCATATAAAAGGGGTAAGCTACCACTACAAATCCGTTGTACTGTTCTACTCACAATGATCCTGCTTTTAGGAGGTGCTGCATACCTGCTCTTTGATTTGGATGATGACCTACCATGTCAGCGCCATCATAGGAGGTATGTGTATATAAATGTATGTAATGTGAGAAATCTTCTTTATCGTGGTGCTAAATATATGAAACTTATTTTGTTGATTTTTTGGCTAATCTTCATTAGAACATGTAAAAATAACATCACAATTGTGACGATTATCTAAGAAATTTGCTATGTACAAATGAACCTTTACTTACATATAGTGCTCCTATGTGCAGACACTCTAGACATATTAAACGTATGAAAATAATGTCCGAAGTATCAATATCTGTTATCATGAAGGTAGTGCATGATCAAAATCTATTTTAGCTGTCAATGTTACCTCACCACTATGACAATAATTACATCAACGAATCTCCAAAATCTGCAAGACTCTGACAATTGTATGTGGATTTCACATACACTTGCCCAAAAGACTATCCCTTAAAAACTATGGGGCATATTTAAGAAATGTAATTGTGCAGCAGCACTTTTCTAGCACCTCTCTATTGCCACCATGTATATGTCTTATTTAAAATATGGCGCACTATGGCACAGGGTAAGGGGCAATAACATGATTTTTTTAACACTATTGATGTACTCTGCAGGAGTAGAGCCAAAACTTTGGCGCTACTCCTGCAGAGTACATAGGGACCAGTTGTATTCAATTGCATGCCCCCTTTTAAAGTCTGCTCACTGTGCCACTGGATTCAAGCTAGCCTGGCTGATGAAGGGTGATACCCTGAAACTGGTCCCAGGAAGCTTGTTTCCGGTCCAGGGAGGACCTGGCTTGGCAGATCAGGCTGGACTGTTCCCATGAGGAACAGGGTCAAGACTGATTTGCATATTTATGGGTCCAAACTGCGGTGGATTGGTGAGCAAAAGAACAATGGATTAAACCCAGATCTGTGACTGGGGGTGAGTTTTATCATTGTTCAGCACTCCGTCCATCAACCCTTTGTGTTGCTAAAGTGTATAGTCTGAGCAGGCATTAAAACTGCTAAAAAATATTACCCAAGGAAAGCTCTGAGATTTCCTTGTGCCATTTTTTCAGCCCCTCTAATGGGGGAACGCCCCTTTTGCATACATTACGCCTGGCACAGACATAATGTAGCGCAAAGGGTTAAAAAGTGGCGCAATGCATGCATTGCACCACTTTGGAAATATTACGCAGCATTTGTGGCCTTCTAGCACCACAAACAATGACAGTAATGTGGCATTGCAATAGCGCTACGGGCTTTAAAAAAAAACCTATGTAATTCAATTCTGCATATATATTTAAGGGTGCAGCTTATTGTAGGAAAGACATTTCTGTCCATATCATAAATTACTTGGACCTTTGGAAGAGTGATCACAATTATTGCTTTCCATCAGCTCTCCTAACATCTCAACATGCCTGACATGTGTTACTGAAAATGACACTCAACCTATGCAATCTAGTATACGTATGGCTTACACCTATCATGAAGATCACATTGACACTTACATACCCATGATAAATTAAAATAAGTATAGCAGGGGGCATATGCATCTGATCTGACATGTCACAACAGCATTTGCAATGGGAACTACACAATAAATATAAAATAGTGTTTTTTGGGCCTGTCAAAACAGGATAAGATAACTCAAAACTATTAATTTGTAAGAATAGAGGTGTCACCAAATGATGTGGTATAAGGCACATAGAAACTAAAACCTAAGAGCAAAAAATCCCAGTATACTGTACACATCGAATACTATGATTACTCATCTCTAATTTTAAAATATTTTTAAACAAATAATTTTTAGAACACTGCGATTGTTGTACACCAGACGATAACACAAGTTAGCCAGCAAAAATAATTGAATACAAAATGTGATACCTCTCTCAATTTGAACATAAACAATTCAAAATAAATACAAGCATACAATGAGAAATGTAAAGAAATTAGCTCAGAATGCAGTAGTGCCTTATATTTGCATATAGGGCACACAAATTACCTCCTGCAAAAGGGGCACATTCACTCCATAAACAGATGGAATCCAGGCACCTTTGTTTATCAAAAGGATGGGCCTTTTTTCTGGGGTTTGAGAGGCGTAGGGGTGGCTGGGGAACGAGTAGGAAAACTGGATGAATGGGGTAGGTTGTGTGTGGCAATTAGGGGGTGTAGGAGCAGTTGCAGTGGTTATGGGTGGGTGTTGCTGTATGGGTGAGTATGTGTCTAAAAGTGCTATGACAATGTGTCATTGTGCATTTCAGTATGTGTTGTGTATTTGCTGCAATGTGGCTATAGTTTTGGAGTGCAATGAAAGTATTGGTGTAGTGAATGTTGTGGTTTTGTGTGTGTGCTTTGGTGGTGTTTGTTTGGCTGACAGTGTGCACTTGTCTGTTGGTTTGTGTTTGGGTGTTTTTGGTGTATGTGTTGCAGATGTTTGGTGATTGTGTGTTTGTGTTTCTGTGGTGGATGATTTGCATATGTTACATGCTTGCTTGATGTTTTTTGTTTCTTTGGTGTTACTGGTTTAGGTTACGTGTGTTTTGATTAAGTAGTGTATTTGGATGAGGTGGTGGTGGTGTCTGTGGGTATTGTGGTTGTGGTGGTGTGGGTGTGGTGGGTTTAGTTGTGGTTTTGGGTGTGGTGTGGTGGTATCTGTGAGAGTTGTGGTTGTTGGTGTGGTGACTGGTATGGTGGTTCTAGGTGCAGGGATGGAGCTGTTGAGGCTATACTGGTAGTGTGATTGTCAGTATGTAATGGTTTGTGAGTATGCTTTTATTGTTAAAGTGAATGTCTGTCTGGGTGTCTGGGTTATTGCCAGATTTTGTGGATGTGAGTGTGGATGTAGTGTATGAAAGACCAACAGAGGTTGTTGGTGGTGCTATGGATGGGGGTGTATGGCTTATAGAGGAGTAAGGATCTTAAGAGGAAGAGACAAGAGATAAAAAGAGATGCTGGGTGAGGTTGAAGGGGCTCTCAAATGTTCCATGCCTCTTTGCATGGCACAGATTGCACTGTGGATGCCATCCTGGAAGGCCAGAAGTGTTATCAGCTGTTGACTGACTGCCTGGATGGCAAGCAAAAGTACAGTCTGGCCAACAAAAATACTGCACAACATGTCAAGAACCTCCTCAGACATTACTGCTGAATGGACTCGCGCAGGAGAAGAGGTGCCTGGGGCAAAAGAGACTCCAGCCCTTTTAGTGACTGGGTGTTGGCCAACATACTGGGGAAAAGTAGGGAGGGTTCTGATCTTCCTGATTGTGATGGATGATGGTATAGGTACAGGAGATGTGGGCTGCTTTGCTGTAGAGACCTTTAGGTCCGAGGAGGTTGAGTCCTAATCTCCAGCCCCATCACCCTCTTTGCCACTGGGTCCTTCTGTTTCAGTCATGACACCTTCAGACTCCCACTGGACATCTGCTTCTCTACCTTCCTAGCCAAAGTCTCCCTTGGTTGTTGTTGAGGACGGTACTAAGTAAAGAATGGACATAATGAGCCTACAGGTACACAATATTTGTGTTAGAAATGGGGTCTTTGGTTGACAGTCAGGTTACCCCCTGTCCAAGCAAGGACCTCACTCTAGTCAGGGTAAAAGAGAATCACCCTCAGCTAACCCCTGCTTACCCCCTTGGTAGCTTGGCACAAGCAGTAGGCTTAACTTCAGAGTGCTAGGTGTAAAGTATTTGTACCAACACACACAGTAAGTCAATGAAAACAATACAAAATAATGCAACACAGGTTTAGAAAAATAGAATATATTTATCTAAACAAAACAAGACCAAAACAACAAAAATCCACAATACACAAGTCAAGTTATCAATTAAAAATCAAAAAGAGTCTTCATGTAATTTTAAACACAACGCTAACGCTGTTAGCGTGAAAATGCCCCTTGGGTGTCTCAAAAATAACCCTGCACAGGTGAGGGTGCGTCAAAAAGGGCTTGCGATACATCAATTTCACTCACGTTGTTTCTCATTTAGTTGGGTCGGCGTGCGTAATTTCCTCTCTCTGCAGGACAGCAATGCGTCGATCCGGTCAGCACTATTGGGTCCGGGCAGGCCTTCTGTCATTTTTACATGCCTGTGGTGTTTGTGTCGGAAATCCAGCCACAGGATGATCCGAAAATCACACAGCGGGGTTTGCGATCTCACAAGCCTCCGTCAGCGATGCTGCATGTTGTTTCTCCAGCTGCAGGCGTCGATCATCCGGTCGCGTTGCAGGCGAGCTTCAATTTTCAGCTGCAAAGCCGGCGGCGCGTCGATTTTTCAGCCGCAGATCGGAGTCACATCAATCTTTTCCCCACACAGTGGTCGGTGCATGGCTTTCTCACTCTTGGGCTGCCAGCTTCTCCTTTCAGGCTCCCAGGTACTGGATAGGCACCACTTGGCAGAGTAGGAGTCTCATCAGAGGCTCCAGGTGCTGGCAGAGGAGAGAAGTCTTTGCTGTCCCTGAGACTTCAAACAACAGGAGGAAAGCTCTAAATCAAGCCCTTGGAGACTTCTTCACAAGAAGGAAGGAAACACAAATTCAATTCTATGTCCTCTAGCACAGGCAGAAACAGCAACTGCAGGATAGCTCCACAAAGCACAGTAACAGGCAGGGCAGAGGTTCCTCTTGGTTTCTAGAAGTGTTCTAAAGTCTGTGGTTTTGGGTGCCCTTCTTATACACATTTTGCCCCTTGAAGTAGGCTTACTTCAAAGAAAAGTCTCTCTTGATTGTGAAATCCTGCCTTGCTCAGGCCAGGCCCCAGACACACACCAGTGGGTTGGAGACTGCATTGTGTGAGGGCAGGCACACTCCTTGCAGGTGTGAGTGACCTCTCCTCCTCTCCCTCCTAGCACAGATGGCTCATCAGGATATGCAGGCTACTCCCCAGTTCCCTTTTTGTCACTGTCTAGAGAAACAGCCCTACTGTCAAACTGACCCAGACAGGGAATCCACAAACAGACAGAGTCACAGAAGTGCAAGAAAATGCTCACTTTCTAAAAGTGGCATTTTCAAACACATAATCTTAAAATCAACTTTACTAAAAGATGTATTTTTAAATTGTTAGCTCAGAGATGCCAAACTCCACATATCTATTTGCTCCCAAAGGAAATCTACATTTTAATCAGATTTAAAGGTAGCCCACATGTTAACCTATGAGGGGGACAGGCCTCGCAACAGTGAAAAACTAAGTTCGCAATATTTCACTGTCAGGACATATGAAACACAATACTATATGTCCTACCTTAACCATACACTGCACCCTGCCCTTGGGACTACCTAGGGCCTACCTTAGGTGTGTCTTACACGCAAGAAAAGGGAATGTTTAGGCCTAGCAAGTGGGTACACTTGCCAAGTCAAAATTACAGTTAAACCTACACGCACAGACACTGCAGTGGCAGGTCTGAGACACGATTACAGAGCTACTTAGGTGGGTGGCACAACCAGTGCTTCAGGCCCACTAGTAGCATTTGATTTACAGGCCCTGGGCACCTCTAGTGCACTTTACTAGGGACTTATTAGTAAATCAAATATGATAATCATGGATAAACCAATCAACCATCCAATTTACACAGAGAGCATATACACTTTAGCACTGGCTAGCAATAGTAAAGTGCTCAGAGCTCAAAAGCCAACAGCAACAGGTCAGAACAAATAGGAGGCAGGACGCAAAAAGATTTGGGATGACCCTGAATAAGCACAAAAGTCCAACAGTTTGTAAGTTCACAGCCTTATTTAAGCCAGTTTTGAAGTTGTTCTATTTAGCTGCTGTGCATAGCTCAAATGTACCATGATAACTTGCATCTGTGTACTGCATAACCACTGATCATTGCTACAGTCATATGGTATTGTCTGTGATACCTGATAATATAGCTCAAAATGCTGCCTCACATTAGGAAAACTGATTTTTCAGTCACAGTTAATTTAGTGCTCATGTATGTACCCAATCTCTGACCTCGTGTTACAAATGTACATCCAAAACTTCAGATGGATTACACCTCAGGTGATTTGCAATCAATGTGTTAGAGCCGACATGGTCCAGTACCAATATTCTACTCCTTGCTCTAATACAATACTTATCATAAGTTGTGGTGAAACATTTATGTAGGTATAGGAACAATACTTTCAAAACTACTTTCTTTATGACTGTGAATTGTACCCAAATGTGGGAATTAATCTGCACATATAAATATATGCATTACATATATTGCATTTGCGGCACGATTTCACCGCACCTGTCTATACCGGTATAGATTCCACAGTTTTATTCATGACAGCAGTAATAATAAGGCTTGCATTGTGAACAATCCTATACTTAACAAAACCATCATGTATTTTTGGGAAAAGATGCCCAGGGGAAGATATGTGCCTGACATGATTGTCAACCATACTATAGTCTTAGGCTACCAGGATTTAGAACAACATATGTTACTTCTATATTGCATCTTTTCACACGTCATTAATGTGCTTTTTTTGCAAGTAACATTTAAGTTATGGTATGTATTTTTTGTTACATGTATTACAGATGATGTACCATGTTACACACCATTTGGGCATAGTAACGATTGCACTGATCTGTGCATGAACTGTCATAGTCAAAAAGGCCGATCATGGGCATGTCTCCATACTGAGACAAATAATTGCAGAAAATTCAAGTAGTCATCATATTTATGTGGAGGACAATCCTATGTTTATACACAGATATAATATACTTTATTCTACATAACTATTTCTAATATCAACGTTGCTCTCTCACAACACGTACTACTTCTTACGTAGTTCACCTAAAACAGAAAATGGTAAATCATACAACAGATCTTCCACAAGGAGCTACATTTAAACCTTTGAGTTTTTATAATAAAAGGAAAATTTACTTAGTCAAGAAAATTGAAGAGCATATAGAAAGTTAATTGACAACTTTTTTGCTGTCCTTTGTTGAAACTGAGTCTATTGTAATTCACCTTGGGTTGTTTTGAATATTAGCTGAAAAATTTGAGGCTGACCGTGATAGAGCGCTGCTAGGCTACAGTAAGCAGCAGGCCTCAGTTAAAGTTTTACCTTCAGACTTAACCTTTTTCTTGAACATTTTCTGGACTGGGACAAAGTCACAAGTTGAATCCGAGCTCCCTGGAGCCCTCTTCGGATACATGTCTCAGGATAACTCGGTCAAGGATTCTACATTCGGATGATTTTTCATGATGGAAATGTTCATCTGGGACCAACTTGATATTGAAGCTGACCTCCCTGGAGCCCTCTCCGGATCCACTGCATTGGAAGCCTCATTCAACTTTTTACGTTCTGACTTTTTTGGAACTTTTTCTCTCCAACATCAGAGAACTCTCCACAGCAAGCCAATTTTGAGTCAGCATCATTGGATTGCCTTTCCAAAAGGCCCCAGTGAAATCCTGGAAGTCTGGGGCTCTTGAGTTTTTCAGCAGGAGGAATCCTAAAAGTCAGGCCAGGTCATGGTCAATGTAAGCTGGCTTGACTCACCACGCCAGGTTGGTCCACTGATGGAGATTTTCCAAAGTTGCTCCAAACTTCCCCAAACTTCTAGATCTTCTTCCAGAAGTTGCTCTAAGGTTCTTTAGGAGTCCGCAAGTCACCTCAAGTTTCAAGAAGCTATGAGTGGCTCTTTGAGGGTTAGGACTTCAACTCCAGAATGCACCTGGCTCAAATCCAAAAATTATCACTGCTCACTTGTCAGCTGGTCAGTTTCTTCAAGGCTTGATGCAAGGGACAATGGCCAGCTATTTTCTACCTGTAGAAAACAGGGAGTCCTTTCTTGAAGTAGTAGAAGCCAGGCAAAATACTTTTCCTTGTGAAGCCCAAGTGTGTAGCTGCTGTAGTCCTTTTGAGTGTTATGTCCTAGTGCAGACCAGGGGTCCAGCAGGGTAGTCCTTCTTCTTGTCTTGTCCCTGTAGGGATCTGAGGTGGGATGCAGCTCTGCCAATTTTATCTTTGCTCCTGGGAGGTGGAAATTGGGAAGGCCTCTTCACCAATCTCTTGCAGGGTACCACCATCTTGAATGACCACCTCCTTCGAAGTGTGGCAAAAATCAATCCCAGGGAGAAACATTTCTCTACAATCCAAGGTGACAAAAATTCAATCTTAGAGTTTTAGTCTGGCTGAGCCCATCCGCTGCTGTGGCTAAGTTTCTTTTAACACACCCCTTCCTTAATCTAATTGGGGGCACTTGGATGTCTGGGTTTGCAGGAAATGGGGGAGGTTCAGGGGCCATCCCAAAATTCCTTCCTTCCTTTGAACACCAGTTTGGCTCTCCTACCCTCACCCTTTTCTACCATCTGCTGAGGCAGATCTCCTCCCACCCGATGCTTCCATTGTGTCAGTCCAGGCCACTTCATACCTCACCAAGGCAGCCTGGCTCAGGCTGCTAGAGGCTGACCAATCAGAGCAGGACACTGCAGGGCTGAAACTGTTAGCTTTTAATAGGAGTTCTAAAACTCGTTCTAGGCACCAGTTATATTAAATTGAACAGTGGCAAGTTGTTGGATGTATTATAACATTTAATTTGATATAAATCATACTATATGTATCCCCCTCCTATGGAAGAAAATACTTTATTATTTTGAAATAAAGTCTCTCCAAGTCAGCCTATGAAGCCCATTCGCTATAATAGCGAAAACAAATTTTGCATTTTTCCCTCACCAGGGCTTATAAAGCATCTTTTATAAAGTCCCTGCTTATAGTTACGCTGCACCCAACCTTAGGGGTGACTTATATGTAAAAATAAGGTAGCTTAGGACTTTGAAATTATTTTTAATTGCAAAGTCGAATTTGGGGTTAACTTTAACTTAAAAGGAGCCAGCACGTAAGGCCTGCCTTTAAAATTACACTGGGTACCACATCAGTGTACCCTTGGATGTACTACCTATGCTGGGATCCCTAAACCTACATGCCCTACCGTATACTAGAGATTTACTGGTAGGTTGGTGCAGCCAATTGTAATTAGCCACATTTGCATATAAATTTTAATCAGAGCACACTGCGACTGTTTAGCAGTGACCAGGGCACCATCAGAGTCAGAAAGGCACCAGCATAAGTGAAAATTGGGTGCACAAAGTTAGGGGGCCTCTGCAATCAGCCCAGTTTTCCCACATCTTTCATGCATACAAGCTTTGCCAAATGAAGAAATCGTTTGTTATAATAGGATCAGTGTAAAAGATGATTGTATTCCAAAATATAGCACTAAGCTATGAATTATGCATGGATATATCAGAATACCACAGTTTTCATGTTGAAAGTAATTAGACAACATACATGGACTACGAGTGCCAGCATGCCTTTTTGCTGGATGAACTATATAGTGGAAACTGAGGAGGGACTACCTTATCTATTATCAAGACCTTAGTGGTCGAAACGTGTCAGTGATGGGAGCACTTGTGTTTTGGTTAAATTACAGCTGCAGAATCGGTTCCTGGAGTGCAACACTTTTTGTTTTTTGCATATACACATATATATATATATATATATATATATATATATATATATATATATATATATTTTTTTCAATGAAAAATACAAAAGGTTGCAGGTACGTTATAGGTAGGCTCACATTTTAAATGTACTAAACAACAGAAATTCCTAAGGGCCTACTCATTCCAGGTTCTGAGAATAGGATGAAGATCGTAAAACTGTGTAAAAGGGTTTTTAGGGAGGAGTGACTACAACGGATATGTCATGGTTTGACATGTTACTTACATAGAAATAGTTCTTCTTCCTTATGACAGTTATAGTGTGCAAAAGACAAGCTTTACATTAATTTCTGTATCTGCATGTAACATACCAGGGCAGACAATGGACGCTTGCCATATAAATGTTATATATGAAGTAGATATTTATGCCAGTTTGGATAATATTCTGAAAAAAATGAAGTTAATTGTTGTAGCAACATTAGTTTTTTTCAAGATATACTGGCCTATACAGGGTGTTAACATTAGATTTGCTGTACATATTTAGGAAATGTTTATGTTTACTTTATATTACTTCATGTTACAAAACACACTTCTAATTAATGTCCTGGACATTAGAAATGTTATTACTTATTTCCTGTCTATTGTACAATACTTACTTGTCTCCACTCCTCCTAGAATTCCTGCAAATCCTTCAGTGTGCAGGATCCTCTACACCTTTTCCTCTAATGGCAAGATGTGCATGGCCTAGAAGAACCAGCACCAGTCTGCTAAGCTGCTAGGTGTGCTTTAGAGGCCAGAGTTCTTGCTGTCACCTGCAGATCATTACAGCACTTCTTAATTTCCTCCTGTGAACGCCTGCTGTTAGGCACAGCATTTACTCTTAAAATAAATATGGTTCACATTTGCCTTTTCTGAGTAATAGTTGTAGATTGGACAAGGGCTCAAAACAAGTGGGCCTCTACCCTAATGATCCATCCAACATGACTGTCAATTCTGTGTCTGTAAATCTGGGGTTTCTTCTCCCAAACATGGTTTAAAAATAAAAAGGCAGTTATAGTAGAAAAAAAGGGAACATTTATAAGAAGGGAAATTCCAAAAATGTAGTCCATGGAAAACCAAAAGATGTGACCCCATAATGGCTATATGCAGCTGGATGTGGGCCTATAGAGCCATATTTACAATAATACTAGCGTAGAGTAGCGTAGCAAGTAACCTTGCTGCACTGACCTGTGCATCAGGGAAAGGGTAGAAATCCATTGTATTTATGAAATATAGTGCATTTCTGTCCCTTCCCCCTGCGCTGATGCACAATTGACTGCCTAGCATCAACGTGCCTGGTTTGCATGCAGGATAGTTTTTGTACAGGAACACCTTCCTGCACAAAAACAATCCATGGAGGCATTTTCCTCTTTCTTTGTGTGCTGCAGAACGCACCACACATGGAAAGAGGAAAATAACGAGAAGAAATTAAAAGATTTCGCCTTATTAAGTCTTCCCTGGGGAGGCATACAGTTTTGATGCATTCTCACGTTTACAAATCCTTGTAAATCTGGTAATGCATCAAAACCCATGAGTGTTGTGTGGGAAAACCCGGAAATGCCCCCTCCCCAATGCAGAGTAAGGCAATGCAGCAACTTGCGCTGTCTTGTCTTACTCCATCGCTACGAGGCCATGAAAAGCCACATAAAGTGACCTTGCATGGCCTCGTAGATACGGGTCTGCACTCTGCACTGTCAGAGTGTCAAAAAAAGTGATGCCCCAGTGGCTCTTAGGCTTGTAAATATGCCCCTCAGTCTCTAGTTGACAGAGGTATGCACCCTGTCCAAATAGGGACCACAACCCTAAACAGGGTAAGTCACTTATTCCACCATAAATTAACCTGCGCTCCCCCTCTGGTAGCTTGGCACAAATCAGGCAGGCTTAACATAGGAGGCAATGTGTAAAGTATTTGCGCAACACTGCAAAGAGTAATACAGTGAATACACCACAAAAACACTCCACCCTAAGATAGAAAAATAGGTTATATTTTTATAATTAAATAAGAACAAAATTACAAAACTCCAATAAGTAGAATTGAGATATTAATTGTTAAAAAATATCTGCAAATGCTGTGCTTCGAAGCTTAAAACCCTAACCAGAGCTATCTGGTCACGCTAGACTGAGATAAATCAAAAAGTTCAGGCCTACCAGATGAAGGGTGGGCCAGGTAAGGGAAGGCTGATGTAAAGGAATGTGTTGGTTCTGATTTGTGCAGTCTTGGATGAATCATTGTCAAGCAATGCCGTCCTTGATACAATATCCTTACGGTACATCTTCGAAAACTTTGCGATGACGGTGGAGCTACGATGGCCATGCAGCCAGCAATGTGAAGGTGATGCATCGATCCTGGGCAACTCCGATCAAGACAGTGACAGTGGTGCATTAGTTTTTGTAGGAACAGCAGCAGAATCCACTTCCAATGGCCCATGTTTGGATTGGGAATTCTTGACAGGGCAGAGCTCACAATTGGCAGAGTCCAGAGGCTGTTCAGGTGTGTTTGAAGTTTGATGTCCCTGGGTCTTCATAACAGGAGACAAGCCAGAAACCCCCTGGAATCACTCTGGGTTTAAGTGAGATGGGTCCAGTCCTTCCTTAGCAGAGCAGCAGACAGCAGGGCAGCACAACAGAAAAGCAGTTATTCCAGATGAGCAGTCTTGAATGGCAGTCCTTGTAGCAGCACAGCAGTCCATCTTCCTGGCAAAGTTCTTCACAGGCCCAGAAGTGTACTGACCTGGTATGGTCAAAGGTCCAGTACTTATACCCAGATTGTGACTTTGAAGTGCTTGTGACTTCAAAGAAGGGTCTTTGAAGTTCACAGAGTTTGTCTTTTCCTGTCCTGGCTCAAGGCTCACTACAGGAGGCTAAGCATTCCTTTGTGTGGGAGCAGGACACTTACACATGCCTATTCGTGTGTAAGTATTGTTTCCTCCCTCCCATCTCACCCAGGATGACCCATCAACATGCAGATGGCCACTCAGTCACACTTACCCTTCCTTTGTGTAAGGCTGTCTAGAGGGAATGCAAGATACCAGCTGTCACCCCATCCCAGGCAAGTATTGGAGACAGGCTGTAGGTACACATGGCTTGGAGATGGAAAATGGTAACTTTCTAAAAGTGGCATTTTCTAAATTTTAAAAATAAATCCATCTTTATAATTGAAGAGGATTTTCATTACAATTGAATAGGTACTAAACATGACCTGCTCACGCCTTCTCAATTAGGAATTACAGCTTATTAAATGCAATAAGGAAACCCCAATGTTAACCTAGGAAGGGTAGACCTTGCAGTAGTGAACAATGTCTTTAGAAGTTTTTCTCTTCCTGGACAAGTAAAACTTAAAACTACATGTCCTACCTCTTAGTTACATAGCAACCTGTCTTATGGGCTATCTAGGACCTACCTTAGGGATGACTCATATGTAATAAAAGGGGAGTTTAAGGCTTGGCAAGAGGATTTAAATGCCAAGTCGACATGACTGTTAAACTGCACACAAAGGATGTGCAGTAGCAGGCCTAAGACATGTTTAAATAGCTACTTAAGGCGGTGGCACAATTAATGCTGCAGGCCCACAAGTAGCAGTTGATTCACAGGCCCTCAGCACATGTACTGCATTGTACTAGGGCCCTGCATTTAAATTAAATTTGCCAATTGTGGATACATTCAAACTACCCCTTCCCTGACTACTTTGTACCACCCTCTTCTATTGTTAGTGCACTTAACTAATTTAACTAATCTTTACTAGTGTCTTAATAATCTTATCTAGTGCAAAAATCTAAAGATGCCGTGTATTTTGTTTCCAGCCCAGATGGAGTCTGACTATAGTATAATCAGCATATTCTTCATAAATTTGCACCACCCGTCATGTTCTGCCACAGTCTAGCCCCGATACAGCCATATCTCACCATATTAGGCTTCCTTCTGAAAGTGTCCCTTAAACAAAACCTTTAGCTTAGAACCTTGAGCCAAGAAGGCTGGGCACTCACAGCCGGAAACAAGGCAATAATATGTAGGCAAATATATTTTAAAGTTTCTTGCATTGGTGAGCAGTCTCAAAAGTCTTGGAAGGTGACCTCACTGTTTACTGAAAAGTACTTCTCCCTGATGGCCTTAGACAGGACCTTTTCTTTGATCCTGTAATCAGCAAAGTTTACCACAGTTGTACTGGGGTACTTAGCGTTAGTTGGAATGTGTGATGCACTCTATGGACTTTTATAACAGTCAGGTCCTGTTTTGCTATACTTCAGACTGAGAAAAGACAAAATGAAAGGAATGCCAACAATGCAGCACTCTTAGTCTGAGTAATAAATGTATTAAGGCACTTCTCAAGGTTCGTACAGGTAAAGCGTATAGGTCAAATGCAGCAAGACAAGTACACTTTTGAAAATAATCACAGCAGTAGAATAATAATGATCATAGAAACAAACAATGAAAATACACTACTGCAATCATGGACAATATATCTTTATATATAAAGTGATGATAAATTCATGCACAACGCAAAGCTAAAAATAAGAATTAAAAAAACATCACCATGGGGCTTAACAGTGACACCATCTTTTTCCTATCTTCAAGTCGAGAACCCAGACGACTGTGGAAAGAGAGGACCACCCTCAATGGGAATCCAAGCAAAGGCGTCAACTTCTCGGAATGCGTTCTGTCTATCCCCAGTTGTCAAGCTTCCCACTTAAATACCATAAACAAACTGAAGAGGAGAATTCTAGAAACTCCCTTCTCCCTTACTGTAAGTTGTTCAAACACTGGCTGTACCAGTCAGTGTTGAATGAGCATGCTTAGAGATTGGCCACATCCCATGGTGCGCTCCCAAGACTGAACGGTTCCCTGCCTTACCATGAACATTCTCTGGTACATCCTTATCTCTCCATCACTCCTCTGTGTTATGTCCCTGCCTTGGTGAGAAAGAGAGCGAGAGGAGCAAAAAACATGTTGCATAAGTTGTGCACGGAAAAATACCAACACCACCATAATGACGGTGTTCGAAGCCAAGCTAAGCACAAAATAGAGTCAGTAGTCAAGATGGGGCTGAGGGTAAAATACAGATAGCATTACAGGTCTTGAAATACCTCTGGAAGGACAAATAATTTTATCAGAGATTCAACCATCACCTTCCCACTGTCCTCTTTGCCCTCAGGTAATCAGGTTACACCTACTAGAGTAATTTTCCAATTGTTCTTGTTTTGAGAGAAGGAATTCAATCTCCCTCGAGAACCATGCATTCTATGGTGATACTACCTCCAATGTATCTTCACAACCTGTGATTCGCTGTTTCAGCTCATCACAGTGATCCGTGACCAATGCCAGTTGTCCCTCTATTCATCCTAGTTGCTGCGTGATTTCATTGGCTTTCTCTGCCTGTTGTTGCTTCACAGATTTAATCTTTCCAACCAGTTCCTTAAGCAGGAGCATCACAGGGCTGGAGCTCAGGGCCTCCTTAGCATGATCCATGGGGAAAGAATCTTAAACAACTAATTCTATCAGCAGCATTACATCTAAGTTTGAATTTCCAGCACTAACAGTCTGCCACAGTGATTGGTCTAGATCTTCCAGACTGGCTTTATTCACAACTTAAATCTAGCTTTACTGGGGTAAGTGAGCCATCAACAGTGATCTCCCCATCACCAACATTACCCACATTCCCAAGTCTTGCACCTAAGAAATGTTGCAGGGAAACTAAATTAAATAAAACCAGGTTTCCTCTTGGCAAGGCAAAAGCAGGTTTACTGTCACGACAGGGAATGTAGCTATAGCCACACAATTAGACAGCTGGTCGCAAATAGCTGTTCTTAGGCAGTCATTCATATAGTTATATGAACAATGTGGGGGTCATTCTGACCTTGGCGGTAAAAGGCCTATACCGCCGGTCAGAACTCCGCCATACTACCGCCGCGGCCGCGGTAAACCGCCACGTCATTCTGACCACCAACTGTGAATCCGCCAAAAACCCGACATCCAAGGAAGGCCGCCTCATCAGCGGGCCGCGGAAAACTGGAGATGACCAAACCTCCACCGCCACGCCAACACAAACACGCCCATGCCATTCTGACCCACCAATCCACGCGGCGGTCTTTCAACCGCGGTATTCCATTGGCGGTACACACCGCCGCGCTCAAAATACACACACAGCTCCAAAACACTGCCACATTGGACAATTTGAAATACACACACCTGACACACATACCAACAACACTCCCACACATCCATACAACTATAAAACACACACCCACATCACCCACAAACCCCAACGACCGAAGATCAGAGACGAGGGAGAGAGAGACACATCACAGAATAGAGAGCTACATCACACAGAGGCACACTACACCATCACACACACCACATAGAAGCACAAAGCACCACACACCAACACACTCATCACCATATACACCACCCCACACCTCATCCACACCACCCATGGCACCCCAAAGGCACCCACGCTTTTCGGACCAAGAACTCCGGGTCATGGTGGAGGAAATCATAAGAGTTGAACCCCAGCTCTTCGGCTCACAGGTGCAGCACACCACTATAGCCAGGAAGGCGGAGCTATGGCAGGGGATCGTGGACAGGGTCAACGCGGTGGGACAGCATCCCAGAAATCGAGACGACATCCGCAAACCCTGGAACGACTTAAGGGGAAAGGTGCGCTCGATGGTCTCGCGACACAACATCGCAGTGCAGAAGACTTGCGGGGGACCCCCACCCACTCCACCCGAATTCACAGCATGGGAGCAAGAGGTACTAAACATCCTGCATCCTGATGGCCTCGCTGGAGTACACGGAGGAATGGACTCTGGTAAGTACAATCTCAACTACTTCACCCCCCCCCCAGCATGCTAACCACCACCCTCACCCCCAACCCCCCATCACACATCCTCCCTGAGAATGTCTCTCCAGCACAACCCACCCAACACCAACCCCTGCATGCCACCACAAACTATGGACACCCATCACCTAAGCATGACCACTGCACATACCCCCCCCCCAAAACACCCCCACAACAACAGAGACCTGGGGGCAGTGGTAGTGGGCACACCGTCCAGGGGACAGAGGCTGGGGGAAACAGGGCAACTCGGAGGGCTGCTGTGCGACAGGGGGGGAGGAGAGGCCCAGGGAACCCACTCTCCAAGAGGCCCTCACCACCATCATGGCAGCCTACCACCACTCCCAAGAGACGATGGCGACGGTACTGGCCAGGTTCCAGGAGATCCAGGCACAGCAGGAGGAACGCTACATGGGGTTCACCAATCAACTCACCAACATCTCTACCGCTATGGGGAGCATAGTCCAGGCCCTCAACCGGATAGAAGACACGTTGCGGGACCATGTGGCACCACACAGGGCCCCTGTCACTAGCCAGGAACAGCCTACCACCTCCGCCGGCGCTAGTGGACAGGAGGCCCCACCACAACGACAGGCCACCAGAACCCCACCTCCTGCTGAAGAACAACCACCCCACAAGAGGAGCCTGAGATCAAAAAAATCGACAGAGTAGGATGTCAAGACCCCCGCCAGCATGAGATACCCCCTGAAGTCATCCCACTGTCCCACATTGCCACCCTGTCCAACCTTGAACTGCCCCTGCTCCATCCTTCCACAGGCATATGGACAATGCACCTGTGAGACTGAGAACTGGACTCTGCCATGGCCATAACTCCACCCCCACCCATCACCGTGTTTATATCATGTACCATTATCTAGCACAAAAAATAAATCACTCAATGCACTGAAATCAAACAGGAGTCAGGCTGTATTATTTACAAATGTATAACACATTACCGATCAATTATGTTCTGTTAACTTTGTGCTGAACACATAACGAGATCAATAAGCATTAGTCCATGGGCTAACCAAGCAGAAGTCACGCAGTGGGTCATACAGCACTGAAAAGGGAAGGGAAAATCAAACATCAGTTTTAAAGAACTGGGGGGTCATAGACAAAGTTGAGAAGCAGGAGGCTTTCAGGAAAAGTAAAATGGCGTGGGTGATTCTTACCTGTGTGCTACTGAAAATACTGTTGGATAACTCTGTCCCTGTTGTCTGTGTCGTCCTCTGAGTCTTCCTCCTCTTCACTCTCCGCAGGCTCCACAGCTGCTTCAACACCACCATCTGGACCATCCTCCTGCAGGAAAGGCACCTGACGTCGCAATGCCACATTGTGAAGCATACAGCAGGCCATGATGATCTGGCACACCTTCTTTGGTGAGTACATCAGGGATCCCCCTGTCATATGCAGGCACCTAAACCTGGCCTTCAGGAGGCCAAAGGTCCTTTCTATGATCCTCCTAGTTCGCCCATGGGCCTCATTGTACCGTTCCTCAGCCCTGGTCCGGGGATTCCTCACTGGGGTCAATAGCCAAGGCAGGTTGGGGTAACCAGAGTCACCTATTAGCCACACACGTTGTCTCTGTAGCTGTTCCATCACATAAGGGATGCTGCTATTACGCATCACATATGCGTCATGCACTGACCCAGGGAACATGGCATTCACATGGGAGATGTACTGGTCAGCCAAACAGACCACCTGGACGTTCATAGAATGGTAACTTTTCCTGTTTCTGTACACCTGCTCATCGTCTTTTGGGGGGACTAAGGCTACATGGGTCCCATCAATGGCACCAATGATGTTGGGAATATGTCCAAGGGCATAAAAATCACCCTTCACAGTGGCCAAATCAACCTCCTCAGGGAATATAATGTAACTCCGCATGTGTTTCGTCAGGGCAGACAACACTCTAGACAAAACTTTTGAAAACATAGGCTGAGACATTCCAGATGACATGGCCACTGTTGTCTGGAATGAGCCACTTGCAAGAAAATGGAGGACTGACAGAACCTGCACCAGAGGGGGAATTCCTGTGGGTTGGCGGATGGGGGACATCAGGGCCTGCTCCAGCTGGGCACACAGTTCATGGATAGTGGCACGGTCAAGTCGGTATCGTAGTATGATGTGGCGTTCTTCCATTGTCGACAGGTCCACCAGCGGTCGGTACACGCGAGGATTCATCCTTCTCCTCGCAAGTCCCAGCGGACGGTGCCTAGGAAGGACAACATGGAGCACAGAGTCAAGCCAATCACTGGTACATTCACCACAGCTTGCATAGCACACGGTTATCTATGTTTTGAAAGACGTGTATGTGTGGCAATGCAAGGCCTAGGCCTGTGTGTCGCAGTAGAAATTATGCCATGTGGGCCCTTGAAATGGCGGCTGCCTGACCTGTGAAGTGGGACAATGGGATGTGAGGTCAATGCGCTGGCGGAGCACACCGTGGCGGTAGGCGGTCGAAGACCGCTACATGGAGCCGCATTGGTTAACATTGAAGCCTATGGGTTTCAGGAGCCAATGACGAGGTGCGCCGGCGGTAGCGGTACGCACCGCCGCGGGCGTGACCGCCATTTTCTATCTGCCTAATCACTCGAGACCTGATCATCCACAGGAGAGGACCTATGCTGCAAGTGCTGCTGTGACCTCGGTCTGGAAGTGACAATGGCTGCTGCGACTGGGGAAAGGGCCCCTGCCTTCACGTCTGAAGAGTTGGAGAAGCTCGTGGATGGGGTCCTCCCCCAGTATGCGTTACTCTACGGTCCTCCAGACCAACAGGTAAGTACACCGGGTGCACATGGAATGGGCGATGCCTGTGTGGAGTGGGGTGGATGTAAGTTGGTGGGGTGGGGGGCGAATGAGGAGTGCAACGCACGACAGATGAGAGCATGTGCCATATGGCAATGTTGGGGAGGGGGGGCCAATCACATCTAACATGCAGTAGGTTGATGAATGTTTCCTTCCCACCCTGTACATGTCACATAGGTCAGCGTCCATCAGAAAGTCGAGATTTGGCGTGCCATCGCCAAGGAAGTCCGGGCCCTGGGGGTCCACGTCAGACGGGGCACCCACTGCCGCAAGAGGTGGGAGGAAATCCGCCGCGGAACCAGGAAGACCGCCGAGTCACTGCTGGGGATGGCCTCCCAACCTAGGAGGGGTGCCAGTCGTACCCTGACCCCCCTGATGTCCCGGATCCTGGCGGTGGCCTACCCTGATTTGGATGGGCGCTTGAGAGCATCACAGCAGACACAAGGGGGTGAGTATCAGCACATTCTGCTATCTTTCTGCGCAGTGGAGGCGTCTGGGTGGGGGAGGAGGGTTGTGGGTGACATTAGGCCAGGGCGCTTTCTGTAGTGTAGTCCTCTCCCTCGGCATGGCCCTGTGCTCCCGGCCCCCACCTCTGTAGGGTGACAAGTACAGCTATTGATGGTCCAGCCTCACACATCTGCGCGTTTGTCGTCTCTTGACCTGTTGTCTTAGTCAGAAGTACTGAGTAGTGTACCCCGAATGCGCGGCTTAGTGCATGAGGCTCCTGTGTCTGTCCTCTCCGCCAACGGTGTTGACATTGCATGCACTCAACCTGGTCTTCTTTTTTCTCCCCCCACCCTTCTTCTTCATCTTCTTGTGCATGTGTGCATTAGCATCATCAGGCGGAGGAGATTTGGCATCGGAGCACGAGGGAGCTGCAAGTCACAAGGCCCCGGTGGGCCCAGGAACAGACACCGAGGGCACCAGTGATCCGGAGGGCGAGGGGAGCACCACAACGGGGACCGGTGGTGAGAGCAGCGACACAGACACGTCCTCGGATGGGTGCTCCCTAGCGGTGGCGGAAACATCCGGGCCCCCCGCCTCTACAGGTACAGCTGCCACCCAGCGCACCAGCCCCGCCCTCCCTGCAGCCCCTCAGCCTACGCTCCATGCCCGCTCGTCCAGGAAGGCGGGCGTCTCCTTCGCCCCAGGCACCTCAGCCCCTGCCCCTGTCACCCCTGCTGCCCTCAGTGCGGAGCTAATTGACCTTGTGAGGACGCTCATTGTTGGGCAGACTACCCTTTTGAATGCCATCCAGGGGGTAGAAAGGGAGGTGCATCGGAGCAATGCCTACCTGGAGGGCATTCATTCGGGTCAGGCTGCCCATCAACGATCGTTCACTGCTCTGGCCTCAGCACTGACGGCAGCCATTGTCCCTGTTTCCAGCCTCCCTCTTCTGACTGCCTCCAGCCTGTCTCTGTCTCCTGTTCCTCAGCCTATCCCATCCACACCATCTGACCAGCCTGCACACACCTCAACACCCAAGGACAGCTCATCCAGACACAAGCACCACAGATCCCACAAACACTCACCCAAGCAACACCCAGATGCAGACATTCCAACAGTCACTGCCACCCCTGTGTCCCCCTCCTCCTCGTCTCCCTCCTCCCTCCCTGTGACGTCTACACTCACACCTGCATGCACACCAACATCAGCCAGTGCTTCCATCACCACCACACCCTCCTGTACAGTCCGCACGCGTGCAGTCACCACCCCCACTGCCATTTACACGTCCCCTGTGTCCTCTCCCACTGTGTCTGTCACCCCCTCTTCCAAGACACACAAACGCAGGCAGCCACCCACCCAACAGACATCCACCTCACGACAGCCTACAGCACCAGCACCTTCACCCAATGACAGCACACCTGACTCTCCTACAACCACATCCTCTTCCTCCACTCCCATCACCACTTCTCCTACCCTTTACCTTGGCCCTAAAAAACTTTTCCTGGCTAATCTTCACCTCTTTCCCTCCGATGACCTACCCCCTCCATCTGCAAAGAGTCCCAAGAGCACCACAGCCACCACCAGCCCAGCTTCGGGTGTCACTGTTGTGCATGGGTTCTGGAGTCCACCCTTTGCCAGCAGTGACACCTCAATCAGCAGCAAGGACACATCCAGCCCCCCCTCGGCAAGAGGACCAGGAAACACAAGGGCCGCCGTGCGAGGACTGACACGGCTGCCCCCAAGGAGCAAAGTTCGCCCACTTCACCAGCCACATCATCTAGGGGAGGCAAGGGCCCGAGAGCCCCATCTAAGGAGCGTAAGGGCAGCAGGGCGGAGAAGTCAGGCAGCAGGAGCGCGGAGCAGGTGGGCCCCACATGCCACATCCCAGCTGGAAAGGAGGACACCAAAGGGCCCAGGACTCCGTCCCCGAAGGGTCCAGAAGCATCACGGTCGGAGGGTGACTGAGCAAGGAGTCCAGGCCAGGTCTGGCTCCCTTGACCTACTGGATGTGCACCGCTGAACAGGGCCCGCCGTGCAGAAGAGCACCGCTGAACAGGGCCCGCCGTGCAAAAGAGCACCGCTGAACAGGGCCCGCCGTGCAGAAGAGCACCGCTGAACAGGGCCCGCCGTGCAGAAGAGCACCGCTGAACAGGGCCCGCCGTGCAGAAGAGCACCGCTGAACAGGGCCCGCCGTGAAGATAGGCACCGCTGAACCTGGCCCGCCGTGCAGAAGAGCACCGCTGAACAGGGCCTGCCGTGCAGAAGAGCACCGCTGAACAGGGCCCGCCGTGCAGAAGAGCACCGCTCCGCTGGGCCCTGCTGTCTCAAGCACCGCTCCGCTGGGCACCACCGTCTCAAGCACCGCTCCGCTGGGCCCTTCCTGTCAAGCACCGCTCCGCTGGGCCCCGCCGTCTCAAGCACCGCTCCGCTGGGCACCGCCGTCTCAAGCACCGCTCCGCTGGGCCCTTCCTGTCAAGCACCGCTCCGCTGGGCCCCGCCGTCTCAAGCACCGCTCCGCTGGGCCCCGCCGTCTCAAGCACCGCTCCGCTGGGCCCTTCCTGTCAAGCACCGCTCCGCTGGGCCCCGCCGTCTCAAGCACCGCTCCGCTGGGCCCCGCCGTCTCAAGCACCGCTCCGCTGGGCCCTTCCTGTCAAGCACCTCTCCGCTGGGCCCCGCCGTCTCAAGCACCGCTCCGCTGGGCCCTTCCTGTCAAGCACCGCTCCGCTGGGCCCCGCCGTCTCAAGCACCGCTCCGCTGGGCCCCGCTGTCTCAAGCACCGCTCCGCTGGGCCCTTCCTGTCAAGCACCGCTCCGCTGGGCCCCGCCGTCTCAAGCACCGTTTCGCTGCGCCCTTCCTGTCAAGCACCGCTCCGCTGGGCCCCGCCGTCTCAAGCACCGCTCCGCTGGGCCCTTCCTGTCAAGCACCGCTCCGCTGGGCCCCGCCGTCTCAAGCACCGCTCTGCTGGGCCCCGCCGTCTCAAGCACCGCTCCGCTGGGCCCTTCCTGTCAAGCACTGTTTATGGTTCACTGTGCCCACCATGCGCTCCTTGAGCAGTGGAGACTGTCATCCACCAGATGGACTGTGGCTTTGCACTCCCCAGGATGGTACAGTGGGCAAGCCACCCACTGTAGAGACTTGAGAGACTGTGGCTTTGCACTCCCCAGGATGGTGAAGTGGGCAACCCACCCACTGTAGAGACTTGTGAGACTGTGGCTTTGCACTCCCCAGGATGGTACAGTGGGCAAGCCACCCACTGTAGAGACTTGAGAGACTGTGGCTTTGCACTCCCCAGGATGGTGAAGTGGGCAACCCACCCACTGTAGAGACTTGTGAGACTGTGGCTTTGCACTCCCCAGGATGGTACAGTGGGCAACCCACCCACTGTAGAGACTTGAGAGACTGTGGCTTTGCACTCCCCAGGATACATCAATGGGCATGGTGGCCCCTTCGTGGATCTAGCATCGTGGACTCATGTGGCTGTGGTGCCTCCCCCTTCCCTTCCCCCTGAGGTGCCTGTAGTTTTGTCATCAGATGCCCCTGCAGTGTTCTCTCCAAAGGACTCAGGTCTCCTGTGTGGGCTTTGCCCTTGTGTCGCTACACTGTAGCCCACGGACTGTTCCATTTAACTTTCATGTACAGGACTAATTGCCTCGGTTCTCCATGGCAGTGTATATAGTATCATTTTGTTATGGATATTTTGCATAGTTGACCGCTCCATATCAGAGTCTATTTTTTATATAAAATTTTCGTCCCAATTTATTTCTGTCTTTGCATTTTTAAGGGGGGTTTGGGTGGTGTCACTGTGCATTGTTGCACTGCATTAGTGTGTACATAGTTTGGGGGGGTGGGGGTCGCATATGTGTGTGCCGTAAGCTTCACTCCTCCCCCCTCCCGTGTGTCGTAGGTGCAGTACTCACCGTTGTCGTCTGCGCCGGAGTTCGTACTCGTGGTAGATGAGAAGGTAGACGAGAGCAGGTAGGATGTTTAAATCGGGTTCCATGTTGTCCTCCTTCCTCGTGGAGTGTGTTTTGGTGCGCGTTTTCCCGTTCGTAGTCTGTTTCCGCCGTGTTTTTATCGGCGGGGCTCCCGCCCCGGAAAAGGTGGCGGATTGGTGAGTTGTGATACTGTGGGCGGTACATTGTCTGCCGCCTGCCTGTTGGCAGTGACCGCCACTCTGTTTGTCTGCACCGCCGCGGCGGTCGGAGTGTTAATGTGGCGGGCTGTGTTGGCGGTTCCCGCCAGGGTCAGAATTCCATTTTTTCGACCGCCGGCCTGTTGGCGGGTTGGCCGCCGCTTTATCACCGACCGCCAGGGTTAGAATCACCCCCTATGTCTTACAAAAGGTGAAATAATAGGTTACTCAATAATTACATATTTGTTACAAAAACATCACATCATCTGTATCCTCAATCTCTTAACCTTTTCCATACACATTCTTCATTGTAATTCTAACAATGCTTAAAAAAACATGTTTTTGCTTCTTTTGTAGGCATGTGTATGCATGTTTGTTGTATTTCTCTGCTTCCAAGACTCCTTTTCAGATTCTTTGTACATTTGGCTAACTCTACCTCCTGTTCACATTCTTTCAATCATGTTTTCAGTGTACCAAAAACAAAGAATATGTGCATGTGTGCTGTGAACATAAATTTCTCGAAGCTTGCAAACAACGGTTTTCCTTTAACTAAAGCCTTGTTGGTTATTTACTCAATGTTCCGGTAAACTCTTCACCTGCCTTGCCTCAATTTGGAACTTAGGTCTACACTGTTCTTTCACCACGTATAACTATGTAACACTCTCATTTAATGACTGTGATACGACTTCTTCACATTTAGTTTTCTCTCTAACAAAAAAGATTGTCTTTTGACTTAATGATACCAGGGACAACATCTTCCATTGTGAAGGCTGAAATAACAATGGCATTACTCTACACATTTTGAACATGGTTTAATCTTTAGTCACAGTTTGTCCAACTTCTCTTCCTCTTCCTATTCCTCTATTTTGACAACTGTGTGTCTCTTCTGTTCGTACTGATACTTCTGCTTCCATGACTCCTTGATGCTGCTATCCATTATCTTAGTTTACAGTATCTTGAGTCAGGTCACCCAGCTCACTTTGACCCCTTACATGGTCTGTGGCCACCATTATCTGATCTGAATGAATGCCCTTCTCTTTGTGACAGTGATTGAAACAAAGGTGAGAGGATGTTAAATGCAGCAGGGAGCAGCAGGTATCTAAGACATGTGGAACTAGCAAGACTGCTTCCGATTTGTAAGATTCTTGACAGATTGTTGTGATAAAAAAAAATAGATGCTGCTTTCTATATAGTGCCCTGCTATTGCTTGCCACTTTTGTCCGTCTGAATTTCACAGCTTTCTGAGGCATAATTCCCACTGGCCATGCAATGTATTAAGTTCTGCTTCAAAGCACAGAAGACAGGTTAGGTTAATTTGTCTTATACATTTGCAATGCTTCTTTTTTAGAGGAAGTAAATTCAATCAGGCAGCTACCAACTGAAAAAAGTAGACTGCCTCCACCTCTACTGCTACTGCAGATCAAGCTATTAAATTATTGTCACTATAGCTGCTGCACAGTGATCACTTCTGAAATAAAGTAGTTCCACGGCCCATTAGGCTCTAGTTCATCTCCACACTCTCTCTGCTCTGAGCGGCTGCCTCATCGGGTCTCAAATCTACTTCGCTGGGGAATTTCCCCACAGCAGTGCACCACAAACTGTTACATCATGGCCATCTGCTATGGAGGAGGAGGAGGGGTCTGGCTGTAACCAGAGCATGCGTGACGTTTCTCTGGCAGCATAGAGTGCCACTTCACATCCGCCAGGCCATTATTAAATTTGTAATTAAATACAATGTGATTGTGCAATCACAACATGCTCATGTGATGCACTTAGGAAGTTGCAGTCTTATCAATGTTTGTATCAATATGTAACCATATAGAGGTATTAATATAGTGCAAACCCACTTAGGGTCAAGATTCAGGATAGTTTAGAATACAGTAGTGATGTCATTAGTGTAATTTCTAATGTGATTTGGTATGGCATGTGAGGTCACAACCAATGTAGCATAGTAAAATGGTAGTTTAGATTACCATTTCTCACAAGTTTCAGTGCTTTTAATTTTTGTACTGTAATATTGAAATTCCATCACCCAACATTTTAAAGAAAATTATTCATAAATACAGAAATGTAGTGAAAGGTTTTTAAAGCACATCTCCAGATCGCTCTATTAATTCAGTGTGCTCCTGCATCTTATTTTTGTTCTACTGCCGCATTTCTACATAAGTATGTGGATGGTTTTTGGCACAGTAGCATTCTTGAAAGAATCTGCTTGTGGATGCATTCCAATATACCAGAGGGGAATGAGTCACATGGATCAGGATGCTGTCTTAGAACAACATGCTCATAAATGAGTGCACATACCCATTCATCTATCAATGTAACCAATTTTTTGCATACTCAATCAACACAAGCAGTGGATAAAAGTGACCTTTGCAAGTTTTGGGGCTTAATGCTTATCTTAAATTATAGTCTTATTCTCTGAGCATTCAGAGGGGCTGGGTGTGGTGAATTTTGAAAAACATGAGGTCATACTTTTCACATAAATTTGCTCAAAATACATAAACTTCAAATGAGCAGTCATTAAATATTAAAGTCTACTTAAAATGGTCCAAACCAATAAGAAATAATGCTCCAAAGGAGTTGGCCAATTTTTCCAAAACCTACTACATATTCACAGGTAAGTGAAAATATTTTTCCATTGTGCCAAGGGCAGCAGTCATTGCCATCCCATGCCATCCGTGCCCATTATGCCCAAAATTACTTACAATAAGCAAGTGACAGGTTTTTGCCTTTCTGCCACCTATACACCATTGGTGACTCTTTTGCCAAAAACTCTCCTCAATGTATCAAGGACAGACTCGCACATGAAGCTCTTGTCCTTCTGCAAATCAATAACTAACTGCAATGTGACAGCATCATCATTTTGTCACTGGTGCCCAATAGACAAAGAACTGCCTACAGAATATCAGACCCACCATTTTTGCATAGGTGCTCCATGTGCAAAGACTTACCTCTTGTATACCAGTGTCAGTGTTTTTCTTGAATGCCTGTTACACCAAGAATTACCATTAGTATGCCAGTGCCAGAATCATGTCAAGGGTGTCACATGGTGTCCCATGTTCCAAATATTATCTCTAGTATGCCAATACCAGGTACACCTGTAGTATGATAGAACCAAGCATTACTCTAATATTCCAGTAAAAAGTATTACCTTTAGTATGCTACCACCAAATATTGCCTCTAGCATGCCACTGCCAAGTATTGCCTACAGTACGTCACCACCAGCATTTTACAATGGTTCCTCTTTAAATGTCTTTCAGTAGGCCAGGGACAACTTCAGACTTGCAAGCACAACACCAGATTTTCACTCACTCATTATAACTTATATTCACTTACTCACACTCACTCATTCATGCCAACTTACAGTCCTTACCCCACATACATCCTCACTCATATTGATTTTCATACTGTTACTGTTGTCTCACTCATTCACTCTCACTTACTGGGGCTACCTTAGTCTCACTCACTCTTATTCACACTTGTTTCCACTCACTCATACACTCACTGACTCATTCTCACTCAGTCTCATTCATTCATGAATTCTAATTCACAATTGAACTGACATTTATTCTCACTTGTGCTTACACTCACTTGAACTCAATGCCATCCATTTTCACTCAGTCTCACTTAATCACAATTACTTTTACCTACTCAGGCTCACTTATTTTCATGCAAACATTCTCACTCACATGTGTACCTCACTACAAAGATGCCCGATTGGGAGTACCCTTTCTTGAGAGGCCCGCAAAGACTAATGAAGGCAGAAGGAATGGTCGGGAATAGGGTTCAGCTACTTTCCTGGAACGTGAATGGTCTGCGGGTTAAGCCCAGGAGGAATTATATTCTTCAGTATATTAGGGACTCTCCAGCCCAGATTGTAATGTTGCAGGAATCTCATCTTGCAGCCATAGAGGCTTGTGATCTCTTTAATACTCAGAGATGCGTGAAATAAATGGTTTGTTCTGGCAACACCTTCCATTCTAAGGGAGTTTTGATCTTGGTGAAAAATGGGTTAAATGCCTCCATCTTGCATCATAAAGCAGATATGAAAGGCAGGTGGGTCATGGCCATCATCAGATGCAATGAAAATAATTACACACTTGTAAGCTACTACAGCCCCAACCCAGATGATATAAGACCACTACAGATTTATGTGGCAAATTGTTAGACGCTCTGTACCCTATCATAATGTCAGGTGATTTTAATGTAGTGCTAAACGATTCATTGGATAAATCAATGGGAAGCAGATCGCTATGACATCAAAAGTTGACGGCTTATATTGAAGACAATAATGAAACAGTTTGCGTTGGTGGATATTTGGAGGGATTCTCATGGACTATCCCGGGGTTTTACCAATCACAATAAGAAATACAAACATCACTCTAGGATAGACTACTTTTTAGTAGGTAGTTCACTCAGGCAGTATGTTGTGGATATCCAGCATATCTCAGCACATTTGTCAGATGATATGCGGTAATTCTGACTTTGGAGAGTGTAGCATAATGTCATTCAAGAAGGTGGACGTTGGATCGATCTCTTTAAAATGACCCTAAGGTGGTGGAGCACCTAGAAAGCGAAACTAAGTCCTTTTTTGAGTTTAACAATCTACATTGCTCGACTTGTTATATAAACGGTCCTCGCTGGTAGCTGTGATAGAAGCAAGAGTGAAAGAAAGGTAGGAGGCAAGCAAATTGGCACACTTTGAGTATGGTGAAAGTGCGGGCAAGTTACTGGTATAGAAAGTTAAGTCAGACTTTGCAAGAAATGAGGTAACAGAAATAAGGGACTCTACCACAGGAAAGGTTCTAAGAGAGGCTTCGGAGGTGCAAAACACATTTGTAAATTTCTTTGAATCTCTGTACACAGAAGCTCTATCAAGCTAATTTGAGGGTAAGCTGCAAGACGTAGAAGTTTTACAGATGGGGAAACTTGATGAAGAAGGAAAGGCATTCCTGGAGGAGGAGATCCTAGCAGGGGAGTTAGCCCAGGCCATCTCCAATGGTAAAAAGGGGAGGGCAGCAGGACCTGATGGTCTGCCAATCAAATTTTATGTAAAAATGCAAGGAATGGTACCTCCAGTTTTAATACATCTTTTCGATCCTATTCCCTAAGGAGAGACCCTCTTTCCAAAGTCTTGGAATGAAGCAGTGATTACCCTTATTCCGAAACCTGGGAAGGATCCCCTATCATGTGAGTCATATAGGCCAACCTCCCTATTAAATAATGATTATAAAATATTTACTAGTATTCTGGCTAACAGGTTAAGTACGGTAATAGGGGGATTGATTCAGGGTGATCAGAAGGTCTTCTTCAAGGGTAGGCATATGCATGAGTTGTCTCATGAATTGATCGGGACAATTGACTTAGCAAAAGCATGTGAATTACCTTTGGCAGTTATAACATTGGATGCTACCAAAACGTTTGCTAGAGTAAACTGGAAATACTTAAATGTTATCCTAACACACCTTAACTTTGGGGTAAACTTTCGCGGGGTCTTGGAATGCATTTATAAAGTTCCATCAACCAGATTATTGTTAAATTGAACTTTAACTAAGCCTTTCCCTATTACTAGGGGAACTAGGCAGGGCTGCCCCCTCTCCACGCTATTATTTGATCTCTATATAGAACCATTGGATCTTATGATTAAAAAGTATTCCCTGATCAAGCCATTTAGTTATATGGGCTGGGAGAGGAAGGTCTCCTTATATGCAGACGATATCATGATTTTTACTGAAAATTCGCCCTCCGCATTAGAAAGACTTGAGGCTTCAACAGAAGATTTTGGACAGGTGTCAGGGTACGCTGTGAATGTGGCAAAAACTGAAATAATGACGTGGAATATGAATGAGAAGCATAGGCTAGTAAAAAGTGAGATAAAATATTTGGGTGTTAAGATTTGCAATAAATTGGAGGACATCCCTGCAGAAAACCTAAAAGGAGTGGAGCAAGAAAGAAACAAACTTCTGTTGAGCTGGTCGCATTTACCTCTGACTTTATATGGGAGGGTAAATGTGGGAAAAATTGCAATTCTCCCCAAACTGACCTTCCTTTCTAATATGATCCTATTGCATTTTAAGAAAAAGGAGATACAAACGCTTCAGGCAAGAATCAACAGTTTTATTTGGTCTTCTAAGGGGGTTAGGATCGCAAGAAATAAACTTAGAAGGAAATATGATAAAGAAGGGATTGCGTTGCCAGATATCCAACTATACTTTTGGGCCTTCCAGCTGAAAAACACAAAAGATGTATTATCAGGGAAAGTGGGTACCCACCAGAGAAGGGTCATGTTAAAATGTGAGGGGGGAGATGGCCAAAAATTAATGTACAAATTCGGCCATCCGAAGTTTTACAAACGAGTAAGACTGAAAACGTTACAAGTGGCCGCTTTACTGTGGATACAGATAAGGAAGATTATGAATTTATCCTATTATAATGTTTATGCTCCTATATGGGGTTCCCCAGGCACCCCAGAAGGCCTTAAGGATTCAAATGCATATGTCTTCAGGCCGAACATGTAATGACTATTATGTGTTTCCCCATAGTGAGAAATTTAGACATTTTTACTGTTAAGAAAAGAAAGCTTAAATCCTCAAAAGTGCAAGATCAGGGCCTCAATATGTATTTACTGTGTGAGGTAAATGCAAAAAAAGTATGTTTGAAGCTGTATTATTTATTTAGTTTTCTAAATGACAGGAATGAACAGTGTTGAAATGATGCCACTTGTATGTGTGAGTTGGAATAAAACATTTAAAAAAAAATATTCTCACTCACAATTATGCTCTTTGTCATTGACACTCACTCACACTCATTTTCACTTGTTTTTTTCTCAGTTGCCCTCACTATCACTCATTTCCACTGTTACTCACTTGTACTCACTCTTGTTTACTCACTCTTGCTCATTTTCTATTATCTTTATTCTATCTCTCAGTCCTTCATTCTCACTTACTCTAACTCAATGCACTCACTTTCACGCTCACATACTAATTTGCACTCACTCTTACTTATTCTAATTTATTCTCACTCATTTTCAGTCGCTTTAACTTTCACTCACTCTTACGCATGCTCACCCACTTTCACTAACCCTCATCCATTCTCCTGTGTAATCAATCTTATCAGCACTCTGTTATCACTCACTCTGACTTAGTTTCTCTAACTCACTTAAATATATAATAATGATGTCTCTCTCACAGACACACTCTTTCACCCAGAGGCACTGACTCAATATTTAGAAGCATTTTTAACTTACCACCATGCCTGTGGAAGTCTCGTTTGAGCTTCTGCTGCTCTATTTATTCTTCCCACATCAAAAAGCTCCTTCTTGCTTCATCCAACACTGGAAAATGAAACTTTTGAGCTCCCACTGCTCTGTTTGCTCTTGGCACAACCAAAAAACTCCTTTTTGCTTCATCCAACACTGAAGGATGAAACTGTAGCCTCAACCCTACAGTTGCAGGTATCATGTTTCAGTCTCCGTTCACTCCACCCTTTCCCAACACTGTGACGAGCTTTAAAGAAATAGGGTGGCGGGCTGATTTGTATGGTGCCCCAGGCCTGGTATGGTTTAAGCCTATAGTGTCAAGGGATACCGTTAGCTGTGGTACTTCAGCATGTCATAGATGGGGAGTCACTAAAGTATGTCAGACCCCTGAGCTCAGAGCTGGGACTTTACCAGCCATACACCATCTTTCTGATGGCGGTGCAGGTGCCTTCATGTGCCTGTGTCAGCCATCAATGTCAAACAGTGCCAATAGCTGTTGCTGAACACTAAGGTCAGTGTTGTTTTGTTTATTGCACCAATAATGAATAATAGGGTTTTATTTACTGTTGGAATAATAAAAATCGGCCAAAAAGAAAGAAGGGCAAAGCCCTTACGCTTATAATGATGAGGCATCACTGCACAACCATACACAGAATTGCCAATTAGTAGAAGAATGTTTTACTATTTAAAATGCTGACCTATTAGCTTTACCATTGGTTGTTTGAAAGATGCATAGTATTCTAGCATCCTTTAATTTGGTGACCATAATATCAAGCTAGTTCTGATGTCCAAAATGAAATGCAATAGCTTATTATATTCTATATCTGTGGTCGCGGTGCCTATACCCAGAAGATGCTGTAAATGTAATTAATGGCCATTGTGACTTGCAGCTGTTTTTGATAAATGCAGATGCTCATAGTTGTCACACGAATTGTAGATGGTGCGAGCATTTGCAAAATAGTGAACATCTTACTTTAAATGACTCGTTTTTTCCACATATTTGGGGTCATGGTGGTCAACATATACTCATAAGTGAACAGGAATCCACATTTACAAAGAAAACGGTGTTTTGTAACAACTGAAGTAAAACATCAGGGATGTAAGCTGTTTGATTGACACCCAACAATATATAATTCTCCATTCCTCTCTACTGCGGCACTTGTGTGGCTCTGTGGCTTCTGTGCACACACGTGTTTTCACAGGGATCGGAATTTAGCTCTTAACTCATAATGGGAGCCTAAGAGTTGCTTGAATTAACATTTCAAAGGTTTTAGTTGTAAAAAAAATGGGAGTAAAGAATCACTGCTAGGAAGTACGACACACAGCCATTTATAACAATACAAACAATTGACAAATTACCTTATGAATATATACATAATTTACTCATCATACAATGACAACTTTTCCATTGTAATACGTCGTAGAAGAATGTATCGTGACATATTTGTGATAAGAAACTAATTATTTACACTTGACTGATAGATACATTATCATTTTGTTTATCGAAGGAAACGCGATGTACAACACCCGTAGCCTATAGCCTAAACCCAGACATCAACAAACCTTAATGACTTAAAATCATAGCGTTGCAAATTTTTTGGTGATGAGCATTCCCGGGAGCACGTACTGATAATCAGAGTAACAAGACAAAGCTCCTGGGTACAGTAAGGCCCCTTTAGACGGCTTTCACTTCGGAAGTGTCATTTTAATGCTAATTATCCTAATTTGACAGAATTACAGGTGCAACACTGTGTAAGCTCTCATTAGCAGAGTGTCAAAAGGATTCCATGCCATTAGCTTTTATTGCAAAATTAAATTAAGTGGAAGACTGCATCTCCACCAGCATAAAATCCGAACGGCACAGAAAACTATTCGAAGTTGTTAAACAATGTGTTTTACCTCAGAACTTCACTGCTTCTACAAATGTTATGTTGGCGATATTTTGCAAACCCCGTTAAGTCATAACAGCGCTCATAATCCCATTAATATTTATTAACTCATTTTGAGATTCCGTGGTGCCATTTTGATTTACAATCCATTGAGGAGTGCAATCCTATTATAAAATGCTGCCTTTGCAGACCGTGTGCAGTTCATTGGGAAAATGAGCGCTCTTGTGACACCAGGATTGAACCGAAACACGCTGACAATATACTTGTTTGTTAAATACAATTAGCTACTTCATATATTCTGAGATGTATTGTTATGGCAGCTTGGCCGCATTTAAGCAATCCTATGGATTAATGTGTCCAGGGGTGTATTAAACCCAATCCTCACCAGTCCTAGTAGGCCAGACATTCCTATGTAAATTGTATAATATAGGCACGCACGTAAATTCAGATGCCAGAGACCACTGTATGCATTTAAATAGCCAGTTCTGAAGATTGTGGAGATGCATAGTGGACTATCACAATGAGGTGAAGCGCCACAGAGCTTCACAGCACAGTGCGTTGCCCGAATATTGATGTTTGTAATCGGAAAGTTTCACCTTCTTTCAATTAGCGTTTTGCTGTTTCGCATTTCAACTACACAAGTCCAACAAGAACAGGCAGTGACCTTAGCAAAGTGGAAGCGGCCCCTGCTCCCTGATGCTCAGTTTTTATGGAGGTAAACGAAGTCACAGAGATGGACCTTGGAACGCCATTTCTTTTAATGCTTTACAATAAAAGCTGAATGAAACGGTACAGTTAAAGTTCCAATGACTACAAAGCAAAAATGAGTGAAAGATATCATAAACTGATGTTCAGTGAAAAAAGCCTAGATGCCACGTTGTAGAAGAGGAAAACTAATTATAATTGCTTCATTTTAAACGACATTTAGGAATCTGATAACCCTTCTTTCACTAATCAGGGAATCCAGCAGTGATGAATGGCAGCACATACGGACACTAAAGATGGACAAACGTTGCCAAGGTGTTCAAGATAGCAACAGTTGAGATGAAGTGTAGTAGCATCATGGCCAGGAGAAAATGGGCAGAAAGCAATGCATAGGCATAACACAAGGGCTTTGATTACGAGTTGAACTAGCAGAATTAACCTGTTGAATTCGGACTTTCTCAATCAGGAGTGGACCAGTGATCCTCCATCTGGATTTACCAGGTGCAGAAACAGCACACCCAATCTTGCCAATCAGAATTTCTAGCAGTGCTCCCAGCACCAGATTATGGCCCTTGCTTGATCATCTACAAAGGCATGGGGAGGGGGGCATTTTTAAATATGGCCTTTTCTGCAGGGTAACTCCTAAACATTTCGCCTTTTTATTTCCACCAACAGCTGAAAAGTTTTTTGTTGGCCATAAGTCTTTGTACACTGTACCAGTGCGAACATGCTTGTTCTCTGTCGCTAAAACATGGTCTGATTGGTATATACCTCAATGGCATATTTAGTTTACTTATAAGTCCCTACTAAAGTGCATTACATGTGCCCAGGGAGTGTAAATAAAATTCTACTATTGAGACTGCACCACTTTTTGTGCACCCCACCAACTCAAGAACGCCTTAAACATCTCAGGCCTGTTATTGCAGAGCTTGTATGTGTAGTTACACTGCCCTGTCGCCTTAGCATTTCAAAACCCCTTGCCAAGCCTTAAACTCCCCTTTTATCACATAAACGTCACCCATAAGGCAGGCTGTAGGTAGCCCCTAGGGCAAGGTCCTACGTAATTAAAAAGCAGGACATGTCACTTTTAGGTTTTACAATGTCCTGCTGGAAAAAACTCTCAAATTCATTGTTCACTACTGTGAGGCCTGTCCCTCTCAAAGGATAACATTGGAGATTCCTTCTTCCATTCAATAAATTTTAAATCCTGATTGAGAAGGAGTAGACCTATCATGTTAAGCACCTATGGAATTGTAATGACACATTGGCGGTCATTACAACCTTGGCGGTAAAAGCCGCTTACTGCCGTGCAAAAGACCGCCAACACACCGCCGAGGCCGCGGATTTCCACCACAGCTATTATGACCCACATATCGGAATCCACCAAAATTTAGACACCCACCCAAGTCGCCACACCAAAGGTCAGTGATAAACTGGCAAAAACAAAACCTCCACCGTCACGCCTACAGGAATGCGCCCACACTATCATGACACATGAATCCACGTGGTGGTCTTTCAACCGCGGTATTCCATTGGCAGTACACACCGCCGCACTGAAAATACACACACATCTCCAAAACACAGCCACATTGGACAATTTGAAATACACACACCTGATACACATACACACACCACTCCCACACACCCATTACAATATAAAACACACATCCACATCACCCACAAACCCCCATGACCAAAAATTCCATAAGAAGGCCAGAGACAGATAGCACCAGCAAGAACAACAGCATCCACAGGCACACAACACCATCACCCACAGAACTTCCACGCACCTCACACAACACATCACTACATATCAGCACACTTATCACCACACACTGCACCCCACACATCACCTACTCCACCCCATGGCACGGCAAAGACAACCCTGGTTCTCGGAGGAGGAGCTCACGGTCATGGTGGAGGAAATCGTCTGGGTAGAGCCACAGCTATTCGGAGCACAGGTGCAGCACACCTCCATTGCAAGGAAGATGGAGCTATGATGAAGAATAGTGGACAGGGTCAATGCTGTGGGACAGCACCCAAGAAATCGGGAAGACATCAGGAAGAGGTGGAACGACATATGGGGGAAGGTGCGTTCCGTGGTCTCAAGACACCACCAGGAGGTTCAGCGGACTGGCGGCGGACCCCCACCTCCTCCCCCACAACTAACAACATGGGAGGAGCAGGTCTTGGCGATTCTGCATCCTGAGGGCCTCGCAGGAGTAGGTGGAGGAATGGACTCTGGTAAGACAAATCTTAATTATAACATCCCCCACCCTACCTGCATACTATCACATACCCCCATCCTCACTCCCAGCACCCCAACTCTTCACATATGTCCCAACATCACAAACCACCCATCCCAACACCAAGCCCTGCATGCAGCAACAAAGCATGGACAACCATCACTAAAGCATGGCCACTGCACATACCCAATACAAATTCCAAACCATAATGACACAAGGTCCCACACAGGAATGCAAGCACTGGGGTACACGGTCACCCACCCATTGCACACCATGACACACACAGATGTAATAACCATCCTTTTATACCCCTGCAGGACCCCTACCCAATGTCACCGGACAGGAGGTTCCACACATGTCCACACCACCAACAGAAGAGGCCCACAGTGATGACAGCAGCTCTGTCCAACTGGATCTAGATGACCAGCCCGGCCCATCGGGGACCTCGGGACAGTCGGTTCCCCTCACCCAGTCACAGGCCACCACAGACCTTCCCCCCTCTGGAAACACCAAAACAGCACCCACCCAGCGGGCTCATACCTCCGTCCCCAGGACACGTCAATCAGCAGTGTGTCCACCACTACAGGGAACCCAGGATAACCTACCACCCCAACAACAACAGGGACCTGGGGGCAGTGGCAGTGGGTACACAGTCCAGGGGACGGAGGCCCAGGAACACAGGGGAACTGGGAGAGCTGCTGTGTGACAGGGGGCAGACAGGCCAAGGGAACCCACTCTCCACGAGGCCTTCTCCTCCATCATGGGAGCCTACCACCACTCCCAGGAGACGATGGCAACGGTACTGGCCAAGTTTCAGGAGACCCAGCGGCTGCAGGAGGAACAGTATATGGGCTTCAGGGAAGAACTCAGAACCATCAGCTCCACCCTGGACACCATCGTAGGGGTGCTGAAGGAAGTACCCAACACCAGGAGGGACACTGTGGCACTAAAAGGGGCCCCTGACACTAGCATGGATGATGAACTGCCCACCACCACCGCCGGCGCTAGTGGACAGGACGCCCCGCCACAGGACCACCACACCAGCACCCCACCCCCTGCAGAGGGAGAACCACCCCGCAAACGGTCCCTGAGATCCAAGACAGAGCACAATGCCAAGACCCCCGCCAAGAAATGAGACCACCCTGATTGTCATGCTACTGTCCCACTTTGTAACCCTGTCCATCCTTAAACTGCCCCAGCTCCACTTCCTATGCCCATTTGGGCAATGCACCTGTGAGACTAATAGACTGGACTCTGCCATGGACATTCTTCTGCCTCACCATTTCACTACCCCCTCCAATATTGAGCACTTAAATAAACACACTTAAAGCACAAAACAATCTGGAGTCTGTCTGTGATTTCGAAATAGTGTATTAACAATTACAGTGACAAAATGCTCTTTCAATTGTAATGTCAACATACCTATGTCACACAGCTCTAGTCCATGAGGAATCTAAGCAGATGTCACACAGAGGGACCCACATCCGTGAAATCGTAAGGGAAAGTGACAACTCAGTGACCATACACTGGGTGAAAACGACACACAGTAGAGAGGTAGTAGTGTTAAAGTACATGTAGTAGGCAGGTCTGTACTCCTACCTGTGTCTCACTGGAAATATTGCTGGATCACTGAGTCCCTGTTGTTCATTTCTTCTTCCTCTGCTTCCTCGTCTTCACTGTCCACAGGCTCCACAGCTGCAACAACACCGCCACCTGGAGCATCCTCCTGCAGAAAAGGCACATGTCGTCGCAATGCCAAGTTATGAAGCATACAGCCGGCCACGATGATCTGGCACACCTTCTTTGGTGAGTAGAATAGGGATCCACCTGTCATATGGAGGCACCGGAACCTGGCCTTCAGGAGGACAAGGTCCGCTCGATCACACTCCTAGTTCACCCATGGGCCTCATTGTAGCGTTCTTCTGCCCTTGTCCTGGGATTCCTCACTGGGGTCAGTAGCCATGACAGGTTGGGGTAACCAGAGTCACCTGCAAATGGTGAGGGACAACTGTTAGACACGCACTAACCTGGAGGGATATCCCCAGACAACCATTCCCACTGACTTGCCTCCAGGTGCTCACCTAATAGCCACACACGGTGCCTCTGGAGTTGACCCATCACATAAGCGATGCTGCTATTCCGCAGGATGTAGGTGTCATGCACTGAGCCAGGGAACTTGGCATTCACATGGGAGATGTACTGGTCTGCCAAACATACCATCTGTACATTCATAGAATGATAACTCTTCTGGTTTCTGTATACCTGTTCACTCCTATTGGGGGAGGACCAAAGCCACATGGGTCCCATCAATGGCACCTATGATGTTGGGGATATGTCCCAGGGCAGAGAAATCCCCTTTCACTGTAGGCAAATCCTCCACCTGAGGGAAAACGATGTAGCTCCGCATGTGTTTCAGAAGGGCAGACAACACTCTGGACAATACGTTGGAAAACATAGGCTGGGACATCCCTGATGCTATGGCCACTGTTGTTTGAAAAGACCCACTTGCAAAGAAATGGAGCACTGACAGCACCTGCACTTGAGAGGGGATTCCTGTGGGATGGCGAATTGCTGACATCAGGTCTGGCTCCAACTGGGTACACAGTTCCTGGATTGTGGCACGGTCAAGCCTGTATGTGATAATCACATGTCGCTCCTCCATTGTCGTCAGGTACACCAACGGTCGGTACACCGGAGGATGCTACAATCTCCTCACATGTCCCAGCGGACGGTGCCAATGAAGGACAACAGCGAGCATAGAGTCTAACAACTCAGAGGTACGTACCCACAGTTTACCCAGAACACCAATCATACACAAAAGGTGGATTGTATGTGTGTTGAGTCTAGGCCTAGGTATGTGTGACGCAGTTGGAAATGAAGCCATGTGGGCCCCTGAAATGGCGGCTGCCTGACCTCTAAAGTGGGACAATGGGATGTGAGGTAACTGCGCTGGCGTTGTACACCGTCACGGTAGGCGGTCGAAGACTGCGGCGCAATGCTGCATTGGTTAACATTGGACCCTATGGGTCCCAGGAGCCAATGACGATGTACGCCTGCGGTGACGGTACGCACCGCCGCGGAGTTGACCGCCATTTTCTATCTGTTCAATCACTCAATACCTGATCTTCGACAGGAGAGGACCTACACTGCAAGTGCTGCTGTGACCTCGGTATGGAAGAGACAATGGCTCGAGTGTCTGGGGAAAGGGCCCCTGGCTTCACATCAGAGGAGTTGGAGAAGCTCGTGGATGGGGTCCTCCCCCAGTACACACTACTCTACGGTCCTCCAGACAAACAAGTAAGTACACAGGGAGCATGCTGTATGGGCTGTGCCTGTGTGGAGAGGGCTGGATGTAAGAAGGAAGGGGGGAGAGTTCTGCATGCATGAAAGACGGTGAATGAATGTGCCACATGGCAAGGGTAGGGATGGGGGCCAATCACTTTGACGGTGCAGTTGGTAATAACTTCTCTTTTTCCCCTGTACATTTCATGTAGGTCAGCGCCCACCAGAAAAAAGATATTTGGCGTGCCATCACCAAGGACATCCGGACCCTGGGGGTCTACCACAGACAGAGCACCCACTGCCGTAAAAGATGGGAGGACATTCGCAGCTGGAGCAAGAAGACGGCGGAGGCTCAGCTGGGGATGGCCTCCCTACGTGGAAGGGGTGCCCGTCGCACCATGACCACCCTGATGTTCAGGATCCTGGCGGTGGCCTACCCGGAGTTGGATGGGGGCTTGATGGAATCACGGCAGCCACAAAGGGGTGGAGAACACTCTCATTCTGCTGACTTTGCGCGCAGTGGAGGTGTCTCGGTGGGGGAGGTGGGCTGTGGGTTTCCCTAGGCCAGGGCGAGTTCCGTAGGCAAGGCCCCTCCATAAGGCAGGCCCTGTGGCACCCCACCCCACCTCTGTAGAGTGACAACTACACCTAGTCATGCCCCTGTGTCATCTATGTGTGCAGATGTCGTCCATAGCCTTGTAGGCCATTTCCCAGGAATTGAACAGTGGAGCCCAAGAGCGCGGCGTAGCGCAGGGGGCTTCTGTGTCTGCCGTGTCCGCCAACGGTAGCGGTAATGCATGCACTCAACATATCTTTCTTCGGTCTTCCCGCCCTTTTTGTGGTCTCCCTGTTCTTGTGTGCATTAGCATCATCAGGCGGAGGAGCAGTGGCACCGGAGCACGAGGGAGCTGCATCCCACATGGCCCTGGAGGGCGACACTACGGAGTCTGAATTCACCAGTGGGACGGAGGGCGAGGGGAGCTCCACAGCGGGGACAGGAGCTGACACCAGCGACACGGACTCGTCCTCTGATGGGAGCTCCCTTGTGGTGGCGGCAACATCTGTGCCCACTGCAGCTACAGGTACAGCCGCCACCCCACCTACCAGCACTGCCCTCCCAGCAGCCCCTCAGCCTTTGCCCCGTGCCCGCTCACCCAGGAGGGTGGGCATCACCTTCGCCCCAGGCACCTCAGGCCCTGCCCCAGTCACCCCTGCGGCCCTCAGTGAGGAGGCCATTGACCTCCTCAGGTCCCTCACTGTTGGGCAGTCTACCATTTTGAATACCATCCAGGGTGTAGAGAGGCAGTTGCAACAAACCAATGCATTCCTGGAGGGCATTCATTCTGGCCAGGCGGCCCTTCGGTGAGATTTTCAGACTCTGGCCTCAGCACTGATGTCAGCCATTGTCCCCGTCTCTAGCCTCCCCCCTCCACCCCTACCCAATCCCCTGTACCTCAGCCTATCCCAAGCACACCTACAGACCAACATGCACACATGTCAACACCCAAGGGAAGCTCAGGCAAACACAAGCACCACACATCCCACAGGCATTCACGCAAGCATCACACACATGTAGACACACCAACATCCACTGCCTCCACTGTGTCCCCCTCCTCCTCGTCTCCCTCCTCCCTGCCAGTCTCGTCTACACTCATACCTGCATGCACTACCTCTACAGCCACTATGTCCCTCTCCAGCACACCCACCACCACACTCCGCTCACGTGCAGTCACCACCCCCACTACCATTCACACATCTCCTGTGTCCTCTCCCAGTGTGTCTGTGACGCCCCCTCCCACGATACACAAATGCAGGCACACACCCACCCAACAGCCATCGACCTCACGACAGCCTCCAGCGCATGCACCTTCACCCAAAGTCACCAAACGTACACCTCCTTCAACCACCACCTCTTCCTCCACTGCCAAACCCCCTCCAGCTACCCGTCACAGTGTGTCCCAAAAACATTTCCTGTCCAACCTTGACCTCTTTCCCACACCTCCTCCACCCCGTCCATCTCATAGGTCCTGAACTAGCACCTCAGCCACAACATCTCCGGGACCAGTGGTGCCTGTAGTCACCGAAATCTGAAGTGCACCGGCCACCAGGGCAGCCAGTGTGGCACGGAGCCAGAGCACAGACAGTCTCCCACCTGTGAAGCATCAGAAGTTGGCCAGTGCCCGACGGGAGAGGGGGAAGACTCCAGCCACCAAAGCCGCTCCTAGGGGTACAGGTGGGAGTGTGGAGTCAGCTGTGACACCTTCCAAGGTGGGGAAGGGCCACAAGAAACCCGGAAAGTCTGGGAAGAGCAGCACGGCGGAGAAGACCGCCATCATCCCCGATGCCCAGGAGGCCAGCACCAGCCCATCTGCCCAGGAGGCCACCGCCAGCACCATCCCAGCTGCACAGGAGGCCACCGCCAGCACCAGCCCACCTGGCCAGGAGGCCTCCGCCAGCACTAGCCCTGCTGGGCCATGCAGGACCGCCAGCAAAAGCCCCGCTGGTCCATGAAGGACCGCCAGCAAATGCCCCGCTGGGCAATGAAGGGCTGCCAGCAAAAGCCCCGCTGGGCCATGAAGGACCGCCAGCAGCTGAGACCCTGCAATGGAGACCGCCATCTCAAGCACTGCTGAACAGGGCACCGCCGCCTCAAGCACCGCTGAACAGGGCACTGCCATCTCAAGCACCGCAGAACAGGGCACCGCAATCTCAAGCACCGCTGCACAGGGCACCGCCATCTCAAGCACCGCTGAACAGGGTACAGCCATCTCAAGCACTGCTGCACAGGGCACCGCCATCTCAAGCACCGCTGAACAGGGCACCGCCATCTCAAGCACCGCTGAACAGGGCACCGCCATCTCAAGCACCGCTGGCCCATGAGCGGCAAGGGCACTGACACAACTGAGTCCGTCACGGGGTGAATAATGCACTCTGGGCACCATGCCCCCTCCAGAACCAGTGGAGAAAGGCATCCACTACCTCAGTCCTTGGCAGGATGAAGCACTCTGGGCACAAAGCCCCCACCAGAACCAGTGGAGAAAGGCATCCACTCCCTCTGTCCTTAGCAGGATGAAGCACTCTGGGCACAAAGCCCCATCCAGAACCAGTGGAGACTGTCATCCCCTCCCTCTGTCCTTAGCAGGATGAAGCACTCTGGGCACAAAGCCCCCTCCAGAACCAGTGGAGAGATACATCCACTACCTCAGTCCTTGGCAGGATGAAGCACTCTGGGCACAAAGCCCCCTCCAGAACCAGTGGAGAAAGGCATCCACTCCCTCTGGCCTTAGCAGGATGAAGCACTCTGGGCACAAAGCCCCATCCAGAACCAGTGGAGATTGTCATCCCCTCCCTCTGTCCTTAGCAGGATGAAGCACTCTGGGCACAAAGCCCCCTCCAGAACCAGTGTAGACTGTTATCCACTTGAGAGACTGTGGCTTTGCACTCCCCAGGATTGAAGAGTGGGCAACCCACCCACTGTAGAGACTTGAGAGACTGTAGCTTTGCACTCCCCAGGATTGAACAGTGGGCATGTGGCCCCCTCATGGATTTGGCTTCATGCACTCAAGCGGCTGAGGTGCCCCCGCTTTCCCTCCCCCTGAGGTGCCTGTTTAGTTGCTGTCTTATGCCCCTGCAGTGTTCTCTCCGTCATGGTCAGGGATCTTGTGTGGGCCTCGCCCATACCGTGTGGTCCCAGTGTTCCACTGACTTTCTTAGAGCACTACCTGGACTACTATGCTTGGTATATATTATGTACATGGTGTATATATATATTTCTGCCTACTTGCTTTTAATATATTACAATGGTTACACTCATTTTCTATTGTCTTTGCATTCTTCCAGGGGATTTGGGGGGTGTAACTGTGATGTATTGATATACATTAGTGTGTGTGATGTGGTGGGTGAGGGTGGGGGTGTTGCGTGTGTGTGTCCTTGTTTTTTCCCTCTCCCCTCCCCTGTGTCGTAGGTGCAGTACTCACCGTGGTCTTCGCCGCCGGCGTTCGTGCTCCTTGTAGAGGAGCAGGAAGACTATTGCAGGGAGAATTTGGAGTTCCGGGTCCATGGCGTCCTCGTTCCTCGTGGAGTGTGAAGAGGTGAGCGTTTTTCCTTTGGGATTCCTGTTTCCGCTGTGTTTTTATCAGCGGTGAATCCACCCTAGAAAAGGTGGCGGATTGGCCTGTCATAATAGTGTGGGCGGTACATTGTCTCCCGCCTGTCTGTTAGCGGTGACTGCTGCGCTGTTTGTTTGTACAGCTGTGGCAGTCGGAGGGTTAAAGTGGCTTTGTTGGCGGTTTCCTCCACGGTCGTAATTGCAAATTGTTTAATGCCGGCCTGTTGGCGGTCTCACCACCGCTTTAACACTGACCTCATGGTTGTAATGACCACCATTGTCTTTAATAATAAAGTTGGATTTATTGTTACAATTTTGTAAATGCCACTTTTAGAAGGTTGGCACTTTCTTGCTCTTAAGTTCTGTGTGCCTTAGCCTGTCCATAATACACGTCTTGGCTGGGTGACAGCTGGACCTTATGCCTTCCCTGTAGACAGCAACACACAATGGGAGCTTAGGTGTTACTGTAGGCCATCAACATCCTGATGGGCGATCCTGTGCAGGATGCGAGGGAGGAGCTGACCCTTACATCTGAATAGGCAGTGTGCTGCTTCTATATAAAGGACTGCATACCACCCTGTTGTGAGTCTGGAGGCAGGTCAGGGAGAAAGGACTTTGGACGACCCATTCTTTGACGTCATCTGCACTTCAAATGCACCACTGGTTGTAAGTTCTGGACCTTTGACCCTACCAAATCAGTACACTACGGGAGCTGGAAAGAACTCTGCCAGGAAGAAGGACTGCTGTGCTGCTACAAGGACTGCCAATTTGGACTGGTGCTTTGGAAGAACTGCTTTTCTGCTGTGCTGCCTGGCTGCCTATAGCAGTCTGTTCTGTTGAGGGAAGACTGGACTCATCTCACTTGAAACCAGAGTGACACCAAGGGTTTACTGGCTTGCCTTTTGTTCTTCTGATGTCTAAATGACATTAAGGACTTCTCTTCATCCTGCAATGGCACCTAGACTTTGCTTGCCACAAGGTTGTCCAACCAAGTGGTGCCAATCCAGACCTTGTCCATTGGAAGTGGGTATAAAGTGCTGCAACTGCTGGAGCCTGCGCATTGATGCTTTTGCGCTGACCGGAACCGGTGCATCTCCTTTGATGCTAATGTATCACAGCTCCTGTGAGGCTCGAGGAAACCATATTACTGTTGATGCGGGTGCATCATGCTCCTGAAAGGATTGGGAGCACCAAATTGCTGACTGCGTGGTGCATCGTCTCCATTCCTGATGCATCTCCATTCCTGAAGCATCTCCAACTTTTCACAGCTCGAAACTGATGCATCACCTACATCTTTGGTTGGCCTGATTTGATAGATTTAACCTGGTCCAGTGAAAGCAGACAGCCTTTGTTGGCGCTTAATGCTTCTAAGCACTACAACTAAGGTTTGATTCTTGTCATTTTGGTCTTGTTTTTTTGTTGTTTTTTTTTTGCTAAAAATAAAATAAATTTTTCTAACCTGGTGAAAAGTCTTTTTGTGTTGTTTTCACTATGTTACTGTTTGAAGTGTTGCCCAAATACTTAACACGTTACCTCTTAAGGTAAGCCTGCCTGCTTTGAGGCAAGCTATCAGAGATTGAGCACAGGTTAATAACTGGTGCAAATCTGGCTTCCACTAACTAGGATTGTGGTTCCTGCTTACATAGGGTGCATAAACTCCATACCCAACAATGGTTGCTTTACAGATATTTGCCACTAAATAATAACACTTTGCAAACATTTGCATTAAACACAACAGAAATGTGTTTTTCTCCTGGTAATTCCAGTTTGGCAAAGTTTTGCTCCCCATTTCGTCGGCTCTCATAGGAGGAGCAACTATGTACTGAGATACCAGTAGCTGATGGAAATTCAGCTACTCTGAATCTCTGCGCACAATTTCTTCTCACTCTTAACTGGGCTCACATAAATCTTAGAAACAGCATATGCAGGCAATTTCTAGTAGCAAAAGTAATCCTGATGGAACAAAATAAATGAAGACCAGCACCACAGAAATCCACTTAGGCTCAATGAAGCGTTGTTTGGTACATCATTGCTGAAATATTTGTTCTAGAGACCCCCAATTACAGATACTATTTGCACCCCTAAATTGTGCTGTTCCAAGTTTGTCCGAAAAATGTAGAACAGCATGGAACCCATAATTAAAAGGTTTATTTCCACATGCAGAGTTCCATTTCAAGGAAAAATTCAGCTCCCATTTAGTAGCTACCTCTGCAGACTGGGACCACAGAGTGTAAGATGGTGAGGAAATCAGACAGATGCTATGGAGAGCAACGGGGAACCTCCCTGTGTTGTATGAGGTGGTTTGTCAAAGCTGAACTGAGCTTGTGCCCCCAATCTCTGCCGGATTCTCCATCAAATTTATCAGCTAGCATTTCCAGTAGTAAAATCGAGCCTGGTATCCCCACAACTGTTACATCTGAGTACCAAAAGACCAGGTTATACCACTCATTCTGGTTCATAACTGGGCACATAGTCAATTGAAGGTGACCACAGAAAAAATGCTGTCCCACCATAGACTTGACAGACACACTGCAGTCCTCCAGCCTCAAATCAGGAAGTGCTTCTGGAGCTCTAAATATTACTGTGATACCAATGAAGGGTACATCCCAAGAAAAGCAACCCTGTGCAGTGGATGTCATGGTTGAGACCCTACTCAAATATACCTTATGGTCTCTGAAATTGCTTGGGGCAAAATCTCCCAACAAAGTGAAGTAAGCAACTCCTCTTTCCTCCTGATTTTTTTAGATGGATTATCCCCTGGGACAAGTTTATTACAATTGGGACATAGAGTCTCCAAGCATAAAGTCAGCCCTAAGGTAGGTCCTAGGTAGCCCATAAGGCAGGATGCTATGTAATTGAAAGGTAGGACATGTGCTTTTCAGTTTTACATGTCCTGGTAGTGAAAAACTAATAAATATGTTTTTCACTGCTGTGAGGGCTGCCCCTCTCATAGGATAACTTTGGAGATTCCTTATTGCATTTAATGAGTTGTAATTTCTGATCGAGTTGAGGTAGATCTGTCATGTTTAGTACCTATGGAATTGTAATGATAAATCCTCTTTAATGGTAAAGTCCGATTTATTGTTACAATTTTGAAAATACAACTTTTTGAAAGTTTACATTTTCCTGTTCTTAGCCCTATGTGCTTGCAACCTGTCAGGGGATGGTGACAGCTGGGTTTTGTGTATTCCCTCTAGACAGCCCCACACAATTGGAGTTTAGGCAGTGACTTGAGGGTCCATCTTGACAAGATGGGAATGTGAGGCTGGCCACAGCCTCAACTTACACCTGAATTGGCTGTGTCCTGTCCCCACAAAAAGGGCTGCATACCCCCCTGTGGTGACTCTGGAGCCAGAACAGGAAGTGAGGACCTCTCTGCACTTCAAAGACTTCTTTGAAGTCTCCCCCACTTCAAAGGCAACACTAGGTATAAGAACTGGACCTCATATCCTACCACTTCAGTGCACATCGGGACCTGTGAATACCCTGCCAGAACAAAGGTCTGCTGTGCTCCTACAAGAACTGCCAGTCTGCTGGTCTGTCCTCTGGAAGAACTGGTGCCTGACAGTGCTGACCACCTGTCTGCTGCCCTCCTTGTCTTGGTGAGATGGACTAGACCTTCTTCTCTCAGACCCAGAACCCAGAGTGACTCCAACGGCCAGCTCACTGGTCTCCTGATTTGAAGTGTCAGGGACATAAAAGACTTCCAACCAACCCAACTGGAATCTGCCAGCTGTCAGCCTGACCTGCCAAGTGGTCCCATTCCTGTCCGGGACCCTTGAGGGTAAGTATTCAGGTGCTGGTCCAGCAAAACCACCACATCTCCACCATTACCAGGATAGAATAACAGCATTAATTATGACGCAACCGGCACCTGCACCTGCACCTAAACTCCATGTCTGATGCATTGCTGGTGCTGCGTGAGGAAGTTTGATACATCTCCTCAACTGCATGGAGAAAACTGACACAACTTTTCAACAACGTGGTTCGGAACCAATGCAAAACTCCTACACATGGATTTTGTGGTGCTTTGATTTAGCGGGCTTAAAACAGCCCCTATATCTAGCATGTGCTCCATCACGGTCGGCCTGACCCTTTGACTTTGCCCCAGTCCAGCGCAACCAGTTATCCCTGATTGCCGAATTTAGCTTCCAAGCACTATTTCACAGTTTATTCTTTAAAAATTCAAATTGCAATTTCTACTTACTGGATTTTTGTCATTTCAGGTCTAGTTTTATTTATGAAATTTATTAAGATCTATTTTTCTAACCAGGTGTGGTATCTTTTTGTGTGGTGCCATTTCTGTTTAATTGTGCAAAGTTTTGCACAAATACCTTACACATTACATCTTAAGTTAAGCCTCACTACTCTGTGCCACCATTCCACCGGGTGAGGACAGGTTAATTTAGGGTGTGTTTGTGGGCTAAGATGACTAGGATTTTGGGGCAAGATGTGTCAAACAATTCTGCATTCGCAAACGGTGCGAATCACAAAATTCCACTATTTGTGAATGCAAAATGGCCTTTCAGGATTCATTAAAGGCACTCGCAGTGCAATTTAAGGAATCGCTAAAATAATGATTCCCTATATAGGTAATCACAAATAGGGAATACCTATTTGTGATTTCCAATGCACATGTATCATGCATTTCCTAAATGCGAACCGAGCATTTAGGAAATGCAATTACCACAAATTCAAATTTGGTAGTAATCATGTGCAATTTAAAAAAATGTATTAAAAATGCATTTTTAAAAGTGCTGTGTATCAAACACTGTGGCTTTACCTGTGCACAATTTCTTTAGGGGGTGCCACAAAGGAGCCTTTGGCCCCCAACACCCTTGGATTTGCATTAGGAAATGCACAACCATTCACACCGATGGGCCTTCAGGCCCATAGGGATGAATTAAGTCCCATTCCCTAATAGCGAATGCAAATTTCAAGGAATCGCTATTAGGGATTCGCTGTTTTCTTACATCCCATTTTGCATTTCTCAAATGGAGATTCCTTTAAATTAGCTATTTAAGAAATGCAAAATGGGTCTTTGATACATCTGACCCTTGGCTCCTGCTTGATCAGGGTGCATAGCTCTGTCAATCAGAAACCCCATTTATAACAGCTCTGCAGTTTGCAACATACCTTGAGTCTATTTCATTTTGTGGATATAGGCAATCAGTACAGTAAATGTCAATGTATTTCTGATAGAAGCATGTGTCAACTTTAAAGTATTAAGAGTTTTATGGGTGAGTTTGGAAGGCTATACTTTTAATTAGTATTCATGCCCACTGCACAGTAAGTACAGTGGTAGACACCAAGCAAAGTAGTCCTGCTGGAGCTTTAGCAACCCAATATATGCAGGCTTGCTATGTGTTAAAAGGCTGTTCATTTCTATGATAATGCATTTTGTCAAGGAAAAGTGCAATGTTCTAATGTAATCCATTGGAATGCTATTTGCAAAGATGCCCTACATTTTTCAGAATATAAAAATCTATCTACTTTAGTAAATGTTTATCTGCAAAGAATCCTTACATCAAAGTATCACATTCTTTTGTCATGTGGCATGGAGAGTCAGGCATGGAAAAACACACAAAAAGTTGTATATGTCCTTTGAGAGTTCACCAATAAAAAATAGTGAAGGAATTCTAAAATGATTAGCATAAAATCTCTTTTTTACAAAATAGCAGTTTTCAACACTCTTTCAAAAATGTATTGGTGTTTTTCTAAATCTCATCATCAAAGAAATTAAATCCAGCAATATGCTAGATGCAGGTGGTTAAAGACATGGGGCCTGATTACAAATTTGGCGGAGGGGGTTAATCCGTCCCAAATGTGACGGATATCCTGGCTGCTGTATTGCGAGTCCATTATATCCTATGGAACTCGGAATACGGTGGGCGCCAAAGTTGTAATCAGGCCCATAGTTTCAAAGACACCAGAACTAACACATTACTCTGCGTAATAAAATGCAAGTTATAAACCATTCATGACATTTCTATTGAAAATAAAGGATCAGTTAGACGTAAATTCTTGGTAAAATTAATATTTTGAAGCTTTTTTTCTACCGTGCTACAAACATGTTTGAGCAATATTAATAGCACTTTCAACTTACATTTAATTTCAGGGTCTCAAATGGTAATACCAGATACTCCTGTTGTTCTTCCCAAAGGAATGTCTCGTAGGAACTAACCTATATAAAATATTTCTTAACCCTAGACAATCCAAACATTTTCCTATGTAATCTATGAATTATCTAAGGATGATGTTTAACTATTTACAAAATAAAAATAATAATTTGTCTCATCCCATGTGTCTTCCATACTATAATATGATTATTCACATTGATCAGTCTGAGAGATTTTGATTCTGTTTAGGATGGAGGTATATAGCAACTATCTCAGTGACTTGGTCTGTCAAACGTACTCTAATTGTATTACTATGCTCCATAGCTTTACTCGATTCCAAACAAATACGTGAAATTCCAGCCAGACAAGCACGTTTTGTGCCCAATGTGCGTTCTCCCAAAAATAGATGTTCCAGTACCTACTTTCAAAAGACAAATGGCTGCAAGCAGTCAAAACTATTTTGGTTGGAATCAAACAGAACAGTCAGAAAAAGAAACTGTCTGTGGTTTAGTTTCCATACATGATTTGACTAGTTGAAAATCGGCCAGATGTATCAAACAATTTTGATTTAGCAAACTGTGCAAATCGTAAAATTCAACTGTTTGCGAATGCAAAAATGCCTTTCAAGATTTATGAAACGCATTCGCAGTACAATTTCAAGGAATCGCTAAAATAGCGATTCCCTGAAATTGTGACTCCATTCAGGGAATCACAAATTGTGATTCTTTAAATAGGAAATTGCAAATAGGGAAATTGCAAATAGGCAATTCCTATTTGCGATTTCCAAAGCACATGTATCATGCATTTCCTAAATGAGAATTGGCATTTAGGAAATGCAATTACCACCAAATCCAATTAGGTGGGAAGCATGTGCAATTTAAAAAAATGCATTATAAATGCATTTTTAAAAGTAACATGTAGAACACACATGCCCCACCCATGTGTGTGTTTCACATGTCCACAAATATTTTTTGGGGATGCATCAAAGGGGGCCTTAGGTCCCCAGCACCCTGGGGTTTGCATTACCTAATTGGTGATTTCCTAACAGGAATTCGCAAATTATGTAATGTAAAACCATTTGCACCTATTGGCCTACAGGCCCATAGGGATGATTGGATTCCCATTCCCTAATTGCGATTCGGTAATAGCGATTGCAATTTTTAAGAAATCGCTATTACCGAATCGCAGTTTTCATACATTCCATTTTGCATTTCTTAAATAGCGATTAAAAATCGCTATTTAGGAAATGCAAACCGGGACTTTGATACATCTGGCCCAATGTTTGATATGAGTTCCTCTGAAGCTGGCACACATTATGGATCTTATTGCAGGATGCATTCTCAAAAATAGTCGAATTTTGCATAAGTCTCCATGTAGGCAAGGGATGGATTTTCATGATTGGGATCACCAGATTCCTCAGGGGTAAGAAAGTGAGATTGTAAGTGCAGTGATTGCCGACTGATTTTGGTATTCCCAACAGCCTGCAAGCAGCAGCATTCAAATAATCTGTAGCCTGTTTATCAGTGCATTGGGACTCCCTAGATAGAGTGCATTTCCATAGTCAAAGCATGACAGAATCATCCCTTGGACCACCATTCTGCGTGAACCCCTTTGGAGTCACCTTAAAGCCTTCCTAAGAGCTCTCAAAAGGCAAAAGCAGCACCTCAATATCTTTTTCACGTTTGGGACCATAGTCAGATGTTTGTCCAGGTTCATTGCCAGACTCTTTACCTCTTCTTTCGGGAATGGCTGGTCCCCCAGGGATGTTTGCCACACAATCTGGACCCAGAGCATAGTGTTGCACCCCAGCACCAGCACCTCTGTTGTCTCCCCATTGAGCCTTAGGCATCTGGTTCTCATCCTTCCTAGACAGCAGTTTAATCTTGATGAAACTGCATTAATGTCTGGAGGTAGCGTGACCACTCTCTGTGTGTTGTCCTTTTCTAAAATATCCTTTCAGACTGGGTCAGCTGGAGACCTTCATTTTACTGAAGTTCCAACCCTTATAAAATCATCTTTGGTTGATGGGGTGAAACTCGTCTCCTCCTCTATGCCAGTACTCCCCCTTATTGAGACTACCAATGAGTCATAAATATAACTTATTTTCTCAAGGAAGTGATGCACAAGTGCTTCACATTGTTCTACTGATGCTACTGGTCTAACTTTTGGAATTTCACGTTTCATACTTTGTATCTGTTTTGGCCAAGTTCCCAGATTGCTTAATCCTTTCTGAAAGGTCATTTTCCCGGGTCTTGCCGATTTGATGGTAGTATTTTTTAGGATGATTTTATACCTTTGTTCATGTTCCTCATCATAACCATCTCTCCATTTCCGTTCAAGCTTTTTGCAGTCTCTTTTTGATTGTAACTCATGGCCCAGATTTAAGAAGGCCTAGCACCTCATTGTGCCACATTATCATCATTTTATACAATGCTAATGTGGCTCATTAGGCCAAATTCTCCGCATTGCATCACTTTGTAACCAGGCATAATGTATGCAAGGGGGGCGTTCCCCAGTTAGGGGACAGCAAAAATGGTGCAACGGAATCTATGAGATTCCACTATGCCATTTTAGCAGCTATTTTTAATGCCTGCACAGAGCAGGCGTTAAAAGGGAGCACACTGTCATTCTTAATGTGTCCCTATGTACCATGCAGGATTAACGCCAACATTTTTGGTGCTAATCCTGCAATGAACTACAATAGCGTCTAAAATTATGATGCTATTGTCCCTAACCTGCACCAATGTGTGCCAGATGTTAAATATGGCACACGCATGGTGGCTTTAGGGGGCACTAAGGAAGGTAAGAAAAGTGGCGCTGCATAAAATGCAGCACCACTTTTCTTGAATTTAGGCCCATGTGTTTTTCTTCTGGGTTGACATTTTTTGATTAGTACGCAGAGGAATTAACTCATCTAAATTTTTTGTGAGCCAATCTCTTTTTGTGAATTTCTCATATACCCTGGAGAGATCTTCAAAACAAATGTGCCGATATGTCAATGATCCCAGAAGGGGAACTGCAGATATGATTTTTTACAGATTTAATGAAAATTACAGGAACATGTAAAGCACCAATCAGTAGTCCTCGTGTCTGGCTGATACTTTTCAAGGCTCCACCTAGTCAAGATTTCTATCTTCAGACTTCTTTATTTTTAATGGAGCTCAAAATCCTCCAGCAGGGCAAGCCAATAGCTGATGAAGTCCCTTCACAATCACACACCTTTGCTCAAAGGTACTGCTGACACTTGGGAGGCCTTGGAGGTCCACAAATTCACACCTTTTCAGAGTTTCTGAAGCTGCACCTCTTGATCACTTTTAAAGGCCCCAGGACACTTAGGGATTAGAACTCACTCCAGCAGAGGCCACCAGCAATGTACAGTTTAGCTCCAGTTGCTAATGCTGAGCTTGGCACTTCAGGAAAAAGGCCTCTTGCAGCATTTCGTGTCCCAGTAGCCACATAAGAGGGCAGCCAACTGACCCTTGGAGACCACTTCTTAGTTCTAGGTACAAGTAGGAGCAGGTCCAGCCTTTCAAGTCTCCACACAGGTCTTAAAAAGCAGGTCAGACCTCTTCTGTTCTTCTGCGGGTGTTCTGAGGAGCTTTGGATGAGGAATTACTTTTGTAGGCTTTACTGACCAAGGGGTAGAGGTGACTCTTGGACACTCTCTAACCAATGAAGAAAATGTTCTCAAGGACAAACCTTCCCATTTTTGCAAAGCATCCTATTTGCCTTATTGCACACTATCCCACAGTGCCCCATTTTAAGTAAAATTAAAGATGGCACAGCATTTCTGTAACATCATGGTGGCTAGTGTGTCAGTGAGATGTGCCCCCTCCTCCCCTTTCCACTGATCTAGTGCCAAAAGGCTTTTCTTTCCAAGGTCTCTCTTTATATTTAAATATAAATGGACAGGACTTGCCCAGGTCCCTTTAAAGCACATGAAGTTCCTCAACCCTCTCCAGCTATGCTTCCTAAGCTGATATGTGTTATACAGCTCACACCCAGGTCTTCCTGCCAAAGGGCATACACTACTGTATCTTCTGGGAGCAGTTTTAACACCTCATTAAGCAGAAGTACTGGTAGAGCCATCTGCCAACATGCTAATGCTAATTAGCCTACTGTAGATTCAGGCAGGTGAAGTCTAACCTTTTCAAGTCACTTTCCTTAAATAAATATTACAAATCCAAATTCATCATCAAATTGGATGTTTAATAAGGTTTAAAAATGGTGTTTGAATTATTGCAGTTGCTTGTTCTAAATCAAAGTTAGTAGGGTTATGATTTTATTCTGAATTTTAGTTTTTCTCATACTACAGCTACACAGTGAAACTAGTTTTTGCAGGCATGTCACTGTAGGTCATCCCACAGTAATTATTTTTAATGCAGCACTTTTAATACTGGCCACCTTACTTTGTGGGCTACAAGGGCTACTTAGGGTGACTTATTTAATGTTTAAAAGTAAGGATCTTTCAGGTCAAAAGCAGTTATTGTTGCACGTTTGCCTGCAAGTGTAAAAAGCTGCAGTAGTTGGCTACACAAGTAGGCCTTGAAGACAGACATGATCTATTTTTCACTCCAGTAGATGTTACACTAAGTGCTGCAATCCATAGGTGACATTTAGATTTTCATGCTATTGCACCAGAATTAATACGTCAATGGGTGATAAACCAATAATACCATGTTTTAAGGTCCAGAACACACACCCAAACACACACACTGGTGCTCATACACTAGAATTAAGAGTCACAAACTATGAGCATTGCGGTATCAGAATTATTGGAATAATTGATCTCAGTAAAAGTCTGACTTTCACAATTTATGTTGCAAACTGTAGCTGTTAGAAATTGGGTCTCTAGTTGGCAGAGGTTTGCACCCTTTCCAAGTTAGGCAACAATCCTAGTCAGGGTAAGTAAGTTACACTCCATAAATTAACCTAAGCTCCCCCTCTGGTAGCTTGGCATAGAGTAATCAGGCCTAACATAAACGACAATGTCTAAAGTATTTGTGCACCACAATTGAAGTACAGTAATTCAATGAAAACACTACAAAAAGACTCCACATAGCTTTAGAAAAATAAATAGTATTTATCTGATTGAAACCAGACCAAATCAACAAAATTCCAGTTACTGGATCAAAAGCTATTCCCTTTTGCATTCATCAAAGCAGTTCCTCAAAAATCAATTGGGTTAATTTTAAGTTGTTTATGATAATGTCTTAAAACTGATACAGTGACTGTTGTAGGCATAATAACAGCTCTCTACGGTCTTGAAAGAGACCAGAATGTCACTTCCCTTCCTTCCCCAACTTCTCAGGAAGCAGATCAAACAGACCTGGTGAGCACAGTACCTGTTGTAGAAAGGCAGCCGCCGTATGCTGATTGTGCTGCAACCCCATTCCCGGGTGGAGGTGAGGCACACAGCTGTGCGATTCCACAGTGTCTATCGTGAAAGCATCTACTTCAGTGGCAACCTCAGGAAGAAACACTAGTCTTTTGGTGATTGGTCACAGAGAGACACAGAGGGACACTCCTCCTTGAGCACTCAGGGAAAAACAGGAGGTTCACTTTGGCAGTGCAGTTTGGGAGTGGTGCTGGGTTACGATGCAGCACAGCCATCACTGGGGAAATCTACCCGAAAAGCCGCTCACATGGGCTTCGATTACCCTGAGACCTTGAGGAAAACCAAGGGGCTAGCCAGCAAGCACTTGCAGCCCCTCTAGTTATAGTCCTTTGTTTCTGTAGCAGGGCAGAGCTCAGTAGGCAGCAGAGTAGCTCAATCAGGAGGATCAGCAGTCCCTTGAAATAGTCAAGCCCAGCAAGATGACAATCCTTAAGCACAGCAGCCTTTACTACAGCACAGTTTATCCCAGATCTAGTAGTGTACCACCTCATGGTGGCAGAGACCCAGGGGCCTATTTACAAGGAGCTTGTGCCACCATTGCATCATTTGTTTTGATGCAGCAGGGCTTTGCTAGCTCCATATTTACAATGTGATACATTTGGCCAAATGCATCACTGTTCCCGGCCCTGTGAGAAAAAAACACTTTCAAGGGATCTGGCTGCCTCATGCACATTTTAATGTATGCAGAGGGGGTGTTCCATAGAAAAGTCACTTACAACTGACTCAGTGGTATTTACAAGATTTTCCTCTTTTGATGCTTCCTCAAGATGTGTCACGCTTTTCCTGCAATGCATCAGAATTCTTTTGCCACCAAAACCCAGGTGTAGGGACCAACTCAGCAGTTTCAAAACAGAAACATGGCCGTTTGAAGTCCCTTCACAGCCTGGAAGTTGATTGTTTTGCACCTCTCCACTGTTTGTAGTAGGTCTACACATGTGACAATCATGTTGTAGGACCCCTTAACCAACCTGGAGCCATGCACCTATGATCCCATCAACCACTGGAGGAAGGCAATGTGAAGTTGTGTACTTTTCTGCAAGGGACAAGCCAGGATTGTCATTTCTTCAAGAAGGAATGGGTCCCAAGTCCAGGTCTGCATTCTCTAAATGACAACAGGTACGTACACACATAAGGTAGGTAACACATGTATTTCCACTTCACATTCCAACATACACTTATATTCACTTACATTGCACTGTCACGCACTATGTCACACATACTCAGGTCTCTGCATACACATAGGTAAACCATGCCGACTGTCATGCAACACATAGACATGCTGCATACATTATCTCTTATATCCAGGACCAATTTAAAAGTGTAGATGGTGCTTTTCTACCATTTTACGGTCTTTTACATCTGTCCTCAAACATTAGGCTCCATGTGTCAATCTGAAATGGCTCATCGCCTGAGATTTTTGACGCATTGCTGAAAAAAGGCCTCACTGCATATACAAATACAAACGATTAAATGCTAATGCAGTAGAAAACCCCTAATTTAATTGATCCTGCATTTAGATATAGAATTGTGAATCAAGGACTCATACCTTATGTATAAATAGCATTTGATATTAATTCCCATACTGGTTATTCAGGTCGTCGATGCCCACACAACGTGGTCTGAAAGTAGCACACTACTGATAAGGAAAGAAAAGACACCAAATCACACCTGGAGTGCCACATTGTACGCCACATCCTAAGTTAGGAGAGTGTGCAATAACCGCAAATAAGTGATGGGAAACCCTATACTAATCGAGCGATGGTATATAATTATAGACAACGTTATCAGCTGGCAATAAGTCAGCTCGTCTCATCGTAATCAGATTTTATTACTCTCTAATAGCAACCGTACCTGAGAAACAGAAAGTTGAATAACAAGAAGAACATTGCCTTAAGAACAATAGCGAAATTACGCTTTGCCGAATTATTGCCCATAGATCAACATTTTATTGGACTCTAATGGCAACCGTACCTGGCACACAGAAGGTTGAATGACAATGAGAGCCGATATAGTGCTTGAAGATCAGAAAGTGCAATAACACTTTACCATAATATAAGCCATAGTCCATTTATGTGAAAAACCAATGTCATTCACTAGAAAAAGGATAAGTTATCATAGCCTGCCGTGTTCAATGCCTAGAACATAAATAATTGTAGATCATTTCGCCCGTTTGAGAACCAAATGGACTGAGTGGGCAGTTGTTTGATACGCTAACCTTCTATATCGTGAAGCAACCGGGCCTCTTAATGCCACACCTATGATCGTCATATGGAGGATCAGTCTGAACCCAGCACACATTGGTGCTCGTTTTTGAAGAAAACCAGAATCGCCATTTTACCCATCAGCCCATGGTAAATGTACGTTCCTATGGCAACCGATCGGCACAACAGCCGATGAGAAGTTCAATGAACATGGCAGCCATCTTAGAATAATGCAGGCATTAACCTGTAACAGGTAGCCTGGACCAGTGAAATACTCCAAAGATATGATAAGAATAATAGAGAGGCTATACTAGACATTTTAAAAAAGTGGTACAATTAACCCATATCACTACGACCTAAATATTGGACCAAATGAACAAGAAAATAGCGTTTTCCAAATTGCATACGTGAATCATTAAAACGCCAATGAGAACACTACAAAAGTTAAGTATATAAATAACAACAATCTCAGCTTGGGGTAGCATGACAACTATGAGTTATTACCATAAATGACATATATGGCAATAAATTAGACGAGCATACCACAGCGGCCATTTTGTAATATTCCAAGAGTATATTTGTGCTTCACAACCAATTTCTGCACAAAATATGTCAAGTATATAGTCAAACACCAGCCGTTATTGATGTATATTTAATCAATTAACTAAATTAGCCACTAGATAGTCCGCTGGACAAGAATAAAGAGCCACTAAATAGTCCGCAGGACAAGAATAAAGAGCCACCTTTATAATTTGGGGAAGATTCAAAAGTAGATGAGCACTCATTCACCATTAGATGGGCACAAGCGTACCAGATTCCATTTGTATGAGAAAGGGTATCAAATCGAATATTGGTCCTATTTAAGATGTCAATATATCCAAAAACAATCATATGACTCTTGAAGCATGAAAATAATAAAGTTACCAGATCTCAGATAATGGCTTGTGTACAATACCTAAAGAAAATAATGAAATTCCTCATCAGTGTTATGGCCCATATCAACAGCCCGTAAGCAACATATCCATGCTGCCTCCTTGCGCCGTGGTGCCAATTCTCTATCACCTCATCTCTGATTAGGTAATGCCTGAGCAACCCCATGGAACCAAACTTTACTGTCATCAGGATGTTGTTCCATCATATGGAGTGCCAAAGGATTTCTCATATCTTTGTTTTTTATTGCATGGATGTGTTACTGTATGCAGAGTTTAAGGGGCCTTATTGTTCTGCCAACGTAGATTTTATCACAGCTGCAGCCTAAAATATAGACTGCATATCTTGTTTTGCAGTTAATAAAGTGCCTAATTTAATAGCTTTTGTCAGTATTGTAGCAGAAACTCCTGATGTTCTCCACACCCATATTGCAAATATTACATTCATGGCATATAAAGAATCCTTTCGGACCTGTGGGTAACCACATGTGTGTCCTGTTCCTCATGATATAACTTGGACATAATTGGTCTCTAAGGGTCCGGCCCCTGCGATAGGTCACCTTGGGCTTACTAGAAATAGAACTGCTGATGCTGGGTACCTCCAACAATGGGTGCCAGTGCCTAAGGAGGATCATATAAATGTCATTACTCAATGTAGAAAATTGGGTGACAAACGCCAAATGGCTAGGCTTATCTTTTCTTTTATTGTTATTGGTTATGAGTGTTGTACTTCTCACTACTGTACCAATTCGTTTTTCCACATTAATCAAAACATCTTCACTGTACCTTCGATTTCTGAATCTCTGTTTAGCTTTAGCAACGTGGGCAGTGAATGTGTTACTAGTGCTGCAGTTGCGCCTTATGCGAACCATTTTTCTGAATGGAATATTGTTAATAACCGATTTCGGATGCGCTACTTGCATGGAGGACAGTATTACATGATGTAGGCTTCCTGAACAGGGTACTTTGTATCTTGTTATTTTCAACATAAAATCTAATATCAAGAAAATCTATTTGTTCCTTACTGTATTGTGAACTCTATTGGACACTGTATGGATTATCATTGAGGAAAAGATGATATGCCAATAACTGTTCCACAGACCCTTTCCACAAAAGGATAATATCATCTATATATCTTCCCCAAAAGACTAATAAGTCAGTCCATTTAGAGACATATCTGCCCCAGGCATGCTCTCTCTCATACCAGCCCATGAATAGGCAGGCATAAGAAAGACAAACCTGGAACCCATCGCAGTCCCCTGTGTCTGATGATACCACTGGCCATCATGAAAAAAAAAATTGGGATACAATACTGTCAATCATCTCCATCATCATGTTGTCATGTTGCCAGTGGTCTGCAGTTCTGGTGCATAGGAATGATTCAACCGCTCTAGTCCCAAATTGTTTATGTATGCAAGTATAAATAATGGCGTGCTTCCTTTTAACGCCAATCAATCAATCAATAATTTATAAAGCGCACTATGTACCCGTACGGGTTTCGAGGCGCTGGGGGGGGGGGGTGGTGCTGCTATCGTTCGAAGAGCCATGTCTTGAGCAGTCTCCTGAAGGTGAGGAGGTCCTGGGTCTGGCGTAGTGAGGTCGGGAGTGCGTTCCAGGTCTTGGTGGCGAGGTAGGAGAAGGATCTGCCGCCAGAGGTCTTGAGCTGGATTCGGGGGACGATGGCGAGGGCAAGGTTGGCAGAGCGTAGTTGACGTGAGGGAACGTAGAAGTTGAGTCTGGTGTTCAGGTGGGTGGGTCCGGTGTCGTGTAGAGCCTTGTGTGCGTGGGTGAGGAGTTTAAAGGTGATCCTCTTGTCCACGGGGAGCCAGTGGAGGTCCCTTAGGTGAGGGGAGATGTGACATCGGCGGGGTATGTCGAGGATCAGGCGGGCGGATGCGTTCTGGATGCGTTGGAGTTGTTTGATGTTTTTTCTTGGGATGCCTGTGTAGAGTGCTTTGCCGTAGTCGAGTCTGCTACTGACGAGGGCTTGGGTTACCGTCTTTCTGTTTCCTGTTGGAATCCACTTGAAGATCCTGCGGAGCATACGGAGGGTGTTAAAACAGGAGGATGAGACTGCGTTGACCTGTTTGGACATGGTGAGGGCGGAGTCGAGGATGAAGCCGAGATTTCGTGCGTGGTTGGCTGGTGTGGGTGGAGGGCCTAGGGTGGTGGGCCACCACAAGTCGTTCCAGGCCGAGGGGGTGCGCCCGAGGATGAGGACTACCGTCTTGTCAGAGTTAAGTTTTAGGCGGCTGTTGCTCATCCATTCGGCGATGGATTTCAGTCCCTCGTGAAGGTTGGCTTTGGCGGTGAGAGGATCTTTGGTCAGGGAGAGGAATAGCTGGGTGTCGTCGGCGTAGGAAATGATGCTGAGGTTGTGCTGGCGGGCCAGTTGTGAGAGGGGGGCCATGTAGACGTTGAATAGCGTTGGGCTTAGTGAGGAGCCTTGGGGGACGCCGCAGATGAGGTTGGTGGCTTTGGAGTGGAAAGGTGAGAGTCGGACCCTCTGGGTTCTGCCGGAGAGAAAGGAGGAGATCCAGTTGAGGGCTTTGTCTTGGATGCCGGCTTCGTGTAGACGGGTAAGTAGGGTGCAGTGGCAGACTGTATCGAAGGCGGCTGATAGGTCTAAGAGGATCAGGGCTGAGGTTTTGCCGTTATCCATTTGTAGTCTGATGTCATCTGTGGCGGCGAGGAGTGCAGTCTCTGTGCTGTGGTTTAGTCTGAATCCGGATTGGGAGGGGTCTAGGATGGAGTTGTCTTCTAGGTAGTGGGCGAGCTGTGTGTTGACGATCTTCTCGATGACTTTCGATGGAAAAGGGAGGAGGGAGATTGGTCAGAAGTTTTTGAGATCGTTGAGGTCAGCCTTAGGTTTTTTGAGGAGAGGTTGGATTTCTGCGTGCTTCCAGCAGTCCGGGAAGGTAGCGGTGTTGAAGGAAAGGTTGATGATCTTGCGGAGTATGGGGGCGATGGCGACGTCGGCTTTGTTGAACACGTGATGTGGGTAGGGGTCAGAGGGAGATCCTGAGTGGATGGAGTTCATGGTTTTTAGGGTTTTGGCGTCGTCTACTTGGGTCCAGGTGGTGATGTGGTCTGCGTGGGAGGAGTTGTTGGGGGTGGGGTCTGGCGGAGGTGAGGTGTTGAAGCTGTCGTGGATGGCTGCAATTTTCTGGTAGAAGAAGGTGGAGAGATCGTCGCAGAGTTTCTGGGATGGAGAGATGTCGTTGACGTTGGGGTTGGAGAGTTCCTTCACGATGCTGAAGAGTTCCTTGCAGTCGTGAGCGTTGTTGTTAAGGCGTTCTGTGAAGTGGGAGCGCTTGGCGAGTCGGATCAGTTGGTGGTGTTTTTACGGTTGGCTTCCTTGAGGGTAGCAAGGTTCTCGGGTGTGCGCTCGAGGATCCATTTTTTCTTGAGTTTCTGGCAGGTGCGTTTGGAGGTGGTTAGTTCGTCTGTGAACCAGGCTGGTTTTTCTTTTCTTGGTTGCCCGTGGGTCTCTTGAGTGGGGCTAGGATGTTGGCGCAGTTGAGGATCCATTGTTGGAGGTTGATGGCGGCGGAGTCCGGGTCGGTGGGGTCGGGTGGTGGGTTTTTGGCGAGGGTGTTGGTGAGTTGGTCTTCGGTGACTTTTCCCCAGTGGTGGTGAGGCGGAAGAGGGGTGCGGTGGTGTTCGGTGTTTTTCTTGAAGGAGAAATGGACGCAGTGATGGTCGGTCCAGTGGAGTTCGGAGGTGTGGCTGAAAGAGATGTGGTTGCTTGAAGTGAAGAGCGGGTCAAGGGTGTGGCCGGCGATGTGGGTGGGATTGTTGACCAGTTGACGGAGTCTGAGGTTGGAGAGGTTGGTGGTCAGTGATGCGGTGTTGACGTCATTGTTGTTCTCCAGGTGGAAGTTTAGGTCTCCCAGGAGGATGTAGTCTGAAGAGGCGAGGGCGTGGTTGCTTGCGAGGTCGGAGACGGTGTCGCTGAAGAGGGCTCTTGGTCCTGGAGGACGGTATATGAGGGTTCCTCTGAGGGTAGTGTTGGGGTCCGTGTGAATCTGGAAGTGGAGGTGTTCGGCTGTTTTGAGGGTGTCGTCTGTGTGGGTATGGATCTTGAGGGTAGCTTTGTGGGCGATGGCTATTCCTCCGCCGATTCCGTTGGTGCGATCTCTTCTGGTGATTTTGTAGCCGTCAGGGATGGAGATGGCGATGTCAGGGGCCGGGGAGTCGTTCCACCAGGTTTCGGTCAGGAAGGCTACGTCTGGGGCGGTGCTGTCGAGCAGGTCCCAGAGTTCGATGGCGTGCTTTCGTGCGGAGCGTGTGTTGAGGAGGATGCAGTGCAGATGGTTTGTGTTGGTTGTTGCTGGCTTCGTTGTTCTGTTGCAGGTGAAGTTGCAGGTGCGGCAGGAAAAAGGTCCTTTGGTGTGCTTCGGGCTGGCCTGGAAGCACTCTGTGGAGGGGCCAGGGTTGAGGGCGAGGAGTTTGCTGGCCGAGTAACGAAGGCAAGAGGCGCGGGGGGCACGAGGACCAGGGTGGGTGGCGCTGGGCGCGGTCCAGGCGCGGACGGGCGCAGATGGGCTTGCCTCTGGCGCGCCTCTGGCGCGCCAGCGGCACGTCCGCGGGAGGGGGGAGGGAGGAGCAGCTGGGAGGCGGGAGGCAGGAGGGAGCGGCGAATGGGGGCGCGAGGGGGGCGGGGCCGCAGGGAGGTAGCGGCAGGGAGAGAACTGCAAGGGGGAGCGCCCAAGGGGCGAAAACAAGAAAAACAAGGCACAAAAAAGTCAGGCACAATTTGAAAAACAGTCACAAAAATACACTAATGGCACAAAATACAATCGGGGCACAGCAATCAGAGGGGCACAACGGGGGCAGACGCTCAGGAGGCAAGGCGCTTGAAAAACAATAGAAAGCACTTACAGGACGGCGAAAAGTGGCACAATCAGAAGGGGCACGACGGGGCAGAAGCGCAAGGAGGCAAGGTGCTGAAAATATAGAAAAACACTTACAGGACGGCGGAAAGCGGCACACGGGTCAAGTGAAGCTTACTAGAGCCCACTAGACACCAGGGATGAGGCGCAGGAGGATGCCTGCGGGTGGAGGAGGGCCTGAAACACGCTAGCAGCAGCGTGGGCGGGGGTCAGAGGCAGGAGACAGCAGGTTGGTGCTGCGGACGTGGGGGGCGAGCTCTAGACCTAAGGCAGGTCAGAGGTCGCTCACTCGCGACGCGCAGTGCCAGCCATTAAGAAGGGAGGTGGGATGGAGGAGCAGCTGGGAGGCGGGAGGCGGGAGGGAGCGGCGAATAGGGGCGTGAGGGGGGCGGGGCCGCAGGGAGGCAGCGGCAGGGAGAGAACTGCAAGGGGGAGCGCCCAAGGGGAGAAAACAAGAAAAACAAGGCACAAAAAAGTCAGGCACAATTTGAAAAACAGTCACAAAAATACACTAATGGCACAAAATACAATTGGGGCACAGCAATCAGAGGGGCACAACGGGGGCAGACGCGCAGGAGGCAAGGCGCTTGAAAAACAATAGAAAGCACTTACAGGACGGCGATTTGTGGCACAATCAGAAGGGGCACAACGGGGGCAGAAGCGCAAGGAGGCAAGGCGCTGAAAATATGCAGGCATTAAAAATTATGCAAAAGATGCTGCTAAGAAATCTTTTAGATTTCTTTGCAACATTTTTGCCCCCCATGCATACCTTATGCCTGACACAGGCATAATGTGGCGCATGGGGTTGCACAGTGGCGCAAAGCATGCATTGCGCCACTTTGTAAATCTGGTGCAGCAATTTTGGTCTCTGTGGGCCACATTAGTGTAAAAAGCGTAAACAAAATTACACTAATGTGGTGGAAGGGGGCGCTGGGCCCTCTTAAATCACGGCTTTTGACTCTTTTTGTAGGATTAGAGTCACAATGTCCTTCTGTTTACCTTCTTGGGCATTTTCTTGGAGGTGAGTTCTGTGAGGGCTGTCACAATGGATCCATATCCCTTCACAAACCTCCTGTAATACCCAGTCAAGCCAAAGAATGCCCTGACTTGAGTCTGGGTTTTTGGAGCTGCCCAGTCCAGAATAGTCTGGATCTTAGGCTAGAGTGGCTGAACGTGGCCTCCACCTACAAGGTGTCCCAAGTAAACCACAGTTCCCTGCTCTATCTGGCATTTGGATGCCTTGATAGAGAGGCCTGCTGATTGCAGAGCCTTCAAAACCTCCTTCAGGTGGACCAGGTGATCCTGCCAGCTGGAACTAAGGACAGCAATATCATCAAGATAAGCTGCACTAAAGGACTCCAAACCAGCAAGGACTTGATTCACCAACCTTTGGAAGGTGGCAGGGGCATTCTTTAAACCAAAGGGCATAACAGTAAACTGATAATGCCCATCAGGTGTGGAGAATGCTGTCTTTTCTTTTGCTCCTGGTGCCATTTTGATTTGCCAGTACCCTGCTGTTAAGTCAAAGGTACTTAAGAATTTGGCAGCACCTAATTTGTCAATCAGTTCATCAGCATCAGGAATGGGATGGGCATCTGTCTTGGTGACAGAATTAAGTCCTCTGTAGTCCACACAAAACCTCATCTCTCTCTTTCCATCTTTGGTGTGAGGTTTGGGGACTAAGACCACTGGGCTGTCAGAGTGCTCAATTACTCCCAATTCCAGCATCTTGTGGACTTCCACCTTGATGCTTTCCTTAACTTGGTCAGACTGTCTGAATTTTTTTTTGGGACAGGCATGCTGTCTCCTGTGTCCACATCATGGGTACACAGGTGTGTCTGACTAGGGGTTAGGGAAAAGAGCTCAGCGAACTGTTGCAGGACCTTCCTGCAGTCAGATTGCTGTTGGACAGAGAGTGTGCCTAAATAGATCACTCCATCTACTGAACCATCTTTAGGGTTTGATGAGAGGAGATCAGGGAGAGGTTCACTCTCAGCTTCCTGGTCCTCATCTGTTACCATCAACAGATTCACATCAGCCCTATCATGGAAGAATTTTAGGCGGTTCACATGGATCACCCTCTTGGGGCTCCTGCTAGTGCCTAAGTCCACCAGGTAGGTGACCTGACTCTTCTTCTCTAGCACTGGGTAAGGGCCACTCCATTTGTCCTGAAGTGCCCTGGGAGCCACAGGCTCCAGAACCCAGACTTTCTGCCCTGGTTGAAATTCAACCATTGCAGCCTTTTGGTCATACCAAAACTTCTGGAGCTGTTGGCTGGCCTCAAGGTTTTTACTTGCCTTTTCCATGTACTCTGCCATCCTTGAACGAAGGCCAAGTACATAGTCCACTATGTCTTGTTTAGGCTCATGAAGAGGTCTCTCCCAGCCTTCTTTCACAAGAGCTAGTGGTCCCCTTACAGGGTGGCCAAACAGAAGTTCAAAAGGTGAGAACCCTACTCCCTTCTGAGGCACCTCTCTGTAAGCGAAAAGCAGACATGGCAAGAGGACATCCCATCTCCTTTTGAGTTTTTCTGGGAGCCCCATTATCATGCCTTATAATGTCTTGTTGAATCTCTCAACAAGGCCATTAGTTTGTGGATGATAGGGTGTAGTGAATTTATAAGTCACTCCACACTCATTCCACATGTGTTTCAGGTATGCTGACATGAAGTTGGTACCTCTGTCAGACACCACCTCCTTAGGGAAGCCCACTCTGGTAAAGATACCAATGAGGGCCTTGGCTACTGCAGGGGCAGTAGTCAACCTAAGGGGAATAGCTTCAGGGTATCTAGTAGCATGATCCACTACTACTAGTATGTACATATTCCCTGAGGCTGTGGGAGGTTCAAGTGGACCCACTATGTCCACACCCACTCTTTCAAAGGGGACCCCCACCACTGGAAGTGGAATGAGGGGGGCCTTTGGATGTCCACCTGTCTTACCACTGGCTTGACAGGTGGTACAGGTGCCACAAAACTCCTTAACTTTCTGGGACATGTTGGGCCAATAGAAGTGGTTGACTAGTCTCTCCCACGTCTTGGTTTGTCCCAAATGCCCAGTAAGGGGAATATCATGGGCTAAGGTCAGTATGAACTCTCTGAACTCCTGAGGCACTACCACTCTCCTAGTGGCACCAGGTTTGGGATCTCTTGCCTCAGTGTACAGGAGTCCATCTTCCCAATAGACCCTATGGGCCATATTTATACTTTTTGACGCAAAACTGCGCTAACGCAGTTTTGCGTCAAAAAAATTAGCGCCGGCTAACGCCATTCTGAAGCGCCATGCGGGCGCCGTATTTAATCAATGATGTTAGCCGGCGTTAGCCGCCGGCGCTGCCTGGTGTGCGTGGAAAAAAACGACGTACACCAGGCAGTGCCGGCGTAGGGGGATATGGAGCTTGGGCGTCAAAAAATGGGGCAAGTCAGGCTGAGGCAAATTTTTCGCCTCAACCCGATTTGCCCCATTTTTTCCGACTCCCAACCCCCATAGAAATGACTCCTGTCTTAGCAAAGACAGGAGTCATGCCCCCTTACCCAATGGCCATGCCCAGGGGACCTATGTCCCCTGGGCATGGTCATTGGGCATAGTGGCATGTAGGGGGGCACACATCAGGCCCCCCTATGCCACAAAAAAAAAATATATATCTACTTACCGGAACTTACCTTAAGTTCCCTGGGATGGGTCCCTCCAGCCTTGGGTGTCCTCCTGGGGTGGGCAAGGGTGACAGGGGGTGTCCCTGGGGGCATGGGAGGACACCTCTGGGCTCCTTCAGAGCCCACAGGTCCCTTAACGCCTGCCTTTTCCAGGCGCTAAAAAACGGCGCAAAAGCGGCCGTACGTCATTTTTTTTGACCCGCCCACTCCCGGGCGTGAATTTTGCCCGGGAGTGTAAATACGGCGCACATGTCTCGGAGTCAATTTTTTAGACGGGAACGCCTACCTTGCATATCATTAACGCAAAGTAGGTGTCCACGCTACAAAATGACGCAAACTCCATGGACTTTGGCGCTAGACGCGTCTAACGCCAAAGTATAAATATGGAGTTAGTTGTGCGTCGGAATTGCGTAAAAAAAACGACGCAATTCCGGCGCAAACGGAGTATAAATATGCCCCTATGTGTTCCAGTTTTCTTGCCATTGGACTCTTCAGCAGCTTGCTGCCTAAGGCCTTCAAGAGAGGGACAGGTTTCTTGCCCCTTACACAACTGCTCCCTTGAGGGTCCCCCTGGGCCTAAGAGTTCAACCTGATAAGGTTCTAACTCCATAGGCTCAGTTCCCTCAGAGGGCAGAACTTCTTCCTGAGAAGAGAGGTTCTCTTTTTGTGGTCGTGTTGCAGCTGGTTTCCCAGTTGTCTTTCCTTTCCTCTTGGTAGGCTGGGCCCTTTTTCCAGACTCCAGCTCTACTTTATCACCCTGAGCCTTGCACTGTGCCCTTGTCTTGACACACACCAGTTCAGGGATACCCAGCATGGCTGCATGGGTTTTCATTTCTACCTCAGCCCATGCTGAGGACTCCAGGTCATTTCCAAGCAAACAGTCAACTGGGATATTTGAGGAGACCACCACCTGTTTCAGGCCATTGACCCCTCCCCACTCTAAAGTGACCATAGCCATGGGATGCACTTTAGTTTGATTGTCAGCATTGGTGACTGGATAAGTTTGTCCAGCCAGGTATTGACCAGGGGAAACCAGTTTCTCTGTCACCATAGTGACACTGGCACCTGTATCCCTCAGGCCTTCTACACTTGTCCCATTAATTAAGAGCTGCTGCCTGTATTTTTGCACGTTAGGGGGCCAGGCAGCCAGTGTGGCTAAATCCACCCCACCCTCCGAGACTAATGTAGCTTCAGTGTGACACCTGATTTGCTCTGGGCACACTGTTGATCCCACTTGGAGACTAGCCATTCCAGTATTAGCTGGAGTGGAGTTAGAAGTGGTACTTTTCTTTGGACAGGCCTTGTCTCCAGTTTGGTGTCCAGGCTGATTACAGCTACGACACCAGGCCTTTTTGGGATCAAAGTTTGTACCCTTGTACCCAAAATTGTTATGTGAAGAGGCTCTGGGACCACCCTCCTGTGCAGGTTTTTGGGGGCCTGTAGAAGACTCTTTACTATTTTTGTTTGTGGATGTCTCAACACCTTTCCCCTGGGGAGGCTTTGTGACCCCTTTCTTTTGGTCACCCCCTGTGGAAGTCTTGGTCACCCTAGTCTTGACCCAATGGTCCGCCTTCTTTCCCAATTCTTGGGGAGAAATTGGTCCTAGGTCTACCAGATGCTGATGCAGTTTATCATTGAAACAATTACTTAACAGGTGTTCTTTCACAAATAAATTGTACAGCCCATCATAATTATTTACACCACTGCCTTGAATCCAACCATCCAATGTTTTCACTGAGTAGTCCACAAAATCAACCCAGGTCTGGCTCGAGGATTTTTGAGCCCCCCTGAATCTAATCCTATACTCCTCAGTGGAGAATCCAAAGCCCTCAATCAGGGTTCCCTTCATGAGGTCATAAGATTCTGCATCTTTTCCAGAGAGTGTGAGGAGTCTATCCCTACACTTTCCAGTGAACATTTCCCAAAGGAGAGCACCCCAGTGAGATCTGCTTACTTTTCTGGTTACACAAGCCCTCTCAAAAGCTGTGAACCATTTGGTGATGTCATCACCATCTTCATATTTAGTTACAATCCCTTTAGGGATTTTCAACATGTCAGGAGAATCTCTGACCCTAGTTATGTTGCTGCCACCATTGATGGGACCTAGGCCCATCTCTTGTTTTTCCCTTTATATGGCTAGGATCTGTCTTTCCAAAGCCAATCTTTTGGCCATCCTGGCTAACTGGATGTCCTCTTCACTGAGGCTATCCTCAGTGATTCCAGAGGTGCTGGTCCCTCCTGTGAGGGAAGCAGCATCTCTGACTATCACAGTTGGAATCAGGGATTGAGGGTCCCTGGGTTCCCTAGTTAGGACTGGAAGGTGGGAATTCTCCTCCAGGTCACTAACATCCTCCTCTGGGTTGTCATCCTCAGAGGGGTTGGCTTTTTCAAACTCTGCCAAAAGCTCCTGGAGCTGTAGTTTGGAGGGTCTTGAGCCAATTGTGATTTTCTTTAGGTTGCAGAGTGACCTTAGCTCCCTCATCTTAAGATGGAGGTAAGGTGTGAGGTCGAGTTCCTCCACATTCATCTCTGCACTAGACATTATGGGGGTCATTCTGACCTCGGCGGTAAAAGGCGCTTACCGCCGGTCAGAAGACCGCCAAAACACCGCCGCGGTCGCGGTTAACCGACACGGTCATTCTGACCCACAACAGCCAAACCGCCAAAATCCCGACAACCTCAAAAGTCCACCACACCAACGGCCAGCGAAAAACTGGCGATGACCAAACCTCCACCGTCACGCCAACAGAAAGACGCCCATTCCATTCCGACCCATGAATCCACGTGGCGGTCTTTCAACCGCGATATTCCATTGGCGGTACACACCGCTGCGGTCGAAATACACACACACTTACAAAACACTGCCACATTGGACATTTTGAAATACACACACCTGATACACATACAAACACCACTCCCACACACCCAACACAATATAAAACACACACCCACATCACCCACAAACCCCTACGACCACCATTTATTGACTAAGGCCAGAGAGAGACACCACCAGCTAGTACAGAGCATTCACAGGCACATAACACCATCACTCACACAACATCCACGCACTAAACACCACACACCAGCACACTCACCACACTCATCACCACAAACACCACCCCACACCTCATCCACACCACCCCATGGCACCCCAAAGACACCCCAGGTTCTCAGACGCCGAACTCAGGGTCATGGTGGAGGAAATAGTTCGGGTAGAGCCCCAGCTCTTCGGGCCACAGGTGCAGAACACCACCATTGCCAGGAAGATGGAGCTATGGCAAAGAATAGTGGACAGGGTCAACGCTGTGGGACAGCATCCACGAAATCGGGACAACATCAGGAAGCGGTGGAACGACCTGCGGGGGAAGGTGCGTTCCATGGTATCCAGACACAACATCGCGGTGCAGAAGACTTGCGGCGGACCCCCACCTACTCCCCCAGAATTTACAACATGGGAGGAACAGGTCTTGGCGATCCTGCATCCTGAGGGCCTCACAGGAGTAGGCGGAGGAATGGACTCTGGTAAGTCTAATCTTAACTACTTAATCCCCCCCCACCCACCGGCATACCAAATCATACCCCCACCCTCCCCTCACCCCCATCACACATCCTCCTTGCTAATGTCTCACCATCACAACCCACCCATCCCAACACCAAGCCCTGCATGCGACCACAAACCATTGACACCCATCACCTAAGCATGCCCACTGCACATACCCATCCCCACCCAAACCACCGTCACAACAGCCCCCACAAGGGAATGCCAGCACTGGGGTACACGGGCACCCACCCATTGCACGCCATTGGCACACACAGAAGCAATAACCATACTCTTATACCCCTGCAGGACCCGAACACCATGACACCGCCCAGGAGGGTCCAGAAATGTCCATACCGTCCCCAGAAGAGGCCCACAGTGATGACAGCAGCTCTGTCTCCCTGGACCCAGATGACCAGCCCGGCCCATCGGGGACCTCGGGACAGTCGGTTCCCCTCAGACAGCCACAGGCCACAGCAGACCTACCCCCCTCTGGGAACACCAGCACAGCACCCACCCAGCGGGCCCATGCTTCTGTCTCCAGGACACGTCAATCAGCGGTTTGTCCACCACTACAGGGCACCCAGGTTAACCCACCACCCCAACAACAACAGGGACCTGGGGGCAGTGGTAGTGGGCACACGGTCAGGGGACAGAGGCCCAGGGAAACAGGGGAACTGGGAGGGCTGCTGTGCGACAGGGGGGGACAGGCCCAGGGAACCCACTCTCCACTAGGCCCTATCCTCCATCATGGGAGCATACCACCACTCCCAGGAGACGATGGCGACGGTCCTGGCCAGGTTCCAGGAGATCCAGGTACTGCAGGAGGAACAGTTTATGGGGTTCAGGGAAGAACTCAGAAACATAAGTTCCGCAATGGGCACCATCGTTGTGGCTCTCAATCAGATAGTCAGCACATTGCGGGACCATGTGGCACCACAAAGGGCCCCTGTCACTAGCATGGACCAAGAACAGGCTACCACCTCCGCCGGCACTAGTGGACAGGAGGCCCCGACACAAGAACAACGGGCCACCAGAACCCCACCCCCTGCAGAAGGAGAACCACCCCACAAGCGGGGCCTGCGATCTAGGAAGAAGACAGAATAAGACGCCAAGACCCCCGCCAGGAAAGGATACCCCCTGATTGTCATCCCACTGTCCCACATTGTCACCCTGTCCAACCTTAAACTGCCCCTGCTCCACCTTCCACAGGCATATGGACAATGCACCTGTGAGACTGAAAATCTGGACTCTGCCATGGACATTCCTCCACCATCACCCATCACCGAATTGCAAACATTACCCAAAATTGAGCACTTTAATAAACACACTTATTGCACAAAAATAAACTGGAGTCTGTCTGTATTTTTGAACAAATGTATTACACAGAACTGTGCAAAAATGTCCAGTTACATTGTGATGACAACATACCACTGTCACATAGCTGTAGTCCATGGGGAAACAAAGCAGAGGTCACGGAGTGGGGCCCACATCTCTGAAATTGGAAGGGAAAGTCACAACTCAGTTAACATACACTGGGGGGAAACTCAGACAGTAGAGAGGCAGGAGACTTTAAGTAAATGTAAAATGCCGGTGTTGAATCTTACCTGTATGTCATTGAAAATACTGCTGTATTACTCTGTCCCTGTTGTCTGTGTCGTCCTCTTCGTCTTCCTCCTCTTCACTCTCCGCAGGCTCCACAGCTGCCACAACACCACCATCTGGACCATCCTCCTGCAGGAAAGGCACCTGGCGTCGCAAAGCCAGGTTGTGAAGCATACAGGAGTCCACGATGATATGGCACACCTTATTTGGTGAGTACATTAGGGATCCACCTGTCATATGGAGGCACCTAAACCTGGCCTTCAGGAGGCCGAAGGTCCGCTCGATCACCCTCCTAGTACGCCCATGGGCCTCATTGTACCGTTCCTCTGCCCTTGTCCTGGGATTCCTCACTGGGGTCAGTAGCCATGACAGGTTAGGGTAACCAGAGTCACCAATTAGCCACACACTGTGTCTCTGAAGTAGTTCCATCACGTAAGGGATGCTGCTATTTCGCATGATGTACGCGTCATGCACTGACCCAGGGAACTTGGCATTTACATGGGAGATGTACTGGTCAGCCAAACAGACCACCTGGACATTCATGGAATGATAACTTTTTCTGTTCCTGTACATCTGTTCACTCGTGCTGGGGGGGACCAAAGCAACATGTGTCCCATCAATTGCACCAATGATGTTGGGAATATGTCCAAGGGCATAGAAATCACCCTTCACCGTAGCCAAATCTCCCACCTCAGGGAAAACAATGTAGCTCCGCATGTATTTCAGCAGGGCAGACAACACTCTGGACAACACCTTGGAAAACATAGGCTGTGACATCCCTGATGAAATGGCCACTTTAGTTTGGAATGACCCACTTGCCAAAAAATGGAGTACTGACAGAACCTGCACTAGAGGGGGAATCCCTGTGGGTTGGCGGATGGGTGACATCAGGTCTGGCTTCAGATGGGCACACAGTTCCTGTATAGTGGCTCTGTCAAGCCTGTATGTCAGTATGACATGTCTTTCTTCCATTGTCGACAGGTCCACCAGCGGTCTGTACACGGGAAGATTCCACCATCTCCTCGCAAGTCCCAGCGGACTGTGCCTAGGAAGGACAACATGGAGCACAGAGTCAATCAACCCACAGGTACGTTCCCACAGCTTGCACAGTACACGATTCTCAATGCATTGAATGGCTTGTATGTGTGTTGATGCAAGGCCTAGGTATGTGTGATGCAGTAGATTTTAAGCCATGTGGGCCCTTGAAATGACGGCTGCCTGACCTGTGAAGTGCGACAGTGGGATGTGAGGTCAATGCGCTGGCGTGGCACACCGTGGTGGGAGGCGGTCGAAGACCACGGCGCAAAGCCGCATTGGTTAACATTGAACCCTATGGGTCTCAGGAGCCAATGACGATGTGCGCCGGCGGTCGCGGTACGCACCGCCGCGGTACGCACCGCCGCGGGCGTGACCGCCATTTTCTATCTGCTTAATCACTCAATACCTGATCATCCACAGGAGAGGACCTAGACTGCAAGTGCTGCTGTGACCTCGGTCTGGAAGAGACAATGGCTGCTGCGACTGGGGAAAGGGCCCCTGCCTTCACTTCTGAAGAATTGGAGAAACTCGTGGATGGGGTCCTCCCCCAGTATGCGCTACTCTACGGTCCTCCAGACCAACAGGTAAGTACACTGGGACCATGCTTTGTGGCCAATGCCTGGGTTGAGTTTGGTGAATGAAAGATGGTGGGGAGGGGAGCGAATGAGGCATGCATCAAATGACAGATGAGAGCATGTGCCACATGGCAAGGGTGGGGATGGGGGGCCACTCACATCGAGCATGCAGAAAATGATGATATTTTATTTTCTCCCCCTGTACATGTCACATAGGTCAGCGCCCATCAGAAGATCGACATTTGGCGTGCCATCGCCAAGGACGTCCGGGCCCTGGGGGTCTACAACAGACAGGGCACCTACTGCCAGAAGAGGTGGGAGGACATCCGCCGCGGGAGCAGGAAGACCGCAGAGGCTCTGCTGGGGATGGCCTCCCAACGTAGGAGGGGTGGCACTCGTCAATTGACCCCCCTGATGTCCCGGATCCTGGCGGTGGCCTACCCCGATTTGGATGGGCGCGTGAGGACATCACAGCAGACACAAGGGGGTCAGTACAAGCACATTCTGCTGATTTTGAGCATATTGGAGGTGTCTGGGTGGGGGAGGAGGGCTGTGGCTATCCCTAGGCCAGGGCGATTTCCGTAGGCTAGGCCCCTCCGTTAGGCATGGCCCTGTGCCCCCGCCCCCCACCTCTGTAGGTTGCCTAGTACAGCTAATCATGGCCCTGTGTCACCTATGTGTGGATTTGTAGTCCATAGGCTTGTAGGCCATGTCCCTCGGATTGAGAAGTGTACCCCAAGTGCGCGGTGTAGTGCAGGGGGCTTCTGTGTCTGTCCTCTCCGCCAACTGTGTCGCCAATGCATGCACTCAACATGTCTTTATTTCTCCCCCCCCCTTTTTTTGGTGGTCTTCCTGTTCATGTGTGCATTAGCATCATCAGGCGGAGGAGAAGTGGCATTGGAGCACGAGGGAGCTGCATCTCACATGGCCATGGAGGGCCATGCAACCGACTCGGAGTTCACCAGTGAGACGGAGGGCGAGGGGAGCTCCACAGCGGGGACACGTGGTGACACCAGCGACACAGACACGTCCTCTGAAGGGAGCTCCCTTGTGGTGGCGGAAACATCCGTGCCCACCGCAACAACAGGTACAGCCGCCACCCAGTGCACCAGCTCCGCCCTCCCAGCAGCCCCTCAGCCTTCGCCCCGTTCCCGCTCACCCAGGAAGGTGGGCATCTCCTTCGCCCCAGGCACCTCAAGTCCTGCCCCAGTTACCCCTGCTGCCCTCAGTGAGGAGGTCATTGACCTCCTGAGGACGCTCATTGTTGGGCAGTCTACCCTTTTGAATGCCATCCAGGGTGTAGAAAGGGAGGTGCACCGGAGAAATGCATACCTGGAGGGCATTCATTCAGGACAGGCTGCCCATCAGCGAACGTTCAAAGCTCTGGCCTCAGCACTGACGGCAGCCATTGTCCCTGTCTCCTGCCTCCCTCCTCCAACTTCCTCCACCCAGTCCCACTCTCCTGTACCTCTGCCTATCCCAGACACACCTACAGACCATCCTGCACACACCTCAACACCCAAGGGAAGCTCATCCAGACATAAGCACCACACATCACACAAGCATTCACCCAAGCAACAGCCACATGCAGACATGCCAACAGCCACTACCTCCTCTGTGTCCCCCTCCTCCTCGTCTCCGTCCTCCCTCCCTGTGACGTCTCCACTCACACTTGCATGCACAACATCATCAGCCACTACGTCCATCACCAGCACACCCACCAGAACACTCCGCACACGTGCAGTCACCACCCCCACTACCATTTACACGTCCCCTGTGTCCTCTCCCAGTGTGTCTGTCACCCCCTCTTCCAAACCACACAAACGCAGGCAGCCTCCCACCCAACAGCCATCCACCTCACGACAGCCTCCAGCACAAGCGCCTGCACCCAAAGACACCAGACTTGACTCACCTACAACCACATCCTCTTCCTTCACTCCCATACCCACTACACCTACCCTTCCCACTGATCCTAAAAAAAAATTCCTGTCCAAAATTAACCTCTTTCCATCACCTGACCCACCCCCTCCAGCTCATAAGAGTCCAATCAGCACCTCAGCCACCACATACCCTGGACCTACAAGGACAATAGTCCAAGGATTTTGGAGTCCACCACCTTCAAGGCCAGCTACTTCGGCCAGCAGTAAAGATACAGCCAGCCCACCCCCTGCAAAAAAAAGGCAAGAAAGCCAGTGCCCGGCGCGAGAGGCCAGAGACAGCAGGCTCCAAAGGCACTACCCTGGCACCGTCAGGCAGTGGGGTGCCACCTGTCACACCGACAAAGGGAGGAAAGGGCCACAGAGAAGCAGGGAAGGGTGGCAAGGGCAGCACGCCCGAAAAGTCCGGCAGCAGGCGAGCTGCCCAGGAGGGCCCCACCAGCCCCATTCCAGGTGTGAAGGAGGACACCCACGGGCCCGGGACGGCAGCACAGAAGGGCCCCGCAAGCGAGAAGACAGATGTGCACGAAGGGCACGGCAGCCACATGTCGGGTGGCGAGTGAGATCAATGTCATGGCCGGATCTGGTGACCTAGACACACATGTCAAGCACCGCTGAACAGGGCCCTTTAAGTCAAACACCGCTGAACAGGGCACCGCCGTCTCAAGAACCACTGAACAGGGCCCTTCAAGTCAAGCCCCGCTGAACAGGGCACCGCCGTCTAAAACACCGCTGAACAGGGCCCTTCAAGTCAAGCACCGCTGAACAGGGCACCGCCGTCTCAAGAACCGCTGAACAGGGCCCTTCAAGTCAAGCACCGCTCCGCTGGGCCCTTCATCTCAAGCACCGCTCCGCTGAGCCCTTCATCTCAAGCACCGCTCCGCTGGGCACCGCCGACTCTGCACCGCTCCGCTGGGCCCTTCAAGTCAAGCACCGCTCCTCTGGGCCCTTCATCTCAAGCACCGCTCCGCTGGGCACCGCCGTCTCTGCACCGCTCCGCTGGGCCCTTCATCTCAAGCACCGCTCCGCTGGGCACTGCCGTTTCTGCACCGCTCCGCTGGGCCCTTCATGTCAAGCACCGCTCCGCTCTGCACCGCCGTCTCTGCACTGCTCCGCTGGGCCCTTCAAGTCAAGCACCGCTCCGCTGGGCCCTTCATCTCAAGCACCGCTCCGCTGGGCACCGCCGTCTCTGCACCACTCCGCTGGGCCCTTCATCTCAAGCACCGCTCCGCTGGGCACCGCCGTCTCTGCACCGCTCTGCTGGGCCCTTCAAGTCAAGCACCGCTCCGCTGGGCCCTTCATCTCCACCCAGTCCCACTCCCCTGTATCTCTGCCTATCCCAGACACACCTACAGACCATCCTGCACACACCTCAACACCCAAGGGAAGCTCATCCAGACATAAGCACCACACATCACACAAGCATTCACCCAAGCAACAGCCACATGCAGACATGCCAACAGCCACTGCCTCCTCTGTGTCCCCCTCCTCCTCGTCTCCGTCCTCCCTCCCTGTGACGTCTCCCCTCACACTTGCATGCACAACATCATCAGCCACTACGTCCATCACCAGCACACCCACCAGAACACTCCGCACACGTGCAGTCACCACCCCCACTACCATTTACACGTCCCCTTTGTCCTCTTCCAGTGTGTCTGTCACCCCCTCTTCCAAACCACACAAACGCAGGCAGCCACCCACCCAACAGCCATCCACCTTACGACATCCTCCAGCACAAGCACCTGCACCCAAAGACACCAGACTTGACTCACCTACAACCACATCCTCTTCCTCCACTCCCATACCCACTACACCTACCCTTCCCACTGCTCCTAAAAAAAAATTCCTGTCCAAAATTAACCTCTTTCCATCACCTGACCCACCCCCTCCATCTCATAAGAGTCCAATCAGCACCTCAGCCACCACATACCCTTGACCTACAAGGACAATAGTCCAAGGATTTTGGAGTCCACCACCTTCAAGGCCAGCTACTTCGGCCAGCAGTAAAGATACAGCCAGCCCACCCCCTGCAAAAAAAGGCAAGAAAGCCAGTGCCCGGCGCAAGAGGCCAGAGACAGTAGGCTCCAAAGGAACTACCCTGGCACCGTCAGGCAGTGGGGTGCCACCTGTCACACCGACAAAGGGAGGAAAGGGCCACAGAGGAGCAGGGAAGGGTGGCAAGGGCAGCACACCCGAAAAGTCAGGCAGCAGGCGAGCTGCCCAGGAGGGCCCCAACAGCCCCATTTCAGGTGTGAAGGAGGACACCCACGGGCCCGGGACGGCAGCACAGGAGGGCACCGCAAGCGAGAAGACAGATGTGCACGAAGGGCACGGTAGCCACATGTCGGGTGGCGAGTGAGATCCATGTCATGGCCGAATCTGGTGACCTAGACACACATGTCAAGCACCGCTGAACAGGGCCCTTTAAGTCAAGCACCGCTGAACAGGGCACCGCCGTCTCAAGAACCACTGAACAGGGCCCTTCAAGTCAAGCACCGCTGAACAGGGCACCGCCATCTCAAGAACCGCTGAACACGGCCCTTCAAGTCAAGCACCGCTGAACAGGGCACCACCGTCTCAAGAACCGCTGAACAGGGCCCTTCAAGTCAAGCCCCGCTGAACAGGGCACCGCCGTCTCAAGCACCGCTGAACAGGGCCCTTCAAGTCAAGCACCGCTGAACAGGGCACTGCCGTCTCAAGAACCGCTGAACAGGGCCCTTCAAGTCAAGCACCGCTCCGCTGGGCCCTTCATCTCAAGCACCGCTCCGCTGGGCCCTTCATCTCAAGCACCGCTCCGCTGGGCACCGCCGTCTCTGCACCGCTCCGGTGGGCCCTTCATCTCAAGCACCGCTCCGCTGGGCACCGTTGTCTCTGCACCGCTCCGCTGGGCCCTTCAAGTCAAGCACCGCTCCGCTGGGCACCGCCGTCTCTGACCCGCTCCGCTGGGCCCTTCATCTCAAGCACCGCTCCGCTGGGCACTGCCGTCTCTGCACCGCTCCGCTGGGCCCTTCATCTCAAGCACCGCTCCGCTGGGCACCGCCGTCTCTGCACCGCTCCGCTGGGCACCGCCGTCTCTGCACCGCTCCGCTGGGCCCTTCATCTCAAACACCGCTCCGCTGGGCACCGCGGTCTCTGCACCGCTCCGCTGGGCCCTTCATCTCAAACACCGCTCCGCTGGGCACCGCCGTCTCTGCACCGCTCCGCTGGGCCCTTCATCTCAAGCACCGCTCCGCTGGGCACCGCCGTCTCTGCACCGCTCCGCTGGGCCCTTCATCTCAAGCACCGCTCCGCTGGGCACCGTCGTCTCTGCACCGCTCCGCTGGGCCCTTCATCTGAAGCACCGCTCCGCTGGGCACCGCCGTCTCTGCACCGCTCCGTTGGGCCCTTCAAGTGAAGCACCGCTCCGCTAGGCCCTTCATCTCAAGCACCGCTCCGCTGGGCACCGCCGTCTCTGCACCGCTCCACTGGGCCCTTCATCTCAAGCACCGCTCCGCTGGGCACCGCCGTCTCTGCACTGCTCCGCTGGGACCTTCATCTCAAGCACCGCTCCACTGGGCACCGCCGTCTCTGCACCGCTCCGCTGGCCCCTTCAAGTCAAGCACCGCTCCGCTGGGCCCTTCATCTCAAGCACCGCTCCGCTGGGCCCTTCATCTCAAGCACCGCTCCGCTGGGCCCTTCAAGTCAAGCACTGCTGGCCCATTGGCAGAAGGGGCAGGCCTGGATCTGTGTCGGGCAGGGCTGCACAAAGCACTCTGGGCACCATGCCTCCTCCAGAACCAGTGGAGTCTGTAATCCACTTTAAAGACTGTGGCTTTGCACTCCCCAGGAAGGCACAGTGGGCAACCCACCCACTGTAGAGACTTGAGAGACTGTGGCTTTGCACTCCCCAGGATGGTACAGTGGGCAATCCACCCATTGTAGAGACTTGAGAGACTGTGGCTTTGCACTCCCCAGGATGGTACAGTGGGCAATCCACCCACTGTAGAGACTTGTGAGACTGTGGCTTTGCACTCCCCAGGATTGTACAGTGGGCAACCCACCCACTGTAGAGACTTGTGAGACTGTGGCTTTACACTCCCCAGGATTGAACAGTGGGCATGGAGGCCCCTCGTGGATCTGGCATCGTGGACTCATGTGGCTGAGGTGCCCCCCCTTCCTTCCCCTGAGGTGCCTGTAGTTTTGCTATCTGATGCCCCTGCAGTGTTCTCTCCAATGGATTTGGGTCCCCTGTGTGGGCTTTGCCTATGTGTTTAGGCCCATTGGCCCACGAACAATGGCTGATACCCAATTTGGACAGGACAATTTACATCTGTATATATAGTTATAGATGTTTGATATATTTTTTTTACTTTGCCATACAATATACTTCAAATTTCATGATCATTTTATTTTGTCTTTGCATTCTTCCTGGGGGTTTGGGGGGTGTTACTCTGAGTTGTTGCTCTGCATTGATGTGTATGTAGTTGTGGGTGAGGGTGAGGGTGGGTGTGTCGCGTATGTGTGTGCCTGTAATTTTTTCCCTCCCCCCTCCCCTGTGTCGTAGGTGCAGTACTCACCGGTGTCTTCTGCGCCGGCGTTCGTGCTCCTGGTAGAGGAGCAGGAAGACAATAGCTGGTGGGATGTGTAGTTCGGGTTCCATGCTGTCCAGATTCCTCGTGGAGTGTGTAGAGGTGAGCGTTTTCCGTTCGTAATGGCTGTTTCCGCCGTGTTTTTATCGGCGGGGCTACCGCCCCGGAAAAGGTGGCAGATTGGTGGGTTGTAATAGGGTGGGCGGTACATTGGCTCCCGCCTGTCTGTTGGCGGTGACCGCCGCGCTGTTTGTTTTTCCCGCCCTGGCGCTCGGAGTGTTAAAGTGGCGGTCTCTGTTGGCGGTTTCCGCCAGGGTCAGAATTCCATTTTTTTTACCGCCAGCCTGTTGGCGGGTTAGCCGCCGCTTTAACACCACCCACCAGGGTTGGAATGACCCCCTATGTTTCTAAAAGTTGGAATACTTTTTAAGAATCTAAAACTAGTTCTAGGTTCTAATTCAAACTTTCACAAAACTTTTAAACTCTAAAAGAAATGCTAACAGGGACTAACACAAGGCCCTAGCAGGACTTTTAAAAAATTTAGAAACATAGCTCAAATTGCAAAAATCAATTTCTAATGACAATTTTGGGAATTTGTCGTGTGATCAGGTATTGGCTGAGTAGTCTAGCAAATGCAAAGTCTTGTATCCCACCGCTGCCACCAATGTAGGAAGTTGGTTCTGTATGCACTATTTCAAAGTAAGGAATAGTATGCACAGAGTCCAAGGGTTCCCCTTAGAGGTAAGATAGTGGCAAAAAGAGATAATACTAATGCTCTATTTTGTGGTAGTGTGGTCGAGCAGTAGGCTTATCAAAGGAGTAGTGTTAAGCATTTGTTGTACATACACACAGGCAATAAATGAGGAACACACACTCAGAGACAATTCCAGGCCAATAGGTTTTTGTATAGAAAAATATATTTTCTTAGTTTATTTTAAGAACCACAGGTTCAAATTCTACATGTAATACTTTGCATGAAAGGTATTGCAGGTAAGTACTTTAGGAACTTTGAATAATCACAATAGCATATATACTTTTCAAATAAAACACATATATCTATTTAAAAACTAGACACAGGGCCGGTCAGGTGCAGAGTTCAAAGTGGTGCCCAAAACGCATAGGCTTCAATAGAGAAGGGGGTGCCCCGGTTCCAGTCTGCCAGCAGGTAAGTACCCGCGTCTTCAGAGGGCAGACCAGGGGGGTTTTGTAGGGCACCGGGGGGGACGCAAGTCCACACAGAAAGTACACCCTCAGCAGCGCAGGGGCGGCCGGGTGCAGTGTGCGAACAAGCGTCGGGTTTGTAATAGGAATCAATGGGAGACCAAGGGGTCTCTTCAGCGGTGCAGGGAGGCAAGGGGGGAGCTCCTCGGGGTAGCCACCACCTGGGCAAGGGAGAGGGCCTCCTGGAGGTCACTCCTGCACTGGAGTTCCGATCCTTCAGGTCCTGGGGGCTGCGGGTGCAGGGTCTTTTCCAGGCATCGGGATCTGAGAGTCAGGCAGTCGCGGTCAGGGGGAGCCTCGGGATTCCCTCTGCAGGAGTCACTGTGGAGGCTCAGGGGGGATAACTTTGGTTACTCACAGTCTTGGAGTCGCCGGGGAGTCCTCTCTGAAGTGTTGTTTCTCCACCAGTCGAGTCGGGGTCGCTGGGTGCAGGGTTGCAAGTCTCACGCTTCTGGCGGGAAATGCAGTCGTTTTAAAGTTGCTCCTGTGGAAACAAAGTTGCAGTCTTGGGTGAACAGAGCCGCTGTTCTCTAGAGTTTCTTGGTCCTTTTAGAGCAGGTCAGTCCTCTGAGGATTCAGAGGTCGCTGGTCCTGGGGAAAGCGTCACTGGAGCAGTTTTCTTCCGAAGTGGGGAGACAAGCCGGTAGAGCTGGGGCCAAGGCAGTTGGTGTCTCCGTCTTCTCTGCAGGGTTTTTCAGCTCAGCAGTCTTCTTCTTAGGTTGCAGGAATCTGAGTTCCTAAGTTCTGGGGAGCCCCTAAATACAGAATTTAGGGGGGTGTTTAGGTCCGGGAGGGCAGTAGCCAATGGCTACTAGCACTGAGGGTGGCTACACCCTCTTTGTGCCTCCTCCCAAGGGGAGGGGGTCACATTCCTATCCCTATTGGGGGGATCCTCCATCTGCAAGATGGAGGATTCCTAAAAGTCAGAGTCACTTCAGCTCAGGTTGCCTTAAGGGCTGTCCTGACTGGTCAGTGACTCCTCCTTGTTTTTCTCGTTATCTCCTCCGGCCTTGCCGCCAAAAGTGGGGCCGTGGCCGGAGGGGGCGGGCAACTCTACTAGCTGGAATGCCCTGTGGTGCTGGAACAAAGGGGGTGAGCCTTTGAGGCTCACCGCCAGGTGTTTCAGCTCCTGCAAGGGGAAGGTGATAAGCATCTCCACCCAGTGCAGGCTTTGTTACTAGCCACAGAGTGACAAAGGCACTCTCCCCATGTGGCCAGCAACATGTCTCTCGAGTGTGGCAGGCTACTAAAACCAGTCAGCCTACACAGGTAGTTGGTTAAGGTTTTAGGGGGCACCTCTAAGGTGCCCTCTGGGGTGTATTTCACAATAAAATTTACACTGGCATCAGTGTGCATTTATTGTGCTGAGAAGTTTGATACCAAACTTCCCAGTTTTCAGTGTAGCCATTATGGTGCTGTGGAGTTCGTGTTTGACAGACTCCCAGACCATATACTCTTATGGCTACCCTGCACTTACAATGTCTAAGGTTTGGCTTAGACACTGTAGGGGCACAGTGCTCATGCACTGGTGCCCTCACCTATGGTATAGTGCACCCTGCCTTAGGGCTGTAAGGCCTGCTAGAGGGGTGACTTATTTATACTGCATAGGCAGTGTGAGGTTGGCATGGCACCCTGAGGGGAGTGCCATGTCGACTTACTCGTTTTGTCCTCACCAGCACACACAAGCTGGCAAGCAGTGTGTCGGTGCTGAGTGAGGGGTCCCCAGGGTGGCATAAGACATGCTGCATCCCTTAGAGACCTTCCCTGGCATCAGGGCCCTTGGTACCAGGGGTACCAGTTACAAGGGACTTACCTGGATGCCAGTGTGTGCCAATTGTGTAAACAAAAGTACAGGTTAGGGAAAGAACACTGGTGCTGGGGCCTGGTTAGCAAAGGCAAAAAGTCAGGGGGTAACCATGCCAAGGAGGCATTTCCTTACATATGGCTGCAGCCAAAGCTGCCTGAGGGCCTGATTACAGATGGGGTTACACCGTCACAATGGTGATGGATATCCCACATGCCATTTTACAATTTCTATTATATGTTATGGAACTTGTAATACGGCGGATGGGATATCGGTACAGTTTGCGATGGAGTAATCCCTTGTGCCAAGTTCGCAATCAGGCACTAAGGGGCAAATTGTGAGCTTTCCGGTCCCAACGCAGGACTGCTAAACTTACATGGAGGACACCACTTCCATGGCATCCCCCCCATCCTATTACAAGGACCGCCAGTCTCACCTGGTTGACCAGAGGAAACCTTGAAATAGAGTGTTCCCACCTGTCAGACCAGTGGGAACCGTGCAATAAGATAGCATGGTTCTCATCTGTCTGGCCGGTGGGAACAGTGCAATAAGATAGCACTCAACTCCCTTAAAGTAGCCTATTGCTATCTCGTAGCACAGAGGGGACCGACCAGCACCCTTGTAATGTACACTGTCTGCAAACTCTGCTTTCTGCAGCAGGAGCTGTTTGACATCTCCCACTTGCAGAAAGCGGACTTGGTTTGCTTTTGCTTGGTTGGAGCTGGTAGCTCTCACCAAGCAAAAGCAAACAACTATGTCCCGGTAGTGGGCACCCAGGGATATAGCAGGAGCCAGCCCTGGGTAGTGTCAATCCTCATGGCTATCATTGGCTCCTTCAGGGGGACCGCATGGCCCCTTCTCCAACCTGAAGCAACCACAGGGAAATGGTGGTCCTCTGGAACGGTGGTCTGTGATGACCCCTTCCTTTTTTTTATTCAACCCTTTGGAGATGGCGTTCGCAAGGGCTGCGGGTGGCATGGCCTCTAGTATACATTTTAATTAAAGCCTCAGGGAGGTGGCAGACCCTGGACTGTGGGTGGGGCATGAGGTCCCCCTGCATTTCATTTTAAATTGGCCCTGGGGAGGTCCCAGTGCTACGAGACGGCCATGTGGCCCCGTACACAAATGGGTATATGCTCCAGGGAGGGGGCAGTCCCCAGGGCTCTGCGGGAGGCCATATGGCCTCCCCCACATTAAATTAGTATTTTGTCCTGGATAGATGGTGGTCCCCAGGGTAAAGGGGCCCATCTGGTAACCTACATTTTTAATTGTGATCGCCCTGGGGGAGTGGGGGCCCCTGTTGCTTATAGAAGCCCTTGGAGGGGGCCCCATGCACCCCATCCTTTTTAAAGGCTCTAATGCACCGAGACCTGGCCCACCAGGGGTAAAATTAAAAGAAAAGGGTGGGAAATGGCTGTTTTTTTTTTTAAACCTTAGAAAATTAAATGGATCCGGACCAACACATTTGTCTGATATTTAAAAAAAAAAAGCTTTTTAGCCCTGGCTGGGTCCCTCTGGAACCCGAACACCAGTGCTAACGTGTCAGGGTGTCCTTAACCTGTCCCCTTTTCTTTTCTTTTTTTACCTTTTTATTCTGGGGCTTTGCTGAAGACAAGTCTCAAGATGGCTGCCAACAATTCCTTCTTGAAGTGCTGGCAGCCAATCAGAAATCAGCATGGGGACAGTTGGATCCATGGAGAATCCATATCAATATACATATATATTTTTTAAACTCTAATTTGCCCAAAACTACTGAAAGGATTTACACCAAATCACAAAAAGCACAATCTGTGTAACAAGTTAAACTGTCCTGCAAATTTGGTGTAATTCCATTCAGCAGTTTGGGCTGTAGGTGTGTCTAAAGACTCCATGGAACAATGAATGGGAAAAATGTGTAGATATATATAACCTAGTGGCGGTAGGTAGTTATAGTTAGGACTTAGTTTGTATAGAAAAAGCATTTTTGATTTGCCTACAAAAATGTGATGCTCACTTCACCTACTGTCTGGAAAGTTTTGTGGTGTTCCGTCAAGTGGGGGCCGAGAAAAAGGGGGTGTCCCATAACACGTTTTCCCCAACCGCTGGTTGGCATTACACCAAATTTGGCAGAAAGGTAGCTCCTGGTCCAGAAAGAAAAATGTTTAGTAGTTTGGAAGATATTAAAGAAAAAACAAATATATATATACAAGGACGCAAAGGCGCCGCCGAACCCTCCCGAGCTCAGGCTGAGATCTGGTTGGCTGCCAAAACTTCAACCAGGAAGTGTTGGCAGCCATCCTGAGACTCAGCTTCAGCTCAGCACACCAAAAAAAGTTAAGAAAAACAAAAAGGGCACAGGGTAGGGACACCCTGACCCCTTAGCTCTGGTGTGAGGCAAAATATGTTTTGTTTAATTCTCACCAAAAATTGCAGCAGATCCTCTAATCCAGTGGAATTAAAAAAAATAAAAAAACAAGCGCAGGCTCCAGCACTTGTTTTGTATAGACTCCCCAGTGGGCCAGGTCCAGGGGGCATTTTTTTAAAAAAGGAAGGGGGCTCACAGGGCCTCTCGCCTAAGGCTTATTGAGCCCTGGGGACCCCCACCTCCCTGGAGCTTTATTTAAATATTGGAGGGGTCCATGCAGATCTGACTTCATGGGCTTAAAAGAACCTTAGGGGCTACCACCTCCCTAGGGCTTTAATTAATAAATAGAGAGGGGCAGTGTGGACCCCTTTTCCTGGGGCTGATTGAAGCACCAGGGACAACCTCCCTGGGGCTTTATGAAAAAAAGAGGATAGGTTCTCAAAAGACCCCTCTCCATGGACTGCAATGGCCTAAGGGACCTCCATCTCCCTGGGTCTTTCTTTATTTCTTGCAAGGATGGGGGCGGTCCAGCCCCTCTCCCAGACCCTATATGGCCCGGGGACCACCACCTCCCTCGAGTCAGCCCGCAAAAACAGAAAGAGGGGAACCACGCAGTCCACCTCATGGAACCATTACTGCAACCGGGGACGGCCACTCCACAGGGCCAGCTCCTGCTATGCCCCAGTGTGCCTACTCCTGAGACATAACTATTTGGTCTGTCTTGGTGGGAGCTTTGACAGCTTCTGACAAATCAGAGCAAAAACAAACTCTGCTCCCAGAAAGCGAGAGCTGTCAGACCATTCTCACTTGCTGTGAGCAAAGATTTTGTCTGTTTCCCTGCCCACAGAGATGAGGACAGGGAAACAGATGAAATGATTGCTCTCACACAGGGAGTTGCATGTTAACAGCTCCCTTTGTGTGAGAGCAATGCCGGCTCCATCTGGAGGTGGGGAGGTGGCAGGGACAGCAGTAACATTCAGGCTTCCCCTGCTGTTCCCAATGCTGCTGATTGGGTACACTGGGGGCACCAAAGAGACATAGCTGGTCTCCCTGAGATGGTGTCCCTGGGGCTGAAATAGGCCCAAGGAGGGGACCTGCATGCCCCCCTCCTCTATGAAAATCTGAAATCCTTTATGGATGTGAATTCAATGCTAATCTATTGGACTGAAAGCTGTATGTGACTGCGACAAATAGGTACTTTCTTGTCCTCTCCTGGTGTGAGCAGAGTCCATAGATCTCCCTTTAAGTTGCTACGAGTATGCAAATGTGCACATCACCAGGTAGCTTGCTTACTTGGCTCTACGCCGACCACCTTAGTAGTAAGCAAAGGTCTTCCTGCCTTTTACCATGATGATGGACAGCTTATTGAAGGGCCCCCAGTGCATTTGCCACTGATTTGGGTTGTGCATTCTTAATGTTGAGGAATATAAGGACATCTCCACAAAACAAAGAAGCACTTACATCATATAGCTAAGAGGAAGGCTCCTTCTGTGTTGGAGATTGACCTCTTTGTAGGCTTGTTGGCCTCTCTATTAAAGAATTCATGTTATCACAGAATTCTAGAGAAAGACGTACAAGAATAATCAGGTTGCCAAAATGTACACAAGGTCACTGGTGACACTTCCTTGTGCTCCTTTACACAGCTGTAGTGTAGAATAGATACTGAGCATTTACCCAAGGAGGCTGAAAGAACTACATGTGGGTAGACATTTTATGCAAAGCTGTGGACTCGTGTTGGATAAAAGGACAGGTGACGTTCCTTTGTGGCCAAGACACTAACACAGCTACTGACACCCACACAGACACTCACACACCCACTCAAAGATGCACTCAGGCGCTCACTTTGACACTCATGGACTCACCCACAGACCCACTCAGACACTCATGTGTTCACTCCCAGACCTACGTAGACACTCATGCATCCACTCACAGGCCTTCTGAGACACTGAAACACCCACTCACACATACAGACACTCATATACCCACTCAAAGACCCACTCACACATCCACTCAGAGACCCATTCACACACTCAATCACCCACTCACAAACCAAACCAGACAATCACACACCCACTCACACTCTCATGCACCCACTAATAGACACACTGACACTCATATGCCCAGTCAAAGACCCACTTAGACACATACACCCACTCACAGATCCACTCACATACACATGCACCCACTCAGAGACCCACTGACATTCATACACCCACTCAAAGACCAACTCAGGCACCCATACACCCAAATACACAATCATGCACCCATCCGTAGACCCACTGACACTCATATACCCACACAGAGGCCCGCTCAGACACACACACACTCAAAGAACCACTCATACACACATCCATTCACAGACCCACTCACAACCTCATGCACCCACTCAGAGACCCACTGACACTCATACACCTACTCAATGATCTACTCACACACCCACTCACACTCTCATGCACTCACTCACAGACACACTGCCACTCATATGCCCACTCAATGACCCTCTCAGATGCTCACACACCCACTCAAAGACCCACGTACACACTCATGCACCCACTCACAGACCCACTGACACTTATATACCCATTTACAGAACCACTCAGACGCTCACACACCCACTCAAAGACCCACTCAGATACTCATACACCTACTCAAAGACCCACTCAGACACCCACTCAGAGACACACTCATGCATCCACTAACAAACCATGTCAGACTCTCACATACCTACTCACAGACACACTCACACACTCATGCACCCACTCACAGACACACTGACAATAATACACCCACTCAAACACTCACTAAGACACTCATGGATCTACTCCAAGACCCACTCACACACTCATGCACCCACTTACAGACCCACTTATCCACTCATGCACCCACTCACAGACCCCATTAGACTTCTACTGAGGTATTCAGAAATGTATTGTGATATGGAGAGAGTGGAACAAAGAAATATGAGCAATATTTTGGGTGTTGTGCATTAAATGTGCACTTTTGGTTTGTGAATCTGGGGTGGAATTGATATACTTCAACATTTCTGTTAAAGAAAATAATCAGATTTTCTTTTAAATTTCAAAAGTGTTTGGGATATAGGGTGGTTCTAAGAAGAGCCAGTGTGTTTATTGTGTGTATATGATTCTCACACATAAGAGCGGATGCAGAATGTTAAGTTGCTCAGAAACACTCAGTTGCCTTCATCTCTGAAGTGAACATCATTTCTTCTATGTATCCCATCCATGTCAAAGTGCAAGTTAGTCTTGTAGATAGAGCCCATGTTATGGTTTCTGAGTAATGCTTAAACAGTTTTATGTCTATCTGTGGACAGAATGCAGTTAACCACTTTCATTTCTGCTTCTAGCATAGGTTAGAGAACACAAAGGCAGTGTGAGGGAAAAGTTTAATTAATTGAACAAAGGTATTCTTCATTAGGATTTCCAGTCCTACCCCAGTTAGTGTACATAGGTCATTACCACCACAGTACTCAATCATGAGGTGAGGTGGTTGGCAATATCTAATGCTTTCAACCAGTAGAAGCAATTGATGCCACTTTAACCATATCTGGCCAATCCAAGTAATATCCATACTAAGCAAGCCCAGATCCCTGTTAATGCCACTCTTTCTACCCCAAAGATCACAGCCATAACCTGCAATCATCACTCTAACCATTTTGAAGGGAAGGAGCAGTAGCACACAAGAGAAGGCTGCAGCTGAATGAGGCAGTTTATAAAATGGTAGATATTTAAAATGGAGAGAGCACCTGCTTTAAAAACACAAATTTGATTGGATGTTGTGAATGCATTGGTAGATAAGAATAGATTGTGAATTATTATATTAAGTCAATAGATCTGTGATTGGCTCTGATTATTTCACAAACAAGTAATGCTATTTTGGATATGCTTACATTCTGTAACAGTCAACCACACCTGCTACAGAACAATTTAAACTAATATGTTCCTGACAGACAGACAATGCTGTGAACTTTTGAACTACTGGTACCGTGGAGTGTTGCTATGACCACTGAGTTTAAAGATTGGCGGGTAGGGCAGTTATGAAAGCAGACTTACAATCTTAAAGTAAGAGGTTTTTATATAGTAGTGTTTGGTAAAAAAAAAATCCAAATCACTATTACTATTCCATTGTGAATATACCTAAAAAATTAGCTAAACACAATGCAAAATTACACAGGGGACATGCTGGGGGACCACAATGTAGTTTTAACTCCCAGCCACACACAGTAGCAAATGGGTTTCTTTATAAAAATACATGTAAGGGTTATCTGACTATTCAGATATTGAATAAAATTTGGAACAGTGTTTGATTTATTGACAAACAGAGTATCTCTTAGATCAAAGTTGAATAGGTTGCCATTAACGGGCTGTTACTATGAGAGTGATGTACCATTATTATGCAGAGATTTTTTTTTATTTTTTATAAGGGGAAACAAATTAAAGTGATATTGTGACAGTATTTTACCTATCAACTACAGCACTTAAACAGGTATGTAAATTAGAGTGTATGTTTACAATAGATGAGTAATTATACACGTGTCTGTAAATAAGTGGGTTAAAAGTGTATATGACATAGAGAAAAGTATAGTGTCTCAAATAAACCCAGAGTCATTTTGATACTTTCATTCATATGTGTATTAAAGTATCTGTTATTTAAGAAAATGATTAGCACTAGTACATTTTCAACCACACCTTTTGTGTGCTGCAACATACTTTATATGCTGAGTTGCAGTTCCAAGTTGTTACCATTTATAAACACTTTTCAAGGCTTAGATCACCTTTTTACTAGATATTACTTACATGTAAAGTAGAGTATGTGTAGATTATAGGGAGGGTGGTCTGTACAGAATTTCAAGTTTATCATTTCTGCACTTTCAGTTCCCTATGAAGTATTATGGGTCAAGTACCTCACCTATATCGCATGTCACAAACCTGTTGTCAAAACTTGTACTCACTCACCTACTCAGAGAGATAGTTATAAAATTAGTTAGTGGTTAATATACTCACAAAGCACACTGAGGCACATGTATATATTAAGACAACTAGGCACACATTCAGCATGCACTAACACATCCAGACTTACACTCATTCATACATTAACATGCCCAGGCAAACACTGAATCTTATACTGAGAAACACAGGCACACAGTGATGCAGACAGCTACACACCCTGACACATAATGAAGCATACAGTGACACACCCAGGCACACATTCATGCATAGACTGGCACAAGAAGGCACACACTAATGAATACACTGACAGACCCAGGCACACACTGATGTATACACTGAGTCAACCAGGTACCCACTGATGTATTTACTAATACAACCATACATACACTGATGCATACACCACAACCAGGCACACACTCATGGATCCAATGACACACTTAGGCACACACAAATACATACATTTGTATACTGAAGCACATAGTAATACATACACTGAAACACACAGTCATACAATGATGCATATGCTGACAGACCCAAGCACACATTGATACTTACACTGAGATACTCAGACATACACTCTTATATAAACTGACAAATGTAGAGACACACTGAGACATACCCTCACACCCCCATCCACACTCCGATGCATGTACTTACACACCCTGCCAGATACAGATACATACACTGTCATACCGAGATACACACTGACACATATCCTGATACACCCAGGCACTCACTGTTGTGTACACTGAGACATCCAGCAACACACTGATGCACACAGTGACACACCCAGGCAGCCACTCGTGTATACACTGATACACCCAGTCACATACTGTTCCATACAGTAACATACCCCCAGACACAGTGATGCATGAGAGAAGATACACAAGCAGACACTGATCCATACAGTAACACAGCCAAGTACACACTAATGTGTACAGTGGAACACTGAGTCATTAACACACTGACACATACTGATGCATACACTGAGAAAGATAGTCACACAGTGATGAACAGTAACACACTCAGTCATACACTTGCCAATACTGAACAACACAGAGGTACACACTGATATATACACCAAGGACACCTAGCACACATAATGGCACACGTACACATACACTGTTACACGCAGTCACATAGTAATGCACAAACATGGCTAGTCACACAACTATGCATATACCTACACACCCAGGCATAGATGGACACATATGCTAACAAACCCAGGTTCACACTTAGGACTGGTGTGGTACCCAAGCATACACTGATTAATACCATAATGCACCCAAGCACACTCTGATGCACATAGTGAAGCACTGAGTCAGACACTGATGCCTATGAAAAGAGAAAGAGGCCTAACTTCTTTATACATGATAATTAGCAGACTCAGAGTGCAAGGACCTTAGAGATGTAATTGTATTAGATTTAAATGATTAAAATATATAAATGAACAATATATAGTGAAAATGTAATTATGTTATTTTTTTATTTCAGAGATCTATTTCAGGAGTAAATGAGACATATAAAATGCTGAAAAAACACAAACACAAAAAAAACTGAGGACAGTGTACTATCTACTTGCAACAGAGAAACAAAAAGAAAAACATGCGAACAATATGCCTCGAGAGAAAAAAGCTGTTGCTGAGGAAACCAAAAAAATGGTTAAAGGTTGCATGTGGGAAACTCAAATCTGTGCAAAATCAAGACGATAAAAAGGAAACTTTGAAATCAGCCAAACAAGGAAAAAACATGTCAGGTTACAAGCAATAAATCAATGAAAAAAGCAGATAGCTTAACTAGAAAATAGCAACAGCTCAAAGAAATAAGAATTAAAATGTTTTGTGCCAGGTTAATTCAGAATCTTATTAAAACTATGAAGCAGTGCAAAAGGAGAAGAGATTTAATGAAACAAAAAGAACGTGTTGAAGCTGTATTTGATAAGGCATTTGCCTTAAAGAGGAAACTTTTTATTTTGATACTCACGAGAATGAGAGCACTGGATAAAATAGGATTAGGTATAAAGAAATGCAGCCAAAGGAAAAGACGTGTTGATGAAAGTAATTTTTATAAAATCTTTAATGGTGAATGGTAGCCTACATCCAGTATAGAACCTTTCTTTAATGGAAGAGAACACATTAGTGCATGCAGTTGATTCAACTGGATGATGTTATGAGATAAAGGATGGCAGTCTCTTTGAAAAAGAAGATATTGTTCCTAGAAATGTGGAAGAGGTGATAGCTGAAGAGGTTCAGGAAAGGTGTAGACAGGGGGCTGTTTACAAATGGAACTGTAGCAGTGTTTATAGTATTCAGCAGCAATCTATTGATTGATATTAAACTTTTGTGCAAAGGTTCTCATGCACAAGTCTGAAGCAAAAAACATTCAATTTTACAAGGATTAGATCAATGCAAAGTAAGAAAGTACAGTAATTTACAAGGACATTCATTAGCATGTCTACCACAGAAACTGTGCCAAAGCAGATTTCATCTATTTAGAATGTTGACTGTTCATCACTCAAAAATACAACATTTAGTTAGGAGATTTTACTACGTAGAGTCTCCAGCCTTCTGTTTAGGAGAAATTAATAGAATATTTCACATGGTACAGGAGGAAAGGTAGAAAAAGTTTGCAAGCATGTGCAATGTTGAGTCTTAGGTTCTAGAGACAGGATTCTAGAGAGAATGAGGAAATCTAGGTACATGTACTGAGTTTTTTCAAATGAAACAAGCAAAGGGAGCTCCCATGAGTGTGAGGGGAAAAAGGTTTAGAGGCTTGCAGTTTGCCCCAATTGTTTCCTACTGGAGTAGTTGGTTGCTATGATGACCAACCTATACAAATACCAGAAGCTGAATACCAATCAACAAAGTTATATTCAGATGATCCACAATTCAGGCAGTGCGTCCCATCCATATTTCACCTTCTATTTGAGAGTGGCTTAGCTCCACTTTTGTTTGCAGTAAATCACATTACAAAAACTGAAGTTAATCTTCAAAATCTCCCTTTGAGAGAATTTCTTAAGAAACTTCATGAAAAAGCCAAAAACTTACAATACAACACCAACAGCAACCTGATCTTTGACACTCTGTTGCACTGGGTATGCAAGGGATGACGTGCCTTTATTCTTGAGAGGTGAACGCAAACCTAAAAGACAGCATTATAAAGACAGCTAGGGAACTTTGCTCATTAGATCCTGCTAATGTTTGTACAGATTTCAACCACAAGTTCCTTTAGCTTTTATCTGAAACAAAGCAATCCTCCTCTTGGAGAAGTATCTGATTTCTTTTGGTGGTCCTCATATTCTCACGCTGCTATGAATAAAATATTCACCCATATTTAGAGCAGACACTGATGAGTTTGTACTGTCTGTCATAGATCAGTATGTGAAATATACCATACCAAAATACACTGGTAAAAGAGGTCTCAGAGAACACGTTTTGCATTTCCAAACACATAGATGTGAGAAGTACTACCATAGTAAATATATATCCAAAGGAAATGTTTGCAGAAGATGTAGATTTGGATTTCCACAACCTTTCATTTTGAAAGGAAGAGTGAACAGCTTCTTGTCTTCAGTCAGACATACACTGACACAGAAATCACCGAAGAACACTTATAACCTAAGAAGAACAGATGCTTCCAGATATATTATTAATTACTATAACCATGTGATTTTAAAAATGTGGAATGCTAATATGGAAATACAATTGTTTGCATTCAATTCCATCTCTGTGGCTCAGAATGTCATGTCATACATTACAAATCTGAAAAGACAGAGTTGAAAGAGATGTGGCAGGAGATTTCTGCAAAGAAGATACTTAGGAAGAAATTGTATTCCTTTAGCTTGAAAATGCTTTCCTATAAACAAATGGGATCCTATGAAGCCTGTGACAAGTTAAGTTCAGCAAGTTTGTTCTCAAAATCAAAAGGATATTGCAAAGTTTTAAAATCTTTCCCAAACGTTCAGTACCTAGCAGAGTTTGAATCACAAAATGCAGACAGTGTAAAATCAAATATGTTGGAACCAAGTAGAAGTCCACATCTAGAGGACAGGTGTTTTAGTAAATTTTTCAAAAGTATAGATATAGAAGCAATGAAAGTGAAAACATAGAAGAAGGATACTATGAAGTACATGGATGTGATAACTGTTTAGTCAAACATACAAAAGAAAATCAAATTAATCACAGAAAACATAGGAGCATATTTACAATAAAGTAGTGCGTCAGCATTGATGCAGCACTTATCTTGTGCCCCCCTGCGCCTCCCTAACAGGACCATGAGTGTGCCATATTTACAATATGGTGCACCATGGCAAACAATACTAAAATAGAGTCCACATTTTTGGTGCTGTTGTGGTGCTTTGTGCACTAGCGCCAAAAATGTTGAGGCTAATCCAGCAAAGCACAGGGATGTCCATAGGAGATTATTGGTGAGTCATTTTAATACCTACCCTGAGCAGGCATTAAAAATGATACCAAAAATGGTGCAGTACAATCTTGTAACTATCATTGCACCATTTTCTGGGGCTCCCTGCGTGGGAATAATGCGGTGCAAGGGTTTACAAAGTGGCGCAATGCATGCCACTTTGTTAATATGGCACTGGGAAATTGCCGCCTTAACGCCACATTAGCGTAAAAAAAATGCCCCTAGTGTGGCATAAAGAAGTGGAAGGGGCTTGTAAATAAGCCCCTAAGTTGCCAAACTCCTGACAAAAGAGAGTTTTTCTATTTAGCTCTTCTTCAACTCTCAAAGCCTTAGCATAGTGAACTTAAATCACATAAAGACTATGACTGCTACAAAGGTTCTTTTAATGCTGTTGAAGAAACTATTCAGTATTCCATTTTCTCAAACTATTTACTATCTTAAATGATAAGATACAGCAAGAAGAAATGATTGCTGCTGAGGAAGCTAAGGATAGTTCTCAAAGCAGCCAAAGTTCAGCACTATTAAGTCAGGATCCTCTTGGACAACCTATCATTGAAAACAAAACTGCAATAGCTATGAATGAAGTGGAAACAACAATGGAACAAGCAAGACAGAAATCTGTAGATCTAAAACAGTTCATTGCACAACTCAGCAATGAACAGAAGGACATTTATATTGAAGTAAAAGACAAACTATAACATGGATTTCTTCAAGAGAAGAAGAATGCAATCGTTCATCATTCAAGCCAATACTTTTACATATCAGTCAAAAAGCTTTTTATTTAAAGTTGTCTCCACTTACCTACACAAGTCTACAGAATCATATTTATTGTGTGTAGTATCAACACTTACTGGATTAGTTGCACACAAAATCAAAGGAATAATGTACATAGATTGCTTATGCTGCTGGTAGAACACATCAATAAACTGGAATGCCATAAGTTGTCTGGTGAAGCTTGTCGTGATGTGGCAAGAGCTTAGAAGAAATTGAAGTTTTGAATTATTAATTGGGTAAATAAGGTTTCAAACCTAATGTGTGCCTTTGTTCACCTGAGAATGTAACTGATTTTAAAAACTGAATAGAACATCTTGTTTGGAGGAACGCATTTAGGTCCATATGTACGAACACTTTTTCCCATAGACACAGAATGGGTAAAAACCTTTGCGACATCTGGCCCTTAATTGTTTTTGGTCACCTACTACAACTCACCCCTGAAACTCAGAACTCATTGGAAGTATTGGCAAAGTAAACATTTGGCAATACTTCAAATACAAAGAACTTGTGAAAAATATGTGTCAATAAACATTCTAAAGGACATTAGAGTAGGAATTCTGACAGAGGAGGGAAACATATATTGGAAAGTGGACTTACTAGGAAACTGTGTTCCTGTAAGAACATGGCAACACAGCTAATGTATAATTTTTGTAGAGAAAGGAAATCCATAGTTTCTTTAATATATACACTTCAAGGGTGTTCTGAATTTAACAAAAAATTACTAAAATTAGAAAATGAAGAAAGTTTGGAAATTACTGCTATCGTCAAAATAGAACACCAAGGAATAACTGTGCTAGTCGGTGGAAAATGACAAGATAAATTTAACTTTTTGGAGAAATGTGTATTCAGGACTGCAGGATTAGAGAACGGTAGAGTCAATTTAACTCGTAATTTAAATATTGAAGAAGGATTAGTAAATGGTGTGATGAGTAAAGTTATTGATTTCATTCAATTCACTTACTGTGATGAGTTTGAATTCTTAGGAATACAGTTTGATCAGGCTATGGCGTTGAGCAAATTGGAAAATGTGTTGTCCACTTTTTGCTTGTAAAAGGTTTATGTGTTTAGCAAAAAACGTTCCTGGTCTGTCTTGCGTATGCTGTAACTATCAACAAGTCTCAAGGTTTAAGTGTGATACTGCATTAACTATTATCGGAAGGATGGTATTTAAAGAAGGAATGTTGTATGTAGCATTGTCACAAGTTCAAACAGTGTCTGGTTTGTTTCTGGTTAATTTTGATGAAAAGAAGCTTAGCCAGATGCAAATTGTATGAGAGAGATCAACAGATTAAGAAGTAAATATGCTCCTTATTTAAGACAGTATCCTGTTTATGAAAAATTGATATTATGTCCTAAGCAGAAGCTGACAGCAGAATCAACAAAAATTACAGAAAAGACAGACAGCAAGGCTAAACAAAAGGGTGTCAAGAATAGATCATTAGAAAATGATGGAGATATTGTAGGTTACCAGTTGGATAACAATAATGGTCCAAACCTCTATGCTAATGTTGTTCTTAGTGTTCTCTTCCATTTACCACACATTATAGATGCAATTCATGAAAAACCATGGCACACATTGTGCATAGCTCTGTTTTGTTGCCTTCAATGCTTATCTTGTGACAGAAGTTTAATACATTCTGTTTCATGCATTCGAGAAGTAGTAGCCAAATATAGTAGATTTAAAGTATTTACTCTAAACGCTCAACAAAATGCACAGGAATTTATTATGGAGATTCTTGGAGTTTTGAAAGAAGATGTAAATATTGATGACATTTTTGGACTGGGTTATACCTGGAACCATGAGTGTGAAGATTACTCTTTCTCATCTACCACTGAAATCCAATCTGAGTGACTTCTCTATTTATCTCTGTCGGATTCCAAAAGTGTGTCTTTTGATTAACTAATAAAAAAGAATGATCAAAACATGACCTGTCCATGTAGTAAATCAAATGTATTATCTATATTGCTTATACAGAGAAGTGGTAAATACATTAAAGCACTGTTTCAACAATACAGAATGAGATACAGTCTTCTGTCAATGTGGATCATTACTGCTTAATATATCATTCAGCCTATCAGGGGTTCTGTATTGAAAAATATATCAAGAAGTCTGGTTGAAATGTGTTTAAGTATTTCTGGTAAAAAAATGAATATACAATTTTCTCTCAACATGGACCATCACTGGAGGGGGCGTGGACGCGCGATCGAAGATGGTGCACGTATAAGTTAGGAGCTCCGGAGGGGCCTACAAATAATCCTGTTAAATCTACACCCAGCCTTGGGGGAAAACCGCAATCGCAGAGCGGGAGAGCTGTGGAGGACACTGCAATACCGTGGAGCCCGAACGGAGTGAGGCTGAGAGGCTCCGGTGAAGGTTGGGGAACTTCAGAGCTTTCTGCTTGGCGGGCCTAGTGCAGCCGGGGACCCGAGTATGAGCACGCGGCCAGCGCTGAGATAACCAGCGGCGCTGTAGGAACAGGAGGGTCCGGGTGCGGAGCAGCTTAGCGGGTGACGGCGCTGGACCGAAGGAGTGCCGAGGGTGTGCTTCGGAGACATGAGGAACGAGCCCCAAAGAAACACATCAGCAAGGAGTCGGGAGGAGCCAGTGGGCCCCGATCGCCGGACAATCAGCACCTGCGCCCGGAGTCTGGGCAGAGAGAACACGGGATCTGACCCTCTGGACACATAAGAAATTCACTGGACTGTACCGAGGAACAGAAAGGAGATGGTGGAGGCCCGAAATCGGCACCCCAGAGTAGGGTGAGTGTTGCAAGTGATTCTCCTGTCACTCCGGCGGAGCCCCTCTGGAACACACCGGCGCCCTCAAAGATCAGATCAGCACCCTGAGGGGGGCCCTTAAATAAATAAATAAATATATAATAAACAGAGAGAGAGAAACACCGGCATGCGGTGGCGGAACCTGGCCCGAACAGGAGAGACCGGGAGCGGAGCAGCTTAGCGGGTGACAGCGCTGGGGCCAGAGGGCGCTCACCGGGTCGAAGGATTGCCGAGGGCGTGCGGCGGAGACCAGAGGAGCGAGCCCCAAAGAAACACAGCAGCAAGGAGGCGGGTGGAGCCAGTGGGTCCCAACCGCCGGACAATTGGCACCTGCACCAGGAGTCGGGGCAGAGAGAACACGGGAACTGACCCTCTGGACACATAAGAAATTCACGGGGCTGTACTGAGGAACAGAAAGGAGATGGTGGAGAACCGAAATAGGCGCCCCGGAGTAGGGTGAGTGTTGCAAGTGATTCTCCTGGCACTCTGGCGGAGCCCCGCTGAAACACATCTGCACCCCCACAGATCAGCACCCTGAAGGGGGCCCTTAAATAAATAAATGAATATATAATAAACAGAGAGAGGGAAACCCCGCTGGACGGTAACGGAACCTGGACCAAAGGGAATTCCTGCCTCGAACGGTGACGAGTAAAGAGACACCGTCCATCCGTGTGATTCCGGCAGGCCTGGTATGACAAGTTACCGCGGGGTGTCGGAGGCGGAGAATGAAGAGAGAGGCCAAAAGGAAGCCTGCGAGATCCCAGAACTCGGCCCAGCCTGAGTAGGTGGTCCTCACCGGGTGCCAGATGTCCCCCAAGAATCGCCACAAAGGTAAAATAATCGGCAATATGACACCCACAGAACGCAAAGAGGGAGAGCCGCTGGACCCTCCCCAGCTTAAAGTGCAGGACACCTTAGATAAGATCCTGGGTGCAATTGAGGACACTAAAACTACTCTACAATGTGACATTAACCACGTCGCAGTTGAAGTTGGCCTGCTGATGGCGGACCACCACAAGTTAGTGGATAGAGTAAAAGACACAGAGAATGTCTTGGCTGAAATTGCACCGCAACAAAAAGACCTAAAAGCCGAGGTGACGTGCCTAGTAGATAGGGTTGCGCGCCTAGAACAAAGAGCAGAGGACGCGGAAGGCAGAAGCCACAGAAACAACATGCGGGTGGTGGGGCTGCCGGAGGGGGCTGAAGGAGCGAACATGTTGAAGTTTCTAGAAGAATGGTTGCGTACGGTCGTGGCCCCGGAGTGCCCGACCCCATTCTACACCCTGGAGTGGGCGCACCGGGTGCCTTCGAGGCCTTTGGCGCCGGGCCGTCCTCCGCATGTGGTGATCGCCAGACTCCTACACTATAGAGACAGGGATATTCTTCTACAAAGAGCCAGAGAAGCGGACCCTTTTAAAGTTGCGAACGGGGAGGTGACACTTTTCCCCGACTTCACACTGGATGTTCAAACCAAGCGAGCCTCATTCCTGACAGTCAAGAGGGCCTTGAGAGAGGAAGGAATCCAATACTCGCTCCTTTTCCCGGCAAAACTAAAGGTGACTATGGACGGTAAGACCACCTTTTCCCAGACTCCCGAGGAGGCGTGGGACTGGCTGGAGGCCCGAGGGACCCAAATGGTGCGACACGCAAATGGGGGAGCACACCGGGGCTCGGGAAGACGATGAACCAGGAACCAACCCCACTTGGCACCAACCCAGTCGCAAAAGGAAATGGGGAAAAAAGCAGCACTAGAGGCTGCTGCCTCCTTGAGCAGAGAGGAGTCGCCCCCCAGGGACTCAGGCGGAGAATCGGACGGCACAGTGATGTCCTCGGTGGACGGGTCGAGCTGCTTGGTGCAGGTACCAAGGGTGACCCCCCAGACGGCGGATGAGCTTGGGTAATCGAAAAAGCAGCACAGCCCTGAGGTGGAGGTGGTCAGCGATCGGGTGGCCCCTCCGGGCGTGGTCCCCCCCACCAGAATCTCATCCATTCCGACAGTATGGCGAGAACTAGAGTTGACAGTTTGACTGAGTTGCACAGTTGCACAAAATTTTGGGCAGCCCTCTGTTTAGGGGGCGCCCTGGGGAAGGGGAGTTGGGGTTCAAGATTGTTAGTTTTGATGGCGCTCTGCAGTAGGTGGGTTGTTAGGATTAGATATACAGTCAGACACAGAAGGTCTCAAGCCAATGGGGTGGGCCAAGAAGGAAATGTTGCGAATGTCCTCCCGACATGGCAGAGTATAATATGCTAACATGGAATGTGCGGGGGTTGGGAACACCTAAAAAAAGACATAAAACTCTGTCCTACCTAAAAAGGAGGGGTATCCAAGTGGCGTTACTACAAGAGACCCACTTAGCAAAGGGGGAATCAGAAAAGATAAGGTGAAGATGGAGGGGTCAGGTCTATGCCACGGAGTACTCTGCATACGCTAGGGGGGGCTCTGATATGGATACGTGCTGGGGTTCCCTTTGCAGTAGAATCTACCAATATTGACCAAGAAGGCAGATACGTGGTTTTAGAAGGAAGGTTACACGGTGTGTCAATTACCTTGAGTTGCATTTATGCCCCTAACCAGGACCAGATCCCCTTTATGACACGGCTATCTGGTCAACTCACGAGTCAGCGGGGGGAGGCCTCTTGATAGGGGGAGACTTTAACAGCGTGTTAGATATAGAACTAGACCGCTCCACCCCGCCACTATCTGGGGCAATGACAAGCAGAGTAGCCCAAAAACTTAGAGAATGGCTAGATGCATGGGAATTATTAGACATATGGCGTGAGCAACACCCTGCCGAAAAAGATTATTCATACTACTCAGGACTCCACAGGGTACACACAAGAATTGACAGGATGGTTTGTACAGCAACACTGATGCAGGGGATGGTCCACTCTGAATACCTGGGACGCACGCTCTCTGACCATAATCCTCTACTGCTGACCTGGAGAGTGAAGGAGGTTAGGCCCCCCATCCCGATGTGGCGATTGGCCCCTGGAGCCTTAGAGGACCAGGTGTACAGGGATGACCTTCGTCTCTTCCTGGCGGACCATATTAAAATTAATGAGGGATCCACTGACTCTAGATCCGTTGAGTGGGAGACCCTTAAAGTGACAACCAGAGGATACTGTATGGGACAGATGACGGGGGTGAGACAAACGCTGGAACGTGAACTGACCAGACTTGAGAAGGAAATACATGAGGGGAAATGGAGACAGGGAACAGATGAGCAGGAAAGGGAAAAGTATGCCAAGGCACGGAGAGACCACTCCCAGGTTGAGGAACAACTTAGATGCCATAGTATGCAAAACTATATGGCCTCATTACACTCTGAGGAGGGGAGATCAGGCAGAATGCTGGCGTGGCTGGTAAGACCTGGAGGGGAAGGAGAGCCTATCACCAAGGTGATAACCATGGAGGGAGAGGGAAGACACAGTCTGAACACTATAAATGACGCTTTCATGGAATACTATGCTCATTTATATAGGAAACCCGGGGAGCTTGACGAACCTGCTCTTGGGGCGTATCTGCAGCAACTCCCATTTCCAACTCTGACAATTGAGGAACAGGAGGAGCTGCGGGCAGCTGTGACAGCAGATGAGATAAGGAATGCCATATCGCAATTAGCACCCGGGAAGACACCGGGGACGGACGGCTTACCTATGGATTTCTATAAGAAATCCGAAACCTTACTGGCCCCCAGACTGGCGGAAGTGTACTCTGAGGCATTGAGCCGGGGTGTGCTGCTGGCCACACTGAGAGAAGCATTAGTGGTCCCACTGCCCAAGTCTAAAGCTAGAGAGACATCTGTAGCTAACTTTTGCCCCTTGTCAATGCTGAACAATGATTTTAAAATACTTAGCAAAGTTTTGGCCAATCGGCTGCTCGGCCACATGCCCAAGCTGATACACAAGGATCAGAACGGGTTTGTCCCGCACCGGAGCACGTCCCTTAACTTGAGACGACTATTTGCCATTCTACATATGCCCATGGAAGCGAAACCTCTGACTGGGGTACTACTCGCCGTGGACTTCGAAAAAGCCTTCGATTCAGTTAGATAGGACTACCTGAGGACAGTGATGAGAAAGATGGGGTTAGGAGAGGGTTGGGTAAAGTGGGTGGACCTGGTATATGCGTCCCCCCTGGCTAGAGTGAGGACAGGCAAGACGGTATCCGACACCTACCCAATCCACAGGGGCACTAGGCAGGGCTGCCCTCTGTTGCCACTATTATTCGCACTGGCCATCGAGCCTCTGGCAGCCCAACTACGAAGGGATGGCAAGGGCAGAGGGATACAATGGGGACAACCAGAGCACCTTGTTTCCCTTTATGCAGATGATATACTTATCTACCTCGGGGACGGAGAGACTAGACTCCTCTGGGCCCTAGATGCCCTGGAGCACTTTGGGTCCTTATCAGGACTGCGTCTCAATAGGGGCAAAACATATGTTTTTCCCATGCTAGCGGGATGTGACTGGCCCGTTTCGTGCCCCGAGGATGTAGGCTGGGCGCCGAGGACATTCAAGTACCTGGGGATACAGGTGTTCCACGAGATGGGGGACCTCCGTGATGGCAATCTTGGGAGGGCACTCCGCTCCCTACGTTCCTCAGTAAAGTTCTGGCGCTCTCTGAGGCTAACCATAATCGCCAGAGTTGCACTGTCCAAAATGATAGTCCTGTATTTTGCGAACCTGCCGCTGCTGGTCAATTCGGCATGGTTCCGCGAATGTAAAACGCTGATCAGGGAGCTTATATGGGACGAAGGCCGTAGACGTACAGCACTTTCGACTCTTTGTAGGCCGACACACATGGGGGGCCTGGGAGTCCCTGACTTTGAGTTTTATTATTTAGCATCACAATTGCAGTGGATTGCGGCGTGGATGGGAGGAAAGGGACAATTGGATAGATACACTGCTCAAGGAGAAATTGGAATGGAACGAATCATTGCGCGGATGGTTAATATGAAAGTGACCAAGCGTGCGGACAGTATGATGACGAGAGTAGCAGCAGCATCTTGGAATAAAAGTATAAAAAGAGTAGGGGTGGGACAGCCTTATTCCCCGGAGCTCCCACTCTCAGTACTGGGGGAAGGAACAAATGAGAGGAATCTGGTGGGCTTTGGTCTCGGACCCTGAAGGAAAGCGGGAGTGGAGACAGTCGGAGTGCTGTTCCGAGAGGGGGTGCTGAGGTCCTTTTAGGACTTAACAGAAATGGGTGTCCAAAGGGGACAGTTTCTCCAGTATAGGAAACTAACACACACCCTTAGAGAGCACTGGGGAACGATTAATGCAGAGCCCCGCACCCACAGAGTACTACACTTGCTACTAACGTCTGGTGGGGAATCTCACTTAATTGCTAGGATCTACAGGTCCCAAAATTAGGTATCACTGGATGCACTACAGCCCCGAAGAGAACAGTGGGAAAAGACAGTGATCAGGGAATTAACAGACACGGAGTGGGGCAGGGCACTAGCATATCCTCGGATGGTATCCAGAAACACCCGGTTGAGATACATACAGTACAACTATATGCACAGAACATACCTCACCCCACACAGACTGACAAGAATTGATGGGGGAACCCCCAAGACATGCTCTAGATGTGGAAATGCAGCTGCAGACTTTGACCATATGGCATGGAACTGCCCAGTGCTCCAGAGAGGCTGGGCTGCAGCGCTGGCAGACCTGGAACAAGTGCTGGAGGTGGGGATTGGGCTATCCCCAGCGTCATGCTTACTGGGTTTGAAGGCGTGTGCGCCTCAAGGGAAAGTGAGGGGACGCTTCCTGGACCTGGCACTTGTTCTCTATAGGAGACGACTCAGATAGGCTGGAAATCTCCCAGCTGCCCATCAGCGAGTGAATGGAGGCGGGATGTGTCAAGATGGGCCCGAGCAGAATTGCAAGTGTTGAAAAGTGAGGAGGCAAGGGGTATGCGCCAAACCCCCATTGCCCTGGCATGGGAAGAAATACTCCTGAGATGGGATAGTCAGATTAAGGAAGGGGGAGTGGCAGTGGAAACCCAGAGTGACTAATAGGGCAGGGCACGAGACAGAGGGGCAAGATGGAGAAACCAAGAGAGAAGGAGTAGAAAGAGGGTGACCAGGACCATCTGGAGCAGGCAGTGAAGAGGATAGGATGGCTGAACCCCAAGAGACAGAACATGGATGTTCTCAGCCCCCAAGCACAAGCACATCCACCTCAGTTTGAGGAAACAGAGACAATAAGCATAGGAAGGTACCGGCCCGACCTCAATTGAATGAAAGAGAAATAGAAGAACAAGGAAACAATGAGTAACACCCACCACGGCTGTGAATGTAGCCTGTTTGAAATAGCGCCATCAAGTTAAAATAATACGTTTTAGAGAAGTTTGCGATACGGACAAGCGGGCACTCCATGTTAAATGCAACCACAGGATAGGAATGTACCCCTACGACACCGAAACAACCTAGGCACATTGCATACCCAAGGAAACTGTACACGGCTAGGATAAAAAGAATTGCGGTGAGAGCATTAGAGAATGCAGGAATATGTTGTATATTCAATGATCAATTACATGCACTAAATGGAAACCTGTTGATGCCATCAAGAATGTTGCAGATGTAATGCAGTGAAAGTTAATAAAGATATATTTAAAAAAAAAAAACATGGACCATCACTGTTTTAAAACATCATTCAGCCTATCAGGGGTGATGTCAAGAAAACTGTATCCAAAAGTGAAGTGTTGATGAAATATCTTCATCAGATTTCTGGACGAAAATGACTATCTGGCCTTATCTCTACATGGATCATCACTGTTTAATACATCATTTGGCCTATCAGCAGTGAGATCAACAAAAGCATATCCAGAAATGAAGTGTGGATGAAATATTTTTTTTGAATTTCTGGAAGGAAATGAATATATGGTAATCTCACTATGTGGATTATCATTGTTTAAAACATCATTCAGCCTATCATAGGTGATGTCTACAAATCGATGTGGAAAATTCAAGTGTGGATTATATTTGTGCGTAGGTTTGTACCGAGTATAATAATAGCCAAAATGTTTTTAACATACGGTCTTTTGGTTATTGTAGTAAGTGTAGCTTAATTAAATAATTTATAAGTTGCAGTGAGTTGAATTGACAGTATCACTTATTTGTAATGAAATACTATGGAGTTACGGGGTTTTCCCTACAACCTGTATGATTGTTTATTCCCCACTGTTCAATGATGATTATACAGTACTCTGTTATATGTACTAGTATGAAGGTTGATAACAGGAAAGAAGAAAAATAAAATGTTTTTACTAAAATATACACTGCAATAGCATAAGTGATGTATACTGTTTTGTTTCAAAGCTCTTCCAAGCATAAAACTAACTTATATTTATGTTCTTTTTTTAACAGTGTTTGGAGACATATGTCATGAAATCTGTGAAGATAGTAGTAGTGGCAGAGAGATATTTCTTTCAGTTTCTTATGGAGACAGTTTTCATCCATGGAAAGTATTTTTTCATATGTGTTACCACCAGTTTGTTTTCTTGTCACTGACGTATACAGTACCTGAAACACACAGTCACTCTCCCATGTAAGCACTCACACAACTGTACATTTACCATTTATACATTGATCACTCACTCATTCACTCAATCATTCACACAGACATGCTTTAACTCACTGACACAAACAGCACTCATACAGTCATTAACTCACCCATACATCACTAGTACACTCACTTACCCATACACCACTCATGCACCCCTCTCCCTCACCCATACACCCACTCATCCTCTCACTCACTAATATAGACACTCATGCACCTAATCACTCTTGCATGTAACCACTGATGCACCCTCCGGCTCACACATTCAGCCACTCATTCACTCACACATACAACCACTCATGCACCCTCCCATTCACCCATACAGCCACTCATGTACCCTCTCACTCACCCATAGATCCACTCATGCACTCACTCACCCATACAGCCACTCATGTATCCTATCACTCACCCATACAGTCACTCAGGCACTCACTCACCCATGCAGCCGCTCAATCACTCACTCACCCATACACCCACATCTGGATTGACTCACTCATCCATAGAACCACTCACATATCTTCAGAGTTACTTATACAACCTCTTGCTCACCCACACAGCAACTTATACACCCACTAACTTATTTATACTGCTACTCCTGCACCCTAACACTCACCCATACAGCCCATCATGTATGAAGTAAGTAACCCATACAGTTGCTCATGCACTTACTTAATCATACACCAAGTCGTCCATGGACTCACTCACCCATACAACCAGTCACTCATTGTCTCTCTTAATGTAGGAAGCTGACTCTCCATATAGTGAATGTCCAGTGGATCCTCAATTGGTATTGCAAGAGCAAATGTAGATAGGACTAATGGTATATTTTGTGGGAGTGTGGACGAGCAGTTAGGCTAACTGGAGGGTAGTGTGAAGGATTTGTTTTACTCACAGAGGCAATAAATGATACACACACTCAAAGAATAAATCCAATATCAATTTAGAAAAATAACAATTTGTTTTATATATGTTTCAAACCCAGGCTTCATAATCAGTTATGTAAACTTTTAAGCATAAATAGTTTCCAGTTTCAGAAATAGACAGTGCAATTTTCAGAGTTCTCTAAATGTTATCCAATGGAGGAAAACAATATTTAGCAAACACATGGTTAACAATGACTTACGAAGCCAATCTTAGGAAGTTAAGGTAATTACTAGGTATTGATCAGGACCACACTAACAGGTCACACCTGGTGACACTGGGGCAAACGGTTGCCAATGGTTTCCTATGGAAGTCTGGCCCTTGTGAGGACAGGCTGCAGGCACTGGCTAGGAAGCCAGTCAGGGACAACAAGCAGGTAGGTCGTATGCTTGGGATGCTCGGGGTCATAGGTGCACCTTTGGTCCTCTTCTCCTGTGCTCAGGGCGACAGATGCAGGGGTGTCCTTTGGCATTGGGTTTTAAAGTCTGGGACCACTCGCGGTCAAGGGTCCTGTGTTTTGAGACTGCAGGTGTCATTGGGGAGTCCAGCAGGGATAGGCCCAGGGGGGACTTGAGCTCTTAGGAGCCGGGGGACATCAGTGGCACCAATGACCCAATTCCGCTGGGGTCTGGGGTCAGGGTGCAGTGGCTGTTGGAGATGTTGAATTTTCTCTCTCCACAAGCCTGTGGGAGAGGGGGCCTGCATGCAGAGGCTGCAGGGGTCTCGGGAGAGTCCAAGATGAGTGAGACCACCCTGGACTAGGTATCTGGGGACCCATGTTGGCTCAATTTGTTGACTTCACCTCAGGCCGTGGACATTGGGTGCATTGTTCACTTCTGGTGTTGTGTTTCCAGGTACCAACAACTGCAGAGCCTTTTCTTTGGAGTTTTGTCTTGCAGAGCAAATCCACTGCCTACAGAAGACTTGAGTCTTTGAGCTGGAAGAGTTGGCTTCATGTGCAGGATCATTTGAGGTCATCAGGCAGGCTGGAGGGGCTAGTTCCAGGGTCAGCTGTGTCTTCTTATCCTCTTCTGTGGGTGCAAATCTTCTTTGTCTGGGTCTTTTTAGGTTGTCGAAATCTGGCTTCTAGGGTTCAGGGATGCCACCTAAATACTCAATTGTGTTATAGGGAGTGGCAGGTGGTAGACAATGGGCTGACCACCTTTAGAGTGACTACATCCTTCTTATGACCACGTCCGCTGAGAGGTGGGCATAACCCTAACCGAAGTGGCCTAATTCCTTCCAAACAAGATGGAGGAATTTGAGAAGTAGTGTCCACTTCAGCTCACCTCCAAGTCACTCACCAATTCAGACACTCACTCACCCAGTGAATAACTGATGCAGCTACTCACATATCCACTCACTCTCCCATAAAGTCAATGACACATCCACATACTTATGCATAAACCTACTGATACATCCACTCACTCATTCATACACTCACTAACTCACCCACTTACTCACTAATACAGTCACAAACACACTTTGTCACTCACTCATACAAGCACACACATACCCACTCACCTGTACAGCCATTCACATATCCATACAACTACTTACACTCACTGAATGATGTCATCAATGATGTCATTTGAGATGTTATGAGTGATGTCATGAGTAATGTCATGAGTAATGTCACTGACCATGTCATGAGTGATGTAATATGTGAGGCCATGAGCAGTGCATTACGGGGACGCACATGATAGTACCTCAGCTGAGGTAACTATAACTGCTGAATTTCACTTGTGTTGAATGTGAGCCGAAGTATAACATCCTGCTTACCTTTGTTTTTTTCAGTGTATATATATATACAGTATACATATATATATATATATGTTTATATATATATAGAGAGAGAGAAAGAGAGAGAAATAGATCTATGTATAGGATATATTGACACAGACTACAGCAGTCAAGGAAGTTTAATTAGGTCATTCAACAAAAAAAGTCATGTTTCAACTATCCTAGTCTTTTTTAATGTAAGTAACTACATTGTCCTTTTCATTTTAAATACCGTGATCCTCTCTTGCTTGTAATGAATCTTTTTAGCAATCCTAGTCCAAGAAAAGTCAAAAGCATTTGAAGGTTTCACAAATATCTGTTCAAATATATATGTACAAATATATATGTAACTATAACTGATGAATATCAGTGTTTTTCTAGCTTAAAATGGTCTATTGTATGCAACACTTTTCCCAAGTATAACATCAGTTTAACCTTTGTTTATTCAGTGAATTTCTAAGTTGTATTCTTATACACAACTCATCAGAATTATGTAACAGAAGCAGACTAAATTATGCAGCAAGAAAAGCCAAATTATGCAACCAAATGTGGCATACTTTGTAATAGCATTACTTTATAATTGAATCATTTTTTCACATAGTAATAATGTCTGGCAAATGTTTCACCTCATTATTATCTGTTTAGCATACAAATGTAGTAATGATCACCTCAAAGATGTCCATTCAATATTTGCATAGGACCTTACACTGTACTGCAACTTATTTTACAATTTGCTACTTTGTTTCATTCAAGCTAGAAACATTTGTTTTTCTCTTTAAATTTGCTGGCCATGCAGTGGATGATGTATTTGTTGTACCTGAAGATAATCCATAATTATGCAGAAAACACTGTGGCTGAGGCTGCCCATGATTCCGGTGTCTCTGTCTATACCTAATAATAACTGTCAGTTTAACCTTTGTTTTCTTCAGTGAATTTCCAGATTTGTATTAAGGCAAAGTTGCCTCATTAAATAAAAGGCAAACCGATTGGCCTTGTCAAGGAGTCAGGACATCAGTAGATAAAGGAAAACCTATTGGCTTAAGGACGGAGTCCGGATGACAATGTATAAAGGAGAGGCTATTGGCTTTGTGAAGGAGGCAGAGCTTCAATATTTAAATTCAAGCCTATTGCTTTATTAAGGGGTAACAACCTTTTTAGACAATATTAAACATGTGATAACGTCTTTATCTTGCAGTCCTTAGGCCACATAATGCCGCCATAAAAGAGTTCAAAAGGAATCTCTGCATTCCTGAGCTGTGCTAGCAAAACCCCACACTAGAAATTCTTGAAAATAACAACTTTTCCTGGGGTCATGATCACTAGATTCCAGGAAATAAAGTTAATTTTTGTAACTTGTTTCCCAGGGCCTGCTGCACTAACTCAGCCTCCTACAATACATAAAAAGAATGTTGGTGGTGCCCATGCCCAGGTTGGAAAACCATAGGTCATACATAAATATGCACATTAGTCCACGAAAAGCATTATAGGACGATCCTTCCAGGAGCATCGATTAATAAATGAGAATCTCAGGCAGCTCATTTATTATTCTCTCCCTCATTTTTATTTATTTATTTTTTGGTTCCCTTTTAGAGGCCATAGGGGGAGCACCATGGCCTCCATGTTCCCATCTGCAGGCAATATGTGGAAAACCAGCAACACCTTTCAAAAATATTTTATGGGTGCCTTTGTCCAACGTGGGGAACACAAGAAGTATATTAAAGTTTGGAGCTGCGGGGGAGGTCTACTGCACCCGCAACTCTGCTGGTTTACCTGTCTGCGCCTATCCCAAGTGCAGCAAGAGGGGCCTTCTTTTTCTGTTTGGTGGGTGCCCTGGTACTTCCCAGACCACCCACAACATGCAGTACTATTAAGGGCCTGGGGTTGAAAGCCTATGGCCTCCATGGCCCCACCTTTCCCATTCCAGGTATGTGGTGGAATCCAGATTTGCTTTTCTTCATCCTGGAGGGAGCAGGTTGTGGTTTCTGCAAATTCCTCACCTTCCAGTGGGAGCAATTCTGCATTTCCTGCCCTCAAGAGTGCATATAGAGAGTTGAAGTGCCTGATTTGGAGTTTGGCTGAAGGGTTACTCGGTCACAAATGTGACAGACATCTCGCCCCCCATATTATGATGTTCATAGGACATAATATAATAATACGGTGGACGGGATATCCGTCACATTTGTGATGGAGTGACCCCACCTGCCAAACTCTAAATCAGGCCTGAAGTTCTCGGCACATGTGCTATTGCGGGCAGGGAACAGCACAGTGTCTGGGAAATGTGGTCCCAGGGCCACTGTGTTTCGTCCTGTCCCTGGGAATAGGGTCCCTGGGGCCTTTACATAGCTCAGCTTGGGGAGTCCCATACTTCTCCTACGAAACAATGATGTGACGGGGGATGGGGCTTCTGGGGGCATTCAATGTCTTAGGGAGAGGGCTGGAACCGGAAACGGGGACGCTATCAGGAGGGTAGGTTCAATGACTTACAGACGTCTGGCAAAAACTGTCAGTTCCGGTTCCTGGTATATGATTCCCAGGAGCTCTATCCACATACCGGGGATGGGCGACTTTGTTTGACATAACGAATAATCCACAGTAAGTGACTGTCATCCAATATTTCTGTTCCTAATTGGTTCTAATTTAAACTATTTGGAGAAGTTATAATTTTTCTTTGGTCCTGATGAAGTGTCAAGGGATCCGGATGGACCACCAGACGCGAAACATGTAGACCCTATACTCAGAGGAGCCATAATTGGTTTAATCCTCCAGTATTTTTTGAGAGTATGTGAGCATCACCACTCACATTGCACTCCCATTCTGTTTTTAACTTTGGTCTCCATCACATCATCACTGATTAAAATTATGATTGTTTATTGTTGATGGATAACCAATTTTATTTAGCCTTGTTTTCTCTCCATTATTGCTCAGGTACCTTGCACTCAGGTACCCCAACAGAATGATAAGTTTCCTCTAACTATCAGTAGAGCAAAAATGGTTAAGAGCCCCCCTCAGGGGAGCCCGTTGGGTATTTGCAGCGCCGCCCTAACGAGGAGCTTTCCCAATGATGAAGCTAGTCATCCAATGTGATGCTTGAGGGTTCTCGCTCCTGTAGAAATAGGTCCTACTTCTATTTTGTTTGGAACAGTGTACCCTTCTTTTCTTATCACTACGTATGGGAGACTGTACACTGGACCATTAATCTCCCAGGTCCCTCCTCTTTGTTTTTCTTGCAGAGAGAGAGAGAGTCTGGGTCTGAGATCAAATGTGTGCGTTTGCACAGAAAGAAGCAAAAGCAACAACCAAGTTGTCTGAGTCTCTATGTGTATTTTGCCTCGGACACTTTTATACATGAATGCAATTGACAACATAGTTTCATCTCAAACATTAGACACCCAATCAAAAATGGTGACATTTGGAAAATGAGGTAAGTTTCTGTTGGGATGGCAATATTTAACAAAGGCAGTACTACTACAACATACAATTAATAACATTTCTACACATGGTGTTATAAGTCACTAAGGGCTACATGTAGCAAACTCCGATATTGCGACTCGGAAATTGCGAGTCTGTCCGACTCGCAATTTCCGAGTCGCAATATCGGATGCAGAACGGTGTTTCAGACACCGTCTGAGACTCGCTACGGGGTCCCAAAGACCCACCTCATCAATATTAATGAGGTGGGTCGTATTTTGCGACCCTCATAGCGAGTCCCTGCACTCACAGGGATGGTGGCCTGCTGAAGTCAGCAGAATTCCATGTCTGTAACTGCTTTTTCAATAAAGCTTTTTTTTTTTTCATTTTGCAGCCCGTTTTCCTTAAAGGAAAACGAGTTGCAAAATGAAAAAAATACTGAAACCATTTGGTTTTGTTTTTTCAGTGTAGGCAGTGGTCCAATGGACCACTGCCTGCTCTGAAAAAACATTCAGGGCAACATTCACAAAGGGGAAGGGGTCCCATGGGGACCCCTTCCCTTTTGCGAATGAGTTACCACCAGTATGACAATGGTGGTAACTGCGAGTTGCTTTGCGACCGCATTCACGGTCACAAAGCAATTCTGAATTGCGATGCGAGTCGCAAATGGGAAGGGAACACCCCTTCCTATTTGCGAGTCACATTCACAAATTGCGAGTCGGTATCGACTCGCAATTTGTGAATGTGCATTGCGTTAGGCCATTTGCATGGCGCAAACTGCAATTTTCGCAGTTTGCACCATGCAAACGGCTTCCTACATCTGGCCCTAATTTCCCTCTAGTTTTGGTCTCTGAAAGAAAAGACACTCATATAAATATTTTGTATGAATAAACTAGATCATGCTTTTACCATACATATCCAAACTAAAACCCATTCACAAAGAAGCACGTTTCAGTTTAGCTTAGCAAGTTTAGAGTTCCAATGCAGATCAGACAGCTACAAAGAATAAACTAATATCACTTTCTTTGTTCGCATTGGAAGTTTGAGTCATGCATCAGCCAAGCCAAAATTATGGAGGAAGCATTTCTGCTGAATTACAGCTTGTTGAAATTTGTTGATGTTAGCAAATCAAGCAAGTTACATAAATGTGGGTCATGTGAAGTTTAGAAAGGAAAGTGCATGTTTAAATTCAGCTTTTGATTAGGCTTAGTTTTCACTCATGCTTGTTGTTAAATTGAATGGAGTTTTTCCACTTTAAACTCTAACAGTTTACTCTTGTGTATGGCTTATTTACTAAAATGTTATTTGTTTATAATATAGGCCATACATTGGGGAGTATATAAAAACTGACTTGTCTCCAGTTTGCTCATTTCATCATTAAACAGTGGTGAGGAGTTGCAGGCAGACAAAGGGGTCTATGAATGTTTCCAAGTTAAACTTTCATGTTTACTAAATGTTACTCAATAGTGTGATGTAATCCAGTTGCTGAATTGAAACTCTTGCGAATGTCAATATAAAACACTTTTTTGAACTTTTAACTCTTTATCATATTTCAACATATTTGGTTTGAAATTCACACAGCAGTTTACAAATCAAAAGTGCTTTAAGTCTTAGGGAAAAACTAGAGGTGTAGGTTTCATACATGCTCAACTGTCCCTTTTAATTTGCAGTCATGCCTACCTCTATTCGGAGTCATCCAAGCTTACATAAATGCTGCTTGCCAAATGGTTATATAATATTACTTTTAGTAATATAGCTATGATGTACAGAACCACCAATGGTCACCTGCATAGAACCATTCTTTCCTAGAGTATCCCAGTTGCATTTTCTTTATGGAACCTCAAACCTTTATCCAGATCATAAATACACCATTTCATCAGGTCACTGGAACTCTTTGGAGTATCTGTTTGAAAGTGGGTTGTTTCAGTTTAATCTACATGGGACATGTCAATAAGATGCATTAGGTTTGATGACCTGGTGAACATAAACTTGGGTGGTACAGATAAGCCCATAAGTGGGGAATGATTGGTGGGATATGGGTTTCACTCAATAGCACCATCAATGAGTATTGATTAGGACTGAGCAGTAACCTCCTCTCCCCTTGCTGAGTTTTCGGAATTCAGGCAGTATGCACTACCCGGACTAGCACAGAGTGGCTGAATTCTGCATCTGGAGCGGTGCAGAGTTTTTTTTCTGGTGAGGTTTGTTTTTGGTGCTTGCTCACTGGTGCAACGATACTCTTGGGCCACAAGCACATTAGATTTCATACCCGCTCATGTAGCTGACCACATTGGAATCGAAAGCAGTGCTGCTAGCGAGGGCGACCGCACCTTGAGTAGATTTTCTACTTGAGATGCATCTAAGTCCCATCAAAATTGTTTTCTGAGTGGCTCTTCTTCTCCAAAAGACCTTTCAAGTTGTTTTTTAGTGTGAATAGCCTTTTCTTTTTTTTCAAACAGAAAGGAAGTGCCTTAGAGACCCCGACTTCCTGTTCCTTTCCAGCAGGCTCTTCAGAGTTCCTTGTCCATCTCCTGGTCACTTTTCACTTGGATTTCCAGGTAGAAGGATCACTATCTTTGTCTCCCGGATATATACCTTTGGGTTTAAGGACTTTGTTTTTGTCCCATCACACAAGTAAGTTAAAACACTATTGGGTGTTGTTTGTTTGCTTGGGCATGCACCAATATTTCTTTGTACTTTACTTTGATTTTTAAATTCTATAGCGTTTGGTGGCCTGGAGTTTAAGTAGAGGCCTATTTATTTATTTATTTATTGTACTTATTTTGCAGTTCATTGATTTCCTAGCTTTTGTAAAGGAACATTGTTGCATAGCTCAGTACACTTTCTCCATGTCTGTTACATTTGTAATATTCATTTATTTTACTATGTGGCCAAGACTTCCAAAGGGCCAGCTAGCCAATAGGCCCAGGACTAGTAGATGTCAGTCCATGAAATAAATGTTTCTGTGGTATATGTTTTTAAAACTTAATTTAGAGCATGGATGGATTACATTAAAAATGCTGGTTGTTGTTTGCATCTCATTTTTGTTTTTGCAAAAAGTGTATATGTTGCAGGGCAATATTTGATGGCATAGGAGGATGTGTGTTGTTGTGAAATTAATATAGCTCAGTTAATTTTCGTATTTTGCATTGCTGAATTAATGTTAGTGTGTTCTTCAGTGCTACCACCATTACTCCCTTTTCAAGCAAGTGTGTGTGTGTGTGTTTGTGTGTGTTTGTGTATGTTTGTCATTGTCCACCATTTGTCTTTGTTCTCCATGCCATTTGGACAGGGGCCATTGTGTGTAGCATTTGTCCATAGGCTTGCATGTGTTCTTTGTTCTACATGCCTCCTTATTTGCAGTTGTTTTGACCAGATAGCTGGCAGCCATTTTGTGCCTTTATCCAGTGTGTCTTTTCCATAGGCTTACATGTGTTCTTTGTTCCCCATGCCTCCTTGTTCGCAGTTGTTGTTTGACCATGTGGGTGGCAGCCATTTTGTGCATCCTGCCAGTATGTCTTTACCATATGCTTGCCTATGTTCTTTATTCCCCATGCCTCCTTGTTCACATTTGTAGTTTGACCATGTGGCTGGCAACCATTTGTGCATCCAGCCAGTGTGTCTTTGCCATATGTTTGCATGCGTTATTTGTTCTCAATGCCTCCTTGATCCATCCTGTTGTTTTTTGACCATGTAGCTGGTGGTCCATTTTGTGCATCTAGCCAGTGTGCCTTTGCCATAGGCTTGCATGTGTTCTTTGTTACCCATGCCTCCATGTTTGCAGTTGTTGTTTGACCATCTGGCTGGCAGCAATTTTGTGCACCCAGACAGTGTGTCTGTGACATAGGCTGGAATGTGTTCTCTGTTAACCAGGTCTTCATGTTTGCAGTTGTTGTTTGACCATGTGGATGGCAGCCATTTTGTGAATCCAGACAAAGGGGGTCATTCTGACCTCAGCAGTAAAAGGCGCTTACCGCCGGTCAGAAGACCGCCATAACACCGCCGCGGCCGCGGTAAACCGCCACGGTCATTGTGACCCGCAACTGGCAAACCGCCAAAAACCCGACATCCACAAAAGTCCGCCACAGCAAAGGTCAGCGAAAAAATAGCGATGACCAAACCTCCACCGCCACGCCAACAGAAATACGCCCATGCCATTACGACCCACGAATCCACGCGGCGGTCTTTCAACCGCGGTATTCCATTGGCGGTACACACCGCTGTGGTCAAAATACACTCACCCTTACAAAACACAACCACATTGGACAATTTGAAATACACACACCTGATACACATACACACACCACTCCCACACACCTAAGACAATATAAAACACCCACCCACATTACCCACAAACCCTTACTACCACAATTGCGAATCAAGGACAGAGAGAGACAGCACTGCTTAGAGTAGACCATCACACAGAGGCTAATCACAACATCACCCACACAATTACAACGCACAAAACACCATACACCACCACACACATCACACTCCACAACACATACAACATCTCTCACCTCATCCACACCACCCCATGGCACCCCAAAGACACCCCAGGTTCTCTGACGCAGAACTCAGGGTCATGGTGGAGGAAATAGTACGTCTAGAGCCCCAGCTCTTCGGGGCACAGGTGCAGCACACCACAATTGCTAGGAAGATGGAGCTATGGCAAAGGATAGTCGACAGGGTCAACGCGGTGGGACAGCATCCACGCAATCGGGAGGACATCAGGAAGAGATGGAACGACCTACGGGGGAAGGTGCGTTCCATGGTATCAAGGCACAACATTGCGGTGCAGAAGACTGGCGGCGTACCCCCACCTACTCCCCCAGGATTCACAGCATGGGAGGAGGAAGTCTTGCACATCCTGCATCCTGAGGGCCTTGCAGGAGTAGCTGGAGGAATGGACTCTGGTAAGTCAAATCTTAACTACTACTTCCCACCCCCACCCCATCTGCATGCCAGCACATACCACCACCCTCACCCCCACCCCCATCACACCAACTCCTTCCAAATGTACCACCATCACAACCCACCCATCCCAACACCTAGACCTGCATGCGACCACAAAGCATGGACACCCATCACCAAAGCATGCCCACTGCACACACACATCACCCCCACAAGCCACCCTCACAAAAGCCCCCACACGGGAATGCCTGCACTTGGGTACACGGACACCCATCCATCCCAAGAAATGCCACACACAGAACCAATAACCATACCCTTATACCCCTGCAAGGCTCGAACGCCACCACACCGCCACGGAGGGTACTCAGATGTCCATCCCACCCCCAGAAGAGGCCCCCAGCAATGACAGCAGCTCTGTCGACCTGGACCCAGATGACCAGCCCGGCCCATCGGGGACCTCTGGACAGTCGGTTCCCCACACACAGCCACAGGCTACACCAGACCTAACTTCCTCTGGGAACACCAGCACAGCTCCCACCCAGCGGGCCCATGCCTCTGTCTCCAGGACACATCAATCAGCGGTGTGTCCGCCTCTACAGGGCACCCAGGTTGACCCACCACCCCAACAACAACAGGGACCTGGGGGCAGTGGTAGTGGGCACACCGTCCAGGGGACAGAGGCCCAGGGAAACAGGAGAACTGGGAGGGCTGCTGTGCGACAGGGGGGGGACAGGCCCAGGGAACCCACTCTCAAAGAGGCCCTCACCACCATCATGGGAGCATACCACCACTCCCAGGAGACGATGGCGACGGTACTGGCCAGGTTCCAGGAGATCCAGGCACAGCAGGAGGAACGGTACATGGGGTTCAGAGAGGAACTGAGGAACATCGGTTCCGCAATGGGGACCATCGTCCTGGCCCTTAACCAGATAGTCACCACATTGTGGGACCATGTGGCACCCCAAAGGGCCCCTGTCACTAGCCTGGACCATGAACAGCCTACCACCTCCGCCGGCGCTAGTGGACAGGAGGCCCCCACACAACGACAGGCCACCAGAACCCCACCTCCTGCTGAAGAACAACCACCCCGCAAGCGGAACCTGAGATCACACAAGAAGACAGAGTAGGATTGCAAGACCCCCGCCAGCATAAGATACCCCCTGATGTCATCCCACTGTCCCACATTGTCACCCTGTCCAACCTTGAACTGCCCCTGCTCCATCCTTCCACAGGCATATGGACAATGCACCTGTGAAACTATGAACTGGACTCTGCCATGGACATTACTCCACCCCCACCCATCACCGTTTTACTATGATGTACCTATATGTAGCACTTAAAATAAATCACTTATTGCACTTACAATAACAGGCGTCTGCTTGTATTTTACTATTATGTATCACACATAACGGTGCAATTATGTTCTGTTACATTGTGATGACAACATACCAATGACAACAAGCTGTAGTCCATGGGCAAACAAAGCAGAAGTCACGCAGTTGGTCAAACAGCTCTGAAAAGCGAAGGGAAAGTCACAATTCAGTTAAAAGGAAATGGGGGGAAACACAGAAAGTAGAGACGCAGGAGGCCTGAAGTAAATGTAAAATGGCGTGGGTGAATCTTACCTGTGTGCTACTGAAAATACTGTTGTATAACTGTATCCCTGTTGTCCGTGTCGTCCCCGTCGTCTTCCTCCTCTTCACTCTCCACAGGCTCCACAGCTGCTACAACACCACCATCTGGACCATCCTCCTGCAGGAAAAGCACCTGGCGTCGCAATGCAAGATTGTGAAGCATACAGCAGGCCACGATGATATGGCACACATTCTTTGGTGAGTACATTAGGGATCCACCTGTCATATGCAGGCACCTAAACCTGGCCTTCAGGACCCGAAGGTCCTTTCTATTATCCTCCTAGTTCGCCCATGGGCCTCATTGTACCGTTCCTCTGCCCTGGTCCGGGGATTCCTCACTGGGGTCAATAGCCAGGAGAGGTTGGGGTAACCAGAGTCACCTAATAACCACACACAGTGTCTCTGTAGCTGTTCCATCACATAGGGGATGCTGCTATTTCGCATAACATACGCGTCATGCACTGACCCAGGGAACTTGGCATTTACATGGGAGATGTACTGGTCTGCCAAACAGACCACCTGGACATTCATAGAATGATAACTTTTTCTATTTCTGTACACCTGCTCACTGCCTTTGGGGGGTACCAAAGCCACATGGGTCCCATCAATGGCACCAATGATGTTGGGGATATGTCCAAGGGCATAGAAATCACCCTTCACTGTAGCCAAATCATCCTCCTCAGGGAAAACAATGTAGCTCTGCATGTATTTCATCAGGGCAGACAACACTCTGGACAAAACCTTAGAAAACATAGGCTGAGACATCCCTGATGACATGGCCACTGTTGTCTGAAAAGACCCACTTGCCAAAAAATGGAGTACTGACAGAACCTGCACCAGAGGGGGAATCCCTGTGGGTTGGCGGATGGGGGACATCAGGTCTGGCTCCAGCTGGGCACACAGTTCATGAATAGTGGCTCTGTCAAGTCTGTGACGAAGTATAATATGACGTTCTTCCATTGTCGACAGGTCCACCAGCGGTCGGTACACGGGAGGATTCATCCTTCTCCTCGCAAGTCCCAGCGGATGGTGCCTAGGAAGGACAACATGGAGTACAGAGTGAAGCAAGCCACAGGTTCGTTCACACAGCTTGCACAGTAAATGAATCGTAATGCAGTGAAAGGCGTGTATGAGTGGCAATGCACGGCCTAGGCCTGTGTGACGCAGTAGAAATTAAGCCATGTGGGCCTTTGAAATGGCGGCTGCCTGACCTGTGAAGTGTGACAATGGGATGTGAGGTCAATGCGCTGGCGTGGCACACCGTGGCGGTAGGCGGTACGCACCGCCGCGGGCGTGACCGCCATTTTCTAGCTGCTTAATCACTCGAGACCTGATCATCCACAGGAGAGGACCTATACTGCAAGTGCTGCTGTGACCTCGGTCTGGGAGATACTATGGCTGCTGCGACTGGGGAAAGGGCCCCTGCCTTCACTTCAGAAGAGTTGGAGAAACTTGTTGATGGGGTCCTCCCCCAGTATGCGCTACTCTACGGTCCTCCAGACCAACAGGTGAGTACACTGGGAGCACGTTGAATGAGCTATGCCTGTGTTGAGTGGGGTGTATGTAAGATGGTGGGGAGGGGAGCGAATGAGGAGTGCAACGCACGACAGATGAGAGCATGTGCCACATGGCAAGGTTGGGGAGGGGGGGCCACTCACATCTACCATGCAGAAAAGTGATGATATTTCCTTTCCCACCCTGTACATGTCAAATAGGTCAGCGCCCATCTGAAGATTGAGATTTGGCGTGCCATCGCCAAGGACGTCCGGGCCCTGGGGGTCCACAACAGACGAGGCACCCACTGCCGAAAGAGGTGGGAGGACATCCGCCGCGGGACCATGAAGACCGCCGAGTCTCTGCTGGGGATGGCTTCCCAACGTAGGAGGGGTGCCAGTCGTACCTTGACCCCCCTGATGTCCCGGATCCTGGCGATTGCCTACCCCGATTTGGATGGGCGCGTGAGGACATCACAGCAGACACAAGGGGGTGAGTATCAGCACATTCTGCTATCTTTGCGCGCAGTGGAGGTGTCTGGGTTGGGGAGGAGGGCTGTGGCTGACTTTAGGCCAGGGCGCTTTCTGTAGGCTAGTCCCCTCCTTTAGGCATGGCCCTGTGCCCCCGCCCCCCACCTCTGTAGGGTGCCAAGTACAGCTATCCATGGTCCTGCATCACCCATGTGTGCATTTGTTGTCCATAGACCTGTAGGCCTAGTCACAAGTACTGAGTAGTGTACCCCGATTGCGCGGCGTAGTGCAGGGGGCTTCTGTGTCTGTCCTCTCCGCCAACGGTGTTGCCAATGCATGCGCTCAACCTGTCTTTATTTCTCCCCCCACCCATTTTCTTTATCTTCCTGTGCATGTGTGCATTAGCATCATCAGGCGGAGGAGAATTGGCATCGGAGCACGAGGGAGCTGCAACTCACATGGCCCCGGAGGGCCATGCTACAGACACCGAGTTCACCAGTGATACGGAGGGCGAGGGGAGCTCCACAACGGGGACCCGTGGAGACGTCAGCGACACCGACACGTCCTCGGAAGGGAGATCCCTTGCGGTGGCGGCAACATCCGTGCCCACCGCCACAACATGTACATCCGCCACCCAGCGCACCAGCCCCGCCCTCCCAGCAACCCCTCAGCCTTCGCTCCGTGCCCGCTCGCCCAGGAAGGCGGGCATCTCCTTCGCCCCAGGCACCTCAGGCCCTGCCCCAGTTACCCCTGCTTCTCTCAGTGAGGAGGTCATTGACCTCCTCAGGACACTCATTGTTGGGCAGTCTACCCTCTTGAATGCCATCCAGGGTGTAGAAAGGGAGGTGCATCGGAGCAATGCATACCTGGAGGGCATTCATTCGGGTCAGGCTGCCCAACAACGATCGTTCAATGCTCTGGCCTCAGCACTGACGGCAGCCATTGTCCCTGTTTCCAGCCTCCCTCTTCTAACTGCCTCCACCCAGTCCCAGTCTCCTGTTCCTCAGCCTATCCAATCCAAACCATCTGACCAGCCTGCACACACCTCAACACCCAAGGGCAGCTCATCCAGACATAAGCACCACAGATCCCACAAGCATTCACCCAAGCAACATCCAGATGCAGACATGCCAACAGTCACTACCACCTCTGTGTCCCCCTCCTCCTCGTCTCCCTCCTCCCTCCCTGTGACGTCTCCACTCACACCTGCATGCACACCACCATCAGCCAGTACTTCCATCACCAGCACACCCTCCAGTACAGTCCGCACACGTGCAGTCACCACACCCACTGCCATTTACACGTCCCCTGTGTCCTCTCCCAGTGTGTCTGTCACCCCCTCTTCCAAAACACACAAACGCAGGCAGCCACCCACCCAACAGCCATCCACCTCACGACATCCTACGTCACAAGCACCTGCACCCAAAGACAGCACACCTGACTCTCCTACAACCACATCCTCTTCCTCCACTCCCATAACCACTACACCTACCCGTCCCTGTCTTTCCAAATTGATTTTCCTTTCCAACCTTGACCTCTTTCCAAACACTGACCCACCCCCTCCATCTGGTAAGAGTCCTAACAGCACCTCAGCCACCACCAGCCCTGCATCGAGGGCGACCATTGTGCACGGGTATTGGAGTCCACCTTTTCCTAGTGCAGATACATCGGCCAGCAGCAAGGGGACAGCCAGCCCACCCCCTGGGAAGAGAACCCGAAAAACAAAGGGCCGGCGCGAGAAGGCTGAGACGGCTGCCACCAAGGAGCGTAGTCGTGGCCCGTCACCTGCCACAACATCAAGGGGAGGCAAGGGCCAGAGAGCTTCATCAAAGGAGGGCAAGGGCAGCAGGGCAGAGAAGTCAGCCAGCAGGCGCGCGGACCAGGAGGGCCCCACCAGCCTCATACCGCGTGTGACGGAGGACACCCACGGGCCCAGGACTCCATCACAGGAGGGGCCAGCAACCGCACGGTCGGAGGGCGACTAGGCGGGGAGTCCTGGCCAGGTCTGGCTCCCTTGAAAGACAGGACAAGCACCGCTGAACAGGGCCCCGCCAAGACAGGCACCGCTGAACAGGGCCCCGCCGTGAAGAGCACCGCTGAACATGGCCCCACCGTGAAGAGCACCGCTGAACAGGGCCCGCCGTGAAGAGCACCGCTGAACAGGGCCCCGCCAAGACAGGAACCGCTGAACAGGGCCCCGCCGTGAAGAGCACCGCTGAACAGGGCCCCGCCAAGACAGGCACCGCTGAACAGGGCCCCGCCGTCTCAAGCACCGCTCCGCTGGGCCCCGCCGTCTCAAGCACCGCTCCGCTGGGCCCTTCATCTCAAGCACCGCTCCGCTGGGCCCTTCATCTCAAGCACCGCTCCGCTGGGCCCTTCCTGTCAAGCACCGCTCCGCTGGGCCCTTCATCTCAAGCACCGCTGCGCTGGGCCCCGCCGTCTCAAGCACCGCTCCGCTGGGCCCTTCATCTCAAGCACCGCTCCGTTGGGCCCTTCATCTCAAGCACCGCTCCGCTGTGCCCTTCCTGTCAAGCATCGCTCCGCTGGGCCCTTCCTGTCAAGCACCGCTCCGCTGGGCCCTTCATCTCAAGCACCGCTCCGCTGGGCCCCGCCGTCTCAAGCACCGCTCCGCTGGACCCCGCCATCTCAAGCACCGCTCCACTGGGCCCCGCCTGTCAAGCACCGCTGGCCCATTGACAGTGCTGATTCTGTGTCGAGCTGGTGTTCACGCTGCACTCTGGGCACCCTGCCTCCTCCAATACCAGTGGAGTCGGTTATCCATCTGATGGACTGTGGCTTTGCACTTCCCAGGATGGAACAGTGGGCAAACCACCCACTGTAGAGACTTGAGAGACTGTGGCTTTGCACTCCCCAGGATGGCACAGTGGGCAATCCACCCACTGTAGAGACTTGAGAGACTGTGGCTTTGCACTCCCCAGGATGGCACAGTGGGCAAGCCACCCACTGTAGAGACTTGAGAGACTGTGGCTTTGCACTCCCCAGGATGGCACAGTGGGCAACCCTCCCACTGTAGAGACTTGAGAGACTGTGGCTTTGCACTCCCCAGGATGGTACAGTGGGCATGGAGGCCCCTCGTGGATCTGGCGTCGTGGACTCTTGTGGCTGAGGTGCCCCCCCTTCCCTTCCCCCAGAGGTGCCTGTAGTTTTATCATCTGATGCCCCAGCAGTGTTCTCTCCAACGGTATCTGGTCTCCTGTGTGGGCTTTGCCCATGTGTTTGTGGACATTGGCCCACGGACTGTGGAACTTTAACAAAATGAGCTGGACTTATTGCCTATGTATTTAGATTTCGCACTGTTCATTTTTTTTTTTTTATATTTCATATAGATAATTTTCCATGACTTCAATGAACCTATTTTATACATAAATTTTTATTATCATTGTCATTATGTCTTTGCATTTTTCCGGGGGGTTTGGGGGGTGTCACTCTGAGTTGTTGCTCTGCATTGGTGTGTAGATAGTTGGGGGGGGGGTGTGGGGGGGGGGGTGGGTGTGTCGCGTATGTGTGTGGCCGTAACCTTTCCTCCTCCCCCCTCCCCTGTGTCGTAGGTGCAGTACTCACCGTTGTCGTCTGCGCCGGCGTTCGTACTCGTGGTAGATGAGCAGGTAGACAATAGCTGGTAGGATGTTTAATTCGGGTTCCATGCTGTCCAGGTTCCTCGTGGAGTGTGTATAGGTGAGCGTTTTCCCATTCGTAGTCTGTTTCCGCCGTGTTTTTATCGGCGGGGCTGCCGCCCCGGAAAAGGTGGCGGATTGGTGAGTTGTGATAGGGTGGGCGGTACATTGACTGCCGCCTGCCTGTTGGCAGTGACCGCCGCGCTGTTTGTCTGTTCCGCCATGGCGGTCGGAGTGTTAAAGTGGCGGGCTGTGTTGGCGGTTCCCGCCAGGGTCAGAATTCCTTTTTTTTTACCGCCTGCCTGTTGGCGGGTTGGCCGCCGCTTTATCACCGACTGCCAGGGTTGGAATCACCCCCAAAGTGTCTTTGCCATAGGCTTGCATGTGTACTTTGTTTCCCATGCCACCTTGTTCGCTGTTGTTGTTTGACCCTGTGGGTGGCAGCCATTTTGTGGATCCAGCCAGTGTGTCTTTGCCATAGGCTTGCATGTGTTCCTTGTTCCCCATGCGTCTTTGCTCTCTGTTGTTATTGTTTTACCATGTGGATGGCAGCCATTTTGTGCATCCAGCCAGTGTATTTTTGCCATAGGCTGGCATGTGTTCTTTGTTCTCCATGTCTCACTGTTATTATTGTTATTTGACCATGTGGCTGGTGGCCATTTTGTGCATTCAGCCAGTGTTCCTTTGCCATAGGCTTGCATGGATTAATGTGATACCAGATTAATATTGAAATGTTTGAAGAACATTGTAGTATATGTATAGTAAAAGAATATGATTCTGTAGAACATTACTTATATTATTTCCTTCCTTTTTTGCATGCTTTATTTTGCAACTTGTTTCTTCACAATAGGTTTCTTTCTTCTTGTCCTCCCATACAAGCACCAGCAAATATTGATCATTTGTTTAATTTATCTTTATATATATATATATTTTTTTAATTTTAATTTATTTATTCATTTTAATCTTTATTGTAGATTTTGGGATTTTTTTAAACATGTTTTTATTTGTTATTATTTCAGTTTATATAACTCAGCATCTTGCCTGGATCGATCCTTCCATCCATCCATTCATCCATCCATCCATTTATCCATCCGTCCACCATAGGCACATTGTCACGCTACAGCATTCAGTCTGCAGACACATCAATAGCATAATTCATTTTTTAATGATTATTCCACTTCTCTATGATCACCTTGCTGCCATAGGTTTTTAAAGGATTAATTCACTTCTCCATGCATCTCTGTTTGACTACCACAGGTGTTACCTTTAAAACAGATGGAGATAAAGCACAGACCTACATCTACATGCTGTGTTACCTGATTTGAAGTGAAGTGTTATGGTGTGGTAGTGTGGTTTGACTTTACAATGTTACGATGTCTGATTAAATTGGTCTTTATTACATAAATAACCAACTACTCTAATATTGCACAATGCCACGTTTAAAAAAAACACGTTTTTCTTACATGGTTTCTTTTAGGTGCACAAGATAAGAAAACATAACACCCGCAGTACTGCCAAAGGTAAGGTCTGTACAGTGATTTCAGCCCTCCAATCTCTTCCACTTGTGCAGCTTAGTGCCATTGCCAACTGAGAGCTTTAAGATGGCTCCAAAGAATGTTGCTTCCAAGAAAGTGGTCAATTGGAAGAAGCAACTTTCCACAAGTGTCTTGCTGACCACAACCTTTTTTGGGAAACGTGTGTGTGCCACACCAGCCTCAGGGGAAAAACCTGGGAGCTGCAGTCAGGCACCAACCACACCACCCCAACCTAACCCCAAGCCGTGTCTGTCAATGAGGCAGCCACTGCAATCAGGGAAGCGTCAATGAGCAGTGACGTTGAATTGTAGTTGTCCCTTTTGCAAAGTAGTCCTCAATTGTTTCAGGAAATGGAGCAAAGTGGACAGCAGCTGCAGTCAGCAATAGTAGATCTTCCTGAAGTTGGAGCAGAACAGGAGCACAAGCACCTTCCAAGCAAGAACCTCCTCATTTAAAATCATTGGCTTTCAGATCTCCAGCAAGGAAAAGGAAAGTTACTACTCCACCATTTTCCTCAAGTACCTCTTCTGATGATGATGCCAGGGACATGGAGTGGACACCGACTGAGTGTGGGATATGCCAGAAGAGGCAAGGGAAAGGAAAGGTTCCTGAAAGCCTTAAAATCATGGAGGGGATGATGAGGAGGATGACGCTGATGAGCCAGTCATTGTGGAAGCTGGCACAGAGAAGTTTAGCATTACTATCCAACCTGCTCTGAGGGATGTGACACAGGTAGCACTACTAGCTCCCATATCTGTAGAGCCCAATCTGAGACCTGTACCAACAACTACCTCAGTAGAAGTATGCACACACACCTGCCTCCAGTTCTTTTTCAGGTATTAGCAGTGACCCACTAGGAAAGTACTCCTACCAGTTTGAGACTTTTTACGCTTAGCAAACAGGAGGAGAACATTACAATATGCTCAATTTGCCACACAACTGTTTGTCAGGGTAAACCTGGTACACATTATGGTACTATAGGCCAAACGGCAATACGTAAAAACATCATGCATTCCGGTGGGAGAAGCATCCTAAAAATATTGCTGGATGTGGTTGTGATAGTGAAGGTGAGGAGGGTCAGGGAACATTAGCCACAACTGATCCAATCATGGTAGGATGCAAGGAAGAAGAGGGTGATATCCTAACGCAAAGCAACCCTGTCCCCAGCTGTGAGCCAGAATCACCAACTTCAGTGACCTCACAATGGCACCGGAAGACTCAGAGTCAAATGGAGAAACCACTACAGTAACTTTCCCACGATGCACTTTGAGTCTACTACCACCTACTTCTCAAACATCATCTGCATCAGTGGCCACAGAAAAGGCAGAGGGGACCTATGACTGCAACCACCCAATAGCATGTCCATACAATGGGAAGCTGGCAGAAATGTTAGCGCTGATCCTCCTCCCTTTTTCTTTTGTGTAAGGAGTAGAATTCTTAGAATTTGTGACAACCATCTGTCAATATGGAAGGTTTTGTCGGACCTATTTTACAATAGTTGCTGTTCCAGCGCTGCATCACAATGAGCTGCAATTGGTTGCACTAGCTTTTCAGCAAGGTATCCTCCAGACTATCCAAATGACAACAGACATGTGGACCAGTTGTCAGGCGACTGATTACATGTGCATTACTGCACACTGGATCTCTTTTGCTGGAGTGAATCAAAAGCTATCTATTGGTATTGGCCCTGAAGAAATTCTTAAGAGCGTTCAATGGCATGCAACAGTAGCCATGTTTGCCATGAAGAAATCACACCCAGCTGCAAACATCTTGGATTAATTTAATAGCAAGGGGTCAGAATGGCTGCGACCTAGAGGACTTTGAATTGGATTTGTTGCCACGGATAATGGCAGTAACATAGTCAAGGTCATGGCAGATGGTAGCTATTTCAAGGTCCTGTGTTTGGTGCACTGCATCATCCTGATTGTGCAAGACTTTCTTAAAAAAATAAGACATAGTCAGCAACATACTGACCCCCTGCATATGCAGCAGCACTCATTCCAGCTATTCTTTTAAAGCCCAGCAACAGTTGCAGATTATTCAGAGTGGTAACAGAGTACCAGTTGAAGCCCTGATACATGAGGTACCAAAACAATGAAACTCACTCTATTATAAGTTGCAACATCTGTTTGGGAAGTACAAATTAACTATTCGAAGAGGAGGGGATGCAACAGGGAAAGTTATTACCATGGATGTGGAAAAATGGGGCCAAGTAAAGTGTCACACACAGAGGCTGCTCCCTTTTGATGTTTTCGCCTGGGAAGTTAGCAAAGAGGACAATACAATGGGCCAACCTATCCGGTTATTGCATCTGCCACAGGAGCAGTTAAAGAAATTGTCTGAAAGGTTTGCATTCAGGGGTGCAAACGAAAACCCAGAAGTGCATGCATTGGTTGGAAACCTAATTTATCAATTGACTTGTAATGTAAGGCTGCAAAATGTCTTTATCTCCTCCAAAGAGTACATCTGTACCACCTTACTTGATCAACTCTACAAAGAAATCCTTTCCACTTTTACTGAAGGGGATGTTTCACAATTCAAGAGGTTCCACTTCGCAGTTTTGGGATGCTGCCTTCAACTTCCAGAGAGGGCAGTCTTGTCTCACATCGACCAACACCACCAGCAAAAAAACAGGTCACAACAGTGACAGAAGAACTGGACCGAATTTCTGCATTTGATTGTTTTTTAAGTGACAAGTCTTAAGTCCAGTGCAGAGGCAAAAGTGGTAGAGCAACTGGCAGCACCAACAACCATTCAGAGGATTTTCCAGGAGAATCTGGATGACCTAAAAGAGGTGTATGTGGATCAAAACCCTTTGATGTATTGGTATGAGAAGATTCGTCAATAACCAGAGTTCAGCAGGCTGGCAATAAAGTTTCTGGCTTGTCCCGTTGCCAGTTTGTCTGCTGAATGTGTGTTCAGTGCAGCTAATGCAGTTGTTATAGTGAGAAGGACCAGTCTCTCACCTCAAAATGTGGAGAGATTAAGCATGATCAAAAAGACCCAGCATTTTATACCACCTGAATACACATTCCCAAAATACCACAGAAGGAGGACGAGGATGATTAGTCAGAATCAAGTGTGTTAGCTGACCAACTTTTGGGTGAACCACCAGCATTTGAAGGTGAACTTTACTTCCCAGACTGAGTATTCCAGTGCCATCATAGAACTTTTTTTTATTATTCCTCATTGAACTTCTTTTTTTCTTTCTTTATTTGCAAAAAAATAGATAGTGGAACATTATGTTTGTGTCAGATGTATGCTGCTCCACCATTTTATAGTCACATTTAAGCCTGGATTGCAGTTGGACCCATGTGCAGTGAAGAAACCCCCACATACCCTTCAAGACATTGGAGACAATGCCATTGCCTATACTATTTTTTTTACATCATCTAGCAGTGCTGTCCTAGAAGATCATTGATTAAAAGACGGATAGTGCCAATGCCAAATTCCAATATGTTGATACCATCAAAGAGGAGATATTTCATTGAAAGAGGTAACTGCTAAATAACTGTTGCAACAATGGGTGGTGGTATATTCTATGATTGTGAATTTGAGAGAATGATGACTGCTGTATGTGGTGGCTGACAGTGAGGGTGTGAGTGCAACAAATTTATAAACTTGTTTCCGATGATTTGCAATGTTTGGGGGCTGATGGGTGATAATATTTTCCTTAGTCTGATTGGCCTTTAAAACTTAGTAAAATGTACCTGCAGGGTCCACTCCTTTTTTCCTGGTTCCTCAGAAAAGGCCATCCACTTTAGTTACCAAACACAAATCTTCACAAACTACAGTTCTGTTTTTCTATTTGTTCTTCAACAGCAGTGCTCTTCACAGGTCTACCTTGCTTGGTTTGAGGCTGGGACAGAGTTACTCGGAATCTGGAGGAAGAGGATGGAAGGACTCAGGGCAAGACTACCTCCTTAGCTAGAAGGAGAAAGTTATCAGCTTCAAAGAAAAACCATGATGATGATGAAGACTCTGAGGCCTAGTGCACACTCAGCTATGTGGACTGGAGAGTGTTGCTTTGACTTGGGAAATACTGCTAATTGTGTGCTTGATGCATTGGTAGCGCAAACGCTATCTCCTCTTTATTTTCTTGTGCTGCTTCTGATTCTGCTTGGTACACTCCTGACTCCTCATGATGCTTACTTGCTTCCTTCCTCTTTCTCTTCTACTCTATAATACAGTTAATGTTTTTCAATAAGCAGGCCTTCTCTTAGTCCTCTCCTGCACAAACAAAATTGGGGGAAGGCTCAGCACTTCAGCTCACCTACCAGACAGGTTCAACCAGGCACTCAAGAGTGATGGCCAGACATTCAGAGAAGAATGAAGATGCATACCCAATTTGACAATACACTATGATTTTCCTTTTACTAATCAACATTTTTGGAACTAGATGGGTGAACTTCAATCCTCCATAACTTGTATGTTTCAAACCTAGAAGACAGAACATTTAGTGATATACTATCTTAAGTCTCTCTGTGAGCTGAAGGAGTGTTTGCAATGCATTTAACTCAACTGTTCCATGCTCATCCATTAATTTCCTTCCACAACAGATTGATAATGGTGTGCTGCTCAGCACCCCATTGAATACTGTTGTTTCTCTTGTGTAGTGTTGCCTTTGTCACACCTTGCCCTAAATCCGCTTTAGCATCCATTCATCGAACACCTATCCCTCTTCCCCAAGCTGTGTGATTTTTATTGAGGTGTGACTTAATTTTACACTATAAATGGATCACAAACTTGCTGGTGCGGATGTGGTGAAAGTGTTACCAACTCACTGCATGACCTTCTATTACCTGAGCAATATTCCACACCAGCCACATTTACCCAACCATGCATTCTTCGTTAACATCATGATTCAGGCATTGTGCTGTGTGTTGCGTAAACACTTAGGGGGTCATTCCGACCCCGGCGGTCATTGACCGCCGGGGCCGGGGTCGGCGGGAGCACCGCCAACAGGCTGGCGGTGCCCCGCAGGGCATTCTGACTGCGGCGGTTTGGCCGTGGTCAGAACAGGAAAACCGGCGGTGTCCCGCCGGTTTTCCGCTGCCCTGAGGAATCCCCCATGGCGGCGCAGCTTGCTGCGCCGCCATGGGGGATTCCGACCCCCTCACCGCCATCCTGTTCCTGGCTGTTCTGACCGCCAGGAACAGGATGGCGGTGAGGGGTGTCGTGGGGCTCCTGGGGGCCCCACTTTGAATTTCAGTGTCTGCATAGCAGACACTGAAATTCGCGACGGGTGCTACTGCACCCGTCGCACCCTTCCCACTCCGCCGGCTCCATTCGGAGCCGGCTTCCTCGTGGGAAGGGGTTTCCCGCTGGGCTGGCGGGCGGCCTTCTGGCGGTCGCCCGCCAGCCCAGCGGGAAACACAGAATGGCCGCCGTGGTCTTTTGACCGCGGTGCAGTCATTCGGCGGTTCCCGCCAGGCGGGCGCCTCCCGCCGCCCGCCGGGGTCTGAATGACCCCCTTAATCTTGTCCAACGACTCCTGACTTAGCCCAATTCTCCTGATTCAAAGATTTTGGGGGTCATTATGACCCCGGCGGTCAGAGCTAATGTGGCAGTAGTACTGCCAGCAGGCTGGCGGTACTTATCGCCACACTATGACATTGGTGGGTTAGCTAAAGCCAATCCGCCAATGTACCACTCTGACCGCCATAGCGGTAGCAGCTGCCTGGCTGGAGATAAGAATCTCCAGCCAGGCGCCTGCCATTGTGCCGCTGGCGGTATCAAGACCCTGCCTACTACCATGGTTGTCATGGCGTTCGTAATGCCACGAAAACCATGGTGGTGGGCTTTATCAGTGACAGGGAATTCCTTCCCTGTCACTGATAGGAGGCACCCTCCCCCAAATACTCCCCAGAAATATCCACCCACCACCCTACATCCACACCCCATTCACACACACACTCATCCACACATACATTCATGCATGCATTCATTCATTCACACACACACATTAAAACATACACACAGACACACATTCACATTTCCATACATACACCTACTCACACACATTCATACACCTACTCACACACATTCATACACGCACTCACACACATTCATGCATGAATGCAAACAACACTACACACTCATGCGCATGCATGCACACACTCACACAGTCATGCACACCCCCCCACACTCACACAACACCTCCTACCCTCCTCCCCTGTCAGAAACCTGACTTACCTGGATCCAGGGGGTCTTCTAGCAGGGGACCAGGAGCTGCTACCGCCAGCAGCGCACACTAGCAGAACACCGCCAGCTGTATTTTCATAATACAGCTGGCGGCTGTCTACTGGCTTGGCACTGCTGGTGGTAGCAGTGCCACCATACCACCATCAGCCAGTATGGCCACAGCTGGATTGGGAATCCGGCTGTGGTCATATTATGGCAGACGAATGGTAGCCGCAGCGATGGTCTTTTGGTGGCCGTCGCCACAGCAGTACATGGTTTTCTCCACCATTGTCATAATGGTGGCCTTTATGTCTTAAGTTTATTTTTTTAAATACTAGCTCTCGATTGCTTAGAAGAAGTTAATATTGCTAGTCTTTATTATCATATCATTCTTTGTTGTGTCACATACTGTCATTGTGGTAGTCTGTTCTTAGTCTTTCTAAAGTTATGATATGGTATTAACCCACTAGCTCTCTGTTTTCTTTCAATCTAGTTGAGAGTGATGGATAACCCTTTGATCAATCATGCAGATGGAGTTTACATAGGTGGGAGCGGTACCTTGTATCTTCCATGTTAACACGCTAGTCTGTTCCTACTACTACCACCACCTTAAGATAAGATGCCACAATGGGAAATCCCTGCAGTAAGAAGACTGAGGTAGCAGCCCTTGTTTTATCCAATCAGGTAAGAGAAGAACTATGTATTGACGTGAACTTGTTTACCTAGTATTAAACGTCTACTGAAGAAGATGTTGTTTGTGTGTATCTAGGAGTTTGTAGGCAAAAAAGGCAATGCTTCCCTAGTGGTCAAAAGAGTTACAGAAGGCAGAAGAGCAAGGGCATAAGTAAGTGACATACACTTTTAAAAAACAGGCTACACTATAAGATAGCAGTGCAAATTAAAACACCAAAATAAAGATTTGAGGCATAAGAGAAGTAAAATAAGTCATCCCCTTTTATTATTTACAAATACAAAACTCACCCTTTCCACCCACAACAGGTCCACCTCTCTCCACAAACAAATCACCCCATCCACGACCAATGAAAGTCCACAACAAAAATCCTGAGAAAAACTCAAAATTGCAACAAAAAAAAAACAGTTTCAACCATCTTTCTGACTCTCTCCACCAATTTTTTTTTTAAAAAGGGTCAAAAGAGGGCATTATGCATCTGGGTCTGGAGATCATCAAGGGTTGCCTCAATGTGTGTGCCACCCGATGGTCCTGGTGCTCAAAGTGCTACAAGACTCACTGCTGGAAATTGCAGTCTGAGCATGAAGTGGGGTAGCAGTTGTGGGATGTGGTTGGGCTAATGCCAGCCGGCGGTGCTGCTGTTGGTATGCTGGAGGAGGTGCTAGCGGGTGGGTCGTTGGAGAAGCTGGGACTCGCAGACATGTTGCCAGCTGCCTTTGCCTCGTCCTCCTCCTCCCGAAGAGCCACCAGCAGCTGTTAATCAGTGTGTATGGCCTCCAGCCTCTGTAACCGCAGCTGGGCTGCTGTCTATTGGTGAGGAGGAGGATGTCCACAAGGAGCAGCTCTAGCAAGAAGGAAAAAGGAAAATGACAAATTATAAACAGCGCTCAGTGCAAATATATATATTTTTTAAGTATATTGTCACAGTAGCAGTACATTGCTGGCTCCTAATAGCCACTGGAATTTGATGTGGCTGATTACGAGTCACAGGGCCATTTTGTTACCCACACATGCATCACTGTAGTTGACCAATGTCAAAAAGTTAAAATTTGAACTGGCATGAATCCACTAATGAAGCCATAAAATATTAATCACTTGTACATAAATATGCTGTATGCCAAAAGGGATTTCTCAAACCTTTTGGGGTGGCTGTGACAGAACTTTGAAAAGAGTGAAGGACTGATGTACTAGGAGGTGACAGATTGGGCAATGGGATGGAAGGGAAACATACCTTATTTGAAGTTTGCAATGCATTGACAACTTTGTAAATGCTGCATTCACTGAAGCATATGCACTTTGCACAGACAACACTATTGCCCTGTTGAATTGAACCACGCTGCAGTTACGTCATAGTAAAATGGGTGACTAAAAGAAAGGGAGGTATGATGGTGGTGGGAGGATGCATTTCTGCCTCGCTTAGCAACTACAGTGAGTTAAGGGAGTTGACAGAAGAAAACATCCTCTACTTTGAACCAAAGCTTTGATAACCATGCAAACCAAGCAAAGTAGGTGAACAGACAAATGCCTTTTCAGAAAATGTCCCTTATTTCTTTATCCAAGCAATTATCCATTCATCTTTTCATTCACCTATTCACCCTTTGATACCCACCATTTAAGCATTAAACTCTCTTGTTCAGTCTTTCACCTTTCCACTCCAGCCATCCATACATCCACCCACCTATCCATACACTCACCTATCCAGTATCTACCCTTTCAACCATCCTCTTACCTATCCATCCATTTACTCATGCATTGTTTACTACCATCCACCCATCCCCAAACCGAGCATCCTTGAACCCATCCACCCTTCACCTACTGAGACATCCTTTCACCCCTTTCATCCCTTTCATCCATCCTTTCACCCACCCATGAATCTCCTATCACTCACCTATGCATCCTTTCCTTTCATCCAGCCACACATCCTTTCATTCATATACCATTTCACTCATTTTAGCCATCCATCCTTCGTTTGTTTTTCCATCAAGCCATCATTTGTAGCATCTGTTCATTATGAACTTTTGTCTGTTGATTTGCATAGAAAAAAGGCCATACAGAACTCACCCCCACTGTAGATGCTAAACCAAGGGGTTCACTAGCAACAGCCGTGCAGTGAGTATGCTAGTAATTGTCAATGAGCAAGAGAAATATGACTTACCAACACCCGCCCCTGTGGCTGCAATTCTCCCCCTCTGACCGCTGCTGCATCTGGCATACTGGTGCTGCTGTTGGTCTCTGCACTGGTGGTTGGTGCAGCTGGAAAAAAGCTACACCTTTTAGATTTCTACAAAATACAACCACTACAGATCACTACAGTTCTAGCTTCATCTATCATTCACTTTAGGAATTCTGTTGGTTAATTATGCTACAAAAAAGCCAGGTAGTCAAACCAACAGCAAGTGTTTCATAATGGAGGGGCAGAGCTAAATCACTGAAGCACAATAAAGGGGTGGAATATTTTGACAGGCAGAGGCAAACACAGTAGCAATGTACTTTTCTAAATTAGATCACTGAGTATCGACTCAAGTTGTTGACCATAAATTCCTAATTCCTACACCAAAGTCCTACTCCGAATTTCCTAAACCTAAATTACATTTACAACTATTTACCACTACCAATGCATTGCAACAAATGATTTCTGCTTCTCAACCACCTTTGATGAGGCAACTCAGCCTCCATTTTTTCAATGAATAGATGTATACTATGATACTGCAGATCACTGGGAGATTACATTTGGGAGGTTCTGTACAAGCTACATAAAGAACGGAGCAGAGGAGGGGATGCTAACTCACTGATATTACTTATTATTACTATCACTATTGGATTCTTGGTGACAGGAGGAGTCTCTGTCTGCATGGCTTCTTAAATAGCCCAAATGCATGTCAACGAGTACAATTAGGAAGCGCTGACTGAGCACCTGTCTAGCTTAAACTGCATCACGTAATATTAACTGTAACGTTAACTTAACTTACCTCTGATAGTGAGCACTGCTATTAGAAAAAAATAACATTTTGGAAAACACACAACAAATAAATAAATATTTATTCACTGAGCTCTGACACCTCATTGCCCAGCAGACAAAGCAGGTCCTACTCGCAGTCAAGTATGTCAGCCCAATTGTGCTTCATCTGCTGCTGCGTGACCTAAACCCCAGTGTGCGAACACACCAACTGGGCACCCTCCCCCATGGTAGTTGATGCTCCCAAAGGGGGTAAACGCTCCTAGGCCTGCTGCCTGCTGTCAGCATGGATGGGATGCAGCGCTGAACAAAAAACACAAGTGCGGCCACCTCTGCCTCAGAAAAAATAGGGTGCGGCTGCACTCCTTTGTGGTGCCGCTGTCCACAACGTAAGCAGCTAGCAGCCACACAGGTGCCACAACTCCCTCTGCCATTCTGCTCTGCGAAGGTGCTGGGTGGAAAAAAGAAAGGGGAGGAAATCGAAGGAAAGAAGAAAGAAAAAATATATAAAGAAGCAAAGGGAAAAGCAAAGCAAAACAAAGAATTAAAAAAGTCACAAAAAAAACACAAAAAAATTGGAAATACACAAACACAAGAACACACACTGATAAATGAACAGAAATGAGTGGTGGATAATTTAGAAAAGGGTAGGATTGTTTAGATTTAGAGAGGATTGAAAGCAAAAGCCCAGCACCATGCACAGAGAGATAGAGAAAACAAAATGGCCACACTCGTGCTCCTGAATGTGAAAAATGTACCGGGAGTGGAATTCCATGGAGCTTACTGAGTTTTTTAACCATTTTTCAGGATTCTGCATAGTGGAACTCTTTGAGCTCCACCGAGGAATGCCAGAGGAGCAAAACATTGGAGGCACTCTTTAAAGTGGGTCAGAACGGTGGGATTACCAAAAGGAATTTCCCTCAAAGAATGCCCGAGTGGTTGGATGCCGTGTGAATATAATTAACAAGGCTTCACTTATACAATATTGGAGAAAGAAGAAATAATACAGAGAGAGCACTCGTTCCCTGTTCTTCCGCAAAGGTTTTGTTGTCTGTTCAATGTCAAGCCTTGTTATAGATTACTGGACTTTATCCTTTCTATTGTTTTCATGCACTGCTACATATTCAGCAGCTTTGCAGTATTTTCTGACATCCCATTTCACCTACATGATCCTCCTCATTGGTTTCTATGTCTGTCTTTACATGTTTTTGTCTAATATGTTTATATTCTATTACTATGTGTTTGGTCATGCTCTGATGTCATTGTTTGCTAGTTTTTGTAACAAGGCTTTAAGAGCAAAATGATCCTCCATGACTCGTTGCCATTATTATTCATTGTCTTGACTGTTGTGAGCCATAGATCTTAAGCCTCTGTCACATGAGATGTGATGTTAGAGTGCTGAAGATGAATTGACCATGAAGGGGCACAATGACTCACAGTACCCATTGATGAAGAAATCCATTTTCTTTACTTTTCAGCTCCTCTTGCCAATAAGAGGAGTACAGTGTTGTGGTGCAAACATTCGAGTTCATCATTGGGAACATACATAGTGGTAGTGGCTTCTCAGATGATGTTTGATATTTTTAAGTCACAAGTCATACATTTCAGGAAGTCAAATATCCATCTGCCATGTGTCTGTTATTAAGAAACTATCCAAACCTGTCAATAACAGCTGATGTCTCAAAGCTCATACACCTTGGGCCTTTACAAAGGTAAATTTGGACTTTTGTCTACATGTAGACCAAAAGTCTAATGTCCTGATTTTTGGGGATTCAGAAAGGTAATATACGAGTCACACCTCTACTTCTGCCCTCAGGCGGAATCTCCGAACTCAGGGTGGAGAATGCAAGACACCATGGCTTGACCATGACAAAGATGAAGGCAATCATCTAAAAATGACAACGTCAGTCTTCACAACCAATGCATGCAGAAGATTATACACAGGGGGCCAGATGTACCAAAGGATTTTACCAATTCTGTGTCTATGGGAAAAATCTTTCGTACATGTGGCCCAGGCACTTGCACCACCACCTGTTCCACTTACACCACCAACTGCGGTGCTGCCTGCAGCACCTGCGCCATCCCCTCCAGTACCAACTGCAATGCCATCTGCAGAACATGCAAGATCTCCCCAACCTCCCTGCAAACATTCACAGTCTCAGAGACTTTGGGGCATATTTATACGCCGTTTGCGCCGGAATTGCGTCGTTTTTTTTGACGCAATTCCGACGCAGAACTAACTCCATATTTATACTTTGGCGTTAGACGCGTCTAGCGCCAAAGTCCATGGAGTTTGCGTAATTTTTTTGCGTGGACACCTACTTTGCGTTAATGAGATGCAAGGTAGGCGTTCACGTCTAAAAAAGTGACTCCGAGGCATGTGCGCCGTATTTACACTCCCGGGCAAAAATCACGCCCGGGAGTGGGCGGGTCAAAAAAAATGACGTACGGCCGCTTTTGTGCCGTTTTTTAGCGCCTGCAAAAGGCAGGCGTTAAGGGACCTGTGGGCTCTGAAGGAGCCCAGAGGTGCCCTCCCATGCCCCCAGGGACACCCCCTGTCACCCTTGCCCACCCCAGGAGGACACCCAAGGCTGGAGGGACCCATCCCAGGGACATTAAGGTAAGTTCAGGTAAGTATTTTTTTTATATTTTTTTTGTGGCATACGGGGGCCTGATTTGTGCCCCCCTACATGCCACTATGCCCAATGACCATGCCCAGGGGACAGAAGTCCCCTGGGCATGGCCATTGGGCAAGGGGGCATGACTCCTGTCTTTGCTAAGACAGGAGTCATTTCTATGGGGGTTGGGAGTGAAAAAAAATGGCGCAAATCGGGTTGAGGCGAAAAATTTGCCTCAACCTGACTTGCCCCATTTCTTGACGCCCAAGCCCCATATCCCCCTACGCCGGTGCTGCCTGGTGTACGTCATTTTTTTCCACGCACACCAGGCAGCGCCAGCGGCTAACGCCGGCTTACGTCATTGATTAAATACGGCGCCCGCATGGCGCTTCAGAATGGCGTTAGCCGGCGCTAATTTTTTTGACGCAAAACTGCATTAGCGCAGTTTTGCGTCAAAAAGTATAAATATGGGCCTTTATCTTTATTGTTCTCATATTTTTCTTTAAATAAGAATATGATCATTTTTTGCACGCAGCACAAACCTGTGTCAACTTTTCATCTTTCTAGTTGTTTATTATTTTCAACACAGGTATGTAGGTTTTCTTCTTTGTACATTTTTAAAAGTTGGTGTTTTAAAACTTAAACAGAAGTATGGAAAGCATTTTCCCAACAACTAAACATGTCTTTGGAAGGACATAGAATGAATTAGCCAATATGTTTACTAGATTCTGGGAAAGATAATTTCCTTGACTACAACTTTGAATACTTTTTTGAAAAATAACAATTGTATGGTTTTCTTTTTTAATACTGTCCTTAAAAGGAGGCAAAATAAAAACAAATGGACTTTTAATCCTGTGGGAAATGCAGACATGTAGACGTTGGGCAAAGATTTAACATTGTCAGAAAGAGATATGGGAACCAGTCTTTAAACAAAGGGATGAAAATAAATGTGCATAGCCCTAAATTAGTCCACATTTAAGAGTGTGATATCAAATAAAAAAATGAAGTCAGACCCCTAACTTAGAATACAGATTCAAATCGGGTTGTGGCTTGGAGGCAAAAGTCACTGGCCATCTTAACTGTTAATTGTGACAAAAATGTTAAATCCTAATTTCCACAGGGACATAAATTGGCTTTCTGATGCAGGACCAGACACCTATAGGCTGATAGTAAACAAGAAGCATGAGGGGAAGCAGTAAGGAAAGATAAAATGGGAGACTGGACTACTCCCTCTACTACTACACAGATGCTACATAATAGCTATAGTCACAGAGTTAATGACATAAGTTAAAGTTTGTAGCTGCCCAGAGAATGTCTCTCCGAGCATCTGGACCTCGTCCATAAATTCCTGGATGTAAGGAGAGAGTGGTTCTTGAGCTGCTACAATTGACATCATTTCCTCTGTGAATGCACCCTGTCTCACAGAGTCAGTTGAAAGGATTGGGCAACAGAAGAGGGAAGTTGGGTGCCACTCAACTATAGTTCTTCCAGGCAGGCACAGGAGGGGAAATAGATGCAGGGAGCAAGACCTGATGGAATGGGTCCCTCTGGAGATAAGGCCGGGCTTGGGGTAGGCCCAGGTGGTGTTGGGGCCTGCTCTACAGATATCATTTGTTGCTCTTGTTGTTCAAGAATAGGGGAACATATTTCTTCCTCCCTCTAGCTGGGGGTGATCTCTTCTGCTGCCTCCGAGGAGACTGTTCAGCCTCTGCCTTGAGTCTCTTAGTGAAGATCCTGTAATTCTATGGGTGAGTGCACTATCCCTGCTGGTGTTAGGGGTTCTCCATCCTTGCTGGGTGTTTCAGGTGATGTGCCACATCTCAGAGCTGTTCTGCTCTGCTGTTTTTTGGCCTACCCGGGCCACTGAAAAGAAATTAAAAAAAAAAAAAAAAAATAGAGGCTTTCTTTTATCATTGGTTAAATGAAAAGTATCTATGTAATTGTCGCAGACAATGTGTACAATTTACCAAACTATGCACTACACTGTGATTTCATTTGAAAATGATGTGAACTGACAGTTAAAAAAATTGCTAATTCACAATAATGCTGACTCATTAATCTTTCAACGTATGTTTTCATTTAAGATTTTTGTTAGTTGAAAACTCATTTTTCACCTAATAAACATTTAGGTTCACAACAAATTACACTCACTGTTTATCTTAAAGGAAACATTTTTTGCCAGCAGCCTACAGAGCATTGTCAAGGACGTTGAAATGGTATGTATATGTTGCACAAGTTCATCACAGTATTCATTTATTGTGTTATAGTAAAACATCACAAACATGTTGCTTAGGAAGTAAGGTAAAGTATAGAAAGTCAGCCTTTCAAAAACAGCAAACATGATTAGTATTCAAGACAACAAAAACAAACAATAAACATGCATCTTGTTAAATATTCAAACTTTCAAGCAAATGCAAAATATGTTAGAGTGAATATAATAGGTTACGGGAAAACTCACAGTGAACACATGACAGGACAGTACTCTCAAACCTCATGGACACCTTTGTGACAAATATAAATATATATGTGCTTACCATCTCTCTGCTTCTCAAACTCTTCCAGCTGAGCATGGAGAGTCATCTAGGCAGCTTTCAGGACCCTCCGGTACCATGGTGTCATGTGCAGGTGCAGTGTATGTGACTTGGAGGACATGCCCAAAATGTCCTTGGCCTTGAAATGGACCCAGAAATACAGATCCTCCCAACACTTACAGCACAGCCTCCTCAACCAGTTGTGAACACCCACCACATTGCAGCTCACTGTAATGTCCTTCCAGATCTGGGGCCCATGCTGCATTGCTCATCTGGGTATCAGATCCCCCATAAAACTGAATGTACTAGGCTGTGACCAACTCACTAATTATATTTAATTCATTCTCAGAAAAAGGTGCATCTTCTCCTTAAGTCTCTCAGCCATAATGCAGTAAGATTAGGAAAGGAAGCAGCAAAGTGGAGAAGGCTATTTCTGTCAAACAGCTCTGGCTTGTTGGAACTGTCAAAGCTCCTGCCAAGTCAGAGAAAACAGCAATGACCCAGGAGTGGGCCCCCCGGGACATAGCATGAGCTGCCCCCCTCCAATGTTGGATTTGCCACAGGGAGATGGTGGTCCCCAGGACCAGGGTCCGCAATAGACCTTCTCCATTCTTTTATTTCAGCTCTGGGTAGGTGGTATATATATATATATATATATATCATCAACAAATGTTCTTTATTTGCTTATTTTAAAACCACAAAACATGTAGAAGATAATAAAAGAATATACACTGTAGTAATACAAATATACCCTCCACTGACAAGGAGTCACATTTAAAAAGAGTCAATTTCATCAAAACAGATAAATATTAATACAAGATAAAAATCTTTAAGCCATAAAATCTCCGTCAGGAAGGTCTAGCAGATCACTTTCATTGAACCATTTACAATCAAAGATGCAGACTGTACCTGACAGCACCTGCTAAAAAGCTAGCCACATTAAAATATTCATGTTCATTGGGTATCATTTGTAGAAAGGTTGCAGGTCATGCTTGAGTGATTTGTAACTCTCTCAGTAGAGGAATTATAAACTGCTTTCTAAGCAAGCTCAGTTGGTCACAGAACATGTTAAAGAGCAGAGTATCTTAGTCAGAGATACAGGTGCAAAGACCTAGCTTGTCAACTGGGTTATAGCCAGCGGGATCTGCTAGGATCCAATATAGAAGACTGAGTCTGAATGTTAAGAGTAACTGATGATGTGGATTGGGGACAATTATAAGACACGATTCAGGTGAACATGTCCTCATTATAACATAGGTGTGAACACTGGCTTTGCACAACTCCTTCCTTTCCCTATTGCCATGTGTGGCACCTAGAAATTCACCTGATTCACACAGCTCATTATTTAGCCATATTGAGATCCATCTGGGGAGAAGACATAGGGCTAGAATGCCAGAAATATATCCTACTCATAATTCTTTGTTTAGGATATAAAAAGGGCACAGATTGAGGAAGGGAAAATAAACAACTCATCAATCCGTTTTTAATAATCTGTAGCTCAATAAACACTTGATACCCTCACATGTCATTCCCAAAACTTGCCATGGGGATATACTTGGAATGCTAAATGTTTAACACAGCCTAAATTGGCTTTGCTCCCAGCCGAGAGGCAAACACGAATATAGGGAAGCCAAGATCCAATTTTATAAAATGTTACGCCATGTTTGAAAATTCATTAACTCTTGACATGTCTTTACTTTGTAGGATGTATTTCTCAAGGCCCTTTCCCCTAGAGCCCAAAACCACTATGTGGCATTTCCTATAGTTAGTGCTCAACTACAGATCATTCATATAGCTGACAAAGGTTTTTAAAAGACACTTTAATCCCACTGCAGTTCTTGCTATTAACACCTTATATCAACATATAGGAGGGCTGGGATGAGCAGTTGGCATGCATATGGAATGTCCCTACAGGCCTCAGCCAGCACTGGAACCAAGTTGTTAATGTACTGTGTAAACAGTTAAGTGGCCAAAATTCAATCCTGTCTGACTCCCCCTTTGGACACTAAACAAGTATGTTAACTTGCCCCTCTAGTTATGTCTAATGGTGGTAGTCAAATCACTGTGCAGCTCGTATAAGAAATTCACAATTTCTCTATCAATACCAATGTTAATGAGGTCCAACCGCAGCTTGCTCCAATTTACTCTGCCAAAAGCTGACATGAGGTCCATAAAAGGAAGATGTAAGGAGCTCTCTTTCACAGTTGTGTATTTTCCAATTATTAGTTCTAGATTCAGACAAGGTACCCCTTCGAGAACTAAACCCATATTGCAGGATGGACAGAATCATATTTCCTCTCTCCAGGTGATTAGCCTACTAAGTAAGGCCTGCCCTATAACATTTACAACTGCATCTATGACAGAAATAGGTCTGTAGCAGCATGGATCATCTTTCTGACCTTTTTTAAACATCAGAATAATAATATACTTTGACCAAGAAGAGGGAACCTACCTTGCAGACACCCTTTAGAACATTAGATACATTTTTGGCCTAGGCTACTGCGTCTATTTTAAACAGGTCAGCAGTCACACCATCCGGTCCTGGGGCTTTGTTCCTGGGCATGTGTGTAATTGACTCAAATATGTCCTCCTAAAGGAAGACAAGCTTAATATTACTGCTGAAAAAACTCTAAACATTTAAAAAACATTGAGCACTATATTTTACAAATGTGTAGTGCTACAATGTATTTTTACTTTTTTACATATTTAGGCCACATGTACAAAGTTGTATTCCAGTCGTAAATGGGCTGATTCACCAAATTGAGCTATTTGAGACTGGAAAATGCTTTTTGGGTTGTACAAAACGGAAATTGCGTTTGAGTCACGTGTTACTGAATCGCAATTTGGGTTTTGCAATTTGGTATTAGGAAGGGACATGTTCAGGGCCGCAATGGGGTTGCAAAACATTCTCAGGTTAGCACAAATTCCAAATTGGTAGTAACTCCTTTGCAAATAGGAAGGGGTCCCCAGAGGACCCATTCCCCTTTCTGAATGTGGTTGACAATTTTTTTTAGAGCAGGCAGTGGTCCCACAAACCACTGTGTGCTCTTAAAATTTCAGTTTTCTTTTTGAAACAAATCACATTTTCTTTTATGGAAACTGGGCTGCATTAAAAAATGCTTTATTTAAATAGTGTTGGAAAATGGGTTATTGGTAGGGCAGGTAGGTACCTACACCTAGCAACAAGCCACTAACCTCCACCTAGGTACAGTTAGGTCTCAGTAAATTAATCCCAGCTCAACCCTTGGTAGCTTGGCAACGAGCGTCAAGGCTTAACTTAGGAGACAAAGGCCCTCATTCTGACCTTGGCGGGCGGCGGAGGCCGCCCGCCAAAGTCCCGCCGTCAGATTACCGTTCCGCGGTCGAAAGACCGCGGCGGTAATTCTGACTTTCCCGCTGGGCTGGCGGGCGGTCGCCTTCAGACCGCCCGCCAGCCCAGCGGGAAAGAGGCTTCCACGATGAAGCCGGCTCGGAATCGAGCCGGCGGAGTGGAAGCTGTGCGACGGGTGCAGTTGCACCCGTCGCGTATTTCACTGTCTGCGCAGCAGACAGTGAAATACATGTAGGGGCCCTCTTACGGGGGCCCCTGCAATGCCCATGCCAGTGGCATGGGCACTGCAGGGGCCCCCAGGGGCCCCGCGACCCCCCCTACCGCCATCCGGATCCCAGCGGTCGGACCGCCGGGATCTGGATGGCGGTAGGGGGGGTCGGAATCCCCGCGGCGGTGCAGCAAGCTGCGCCGCCGTGGAGGATTCAATGGGGCGGCGGTACACTGGCGGGAGCCCGCCAGTGGTGCCGGTCCGACCGCGGCTTTACCGCCGCGGTCGGAATCCCCATTGGAGCACCGCCGGCCTGTCGGCGGTGCTCCCGCGGTCCTCCGCCCTGGCGGTCAAAGACCGCCAGGGTCAGAATGAGGGCCAAAGTGTAAAGCATTCAAATATCACAAAACTGTAATTAAATAAAACACAGGAAACAGTTTAAAAATCCAAAACCAATTTATAAAAATAGTTTATATTTTTATCTTTAAAATGACACAAAAACGATTAAAATCGGTTCGGGGGAACCGGAGATATGAATTTTTAAAGAATTATTACTTTTCTAGCGCTTAGAAACAAAAAGCGCCAATCGGGTCATCTGGTTGCACCTCGACCGGGGCAAAGTCAAACTTTCCGGCCGACCGCGATGGAGCCCTGCTCGGCTACAGGTCGCGGGAGGCCTCGGTTAAAAAGTTACCTTCTGACTTAGTCTTTATTTTTAAGTTTTTCTTCCCCGGGACGAACCTGCCAGTTGAATCCGACCTCCTGGAGCCCTTGTCCGGATACGCGATGTGGGTTTCCTCGGTGGAGACTTTTACCTTCGGACTTAGTCGTTTTTTCGAGATGAAAATCCTTCGACCGGGGTAAACCTGGATCTTGATCCGACGTCCATGGAGCCCTTCTCGGATACGATGGCTGGGAGGTCCCGGTCAACTTTTTACCTTCGGACTTAGTCTCTTTTTTGGATGTTTTTCTTTACCGGGACGAACCACGAAGTCAGGCCGGGTCGCGGTTGAGGCAAGCCGGCTAGAATTTCCGCGGTGGGTCGGTCCCTCTCTGGAGCTTTTTTCCAAAAATTCTCAAATCTTTTCAAAACTTCTGGGGCTTCACCCAGATGTTCTTTTAAGGTTCTTTTGGGGTCCACAGCTCACCCCAAGGGTCCAGAAGTTCTGTGATGGTCCTTGGGGGGTGCGGACTTCACCTCCCAGAATGCACCTGGCGCAAACTCCTTTTTGGCCACTGGACAGTGGTCAGCTGGTCGCTTTCTTCAGGAGTTGGTGCAGGGGACTCTGGTTTAGCAATTTTTCACCTGTAGCAAACAGGGAGTCCCTCCTTGAACCAGTTGAAGCCAGGCAAAGTCCTTCTTGTGGTGAAGCCCAAGTGTGCAGCTGGTGCAGTCCTTCTGAGTGCAGGGTCCAGGTGCAGGCCAGGGGTCCAGCAGGGCAGTCCTTCTTCTTCTTTAGTTCCTTTCTTGTTGAATTCTGGAGGGGATCTGAGGTGTGGGGGCAGGTCTGCCAGTTTTATCCTTGCTCCTGGGTGAAAAGCAGGGGGGTCCTGGTCCTCCAATCAGGTACAGGGTCGTCCCCCTGTGATGACCACTTCCTGGGAAGTGTGGCAAAAATCCATCCCAAAAGGCAACATTCTCTAAAAATCCAACATGGCTGAATCTGATTTTTGGAGGTTACATCTGGCTGAGCCCACCCACTGGTGTGGCTAAAAATCATAAACACACCCCTCTCCTGCCCTCTCCTAATCTAATCAAGGGGGCACCTAATTGTCTGGGGTTACAGGATTTGGGGGTGTTGCTGGGTGCTCCAGATGTCCTTCTCTGCCTTTGAAGACCAGTTTGGCAGCCCTCCCCCTTCCTGCCTCACCATCTGCTGAGGGGAGATTCTCTCCCCCAAGCATATTCCTTTGTGTGAAGCCTGCCCACTTCACACCTCATCAAGGCATCCTGGCAGAAGCTGCTGCAGGCTGGCCAATTAGAGCACAGCAGCAAAAACAATGCAGAGCTGAAATTGGTAACTTTTTAGGTAAAGTCTAAACTTTTTACCTGAACTAGTTATATTAAATCCAACAACTGGAAGTTGTAGGATTTATTACAACAATTAATTTGATACCAAATTCTTGGTATGCAACATTTAAGGAGACTTTACAATTTAAAATAAAGTCTGCCCATTCTAGCCTATGAAGGCCATTTACTTCCATGAGGGAAAAACGAATTTGGCTGTTTTTACCTCACCAGGGCTTATAAATCTATTTTTATAAAGTCCCTGCTTATAGTTACATGGCACCCAGCCCTAGGGGCACATAGGGCACACCTTAGGGGTGACTTATATGTAAAAATAAGGTAGTTTAAGACTTTGGAAGTACCTTTAATTCCAAAGTCGAATTTGCATATAACTTTAATTTAAAAGCAGCCAGCAAGGCAGGCTTGCTTTTAAAATGACACTGGGCACCTCAGCAATGCACCTAGGTGTGCACCACCTATGCTGTGGTCCCTAAACCTACATGCCCTACCATATACTAGGGACTTATAGGTAGGTTAACTTAGCCACTTATAATTAGCCTAATTTGCATATCCATTTTACACAGAGCACAGGCCCTGGGACTGGTTAGCAGTACCCAGGGCACCTTTAAAGTCAGGAAAACACCAGCGAAAAGTGGAAAATGGGGGCAAAAAGTTATGGGGCCTCTGCAATCAGCCCTGTTTTCTCACACAACCCCCCCCCCCCAGCCCACACGCCCAGGAGACTCAGCCCAACCCTGGGAGAGTCTTCCTGGCTTGTTAGGCGAGGAAGACAGTGAAGAAAAACTGGCTGTCCCTTTGCAGGGCCTACTCTGCCTTATATCCTCCTGTCAGGGTCACTCCCTATGGGTAGTGAAGCCATCCCAACAGTAAAAGGACCCAACACAAACTGAAACTTTCCTCTAGGGGGGTCTTCCTCCTTTCTCTCTGCCAACTTGGGTAGTGAGGTGCCCACCTCCCCTACTCCAAACTTTGCTAGGGCAACACCTAGCTTACCCAAAGAGGTCACCCAACACTTGAGCAACCCCACCATGACCAATAGGGTCAGGGGGCCTACTTTGCTATTGGCCCTGGGGTCTGCCTCCCAGGCCAAGTACAGTGCTGCCAGGAAGGCTAGCACCCAGCAGAGGCTACTGACAGCTGTCAGTACCCAGAACCACACCCTAAGCTCTCCACTGACAGGTGGCTGAGCTGCTTTAGGGGCATCTTTGGGGTCCTGGCACCCCTCTTGCTGTCTAGAGTGGGGGGCTACCACCTCCTGTGGCAGACACCCTCCTTCCACTCTCCCTTCTGTCAGTGCAGGGGCAACACCTTGCATCTGGACAGCTGCCTGACTACTCAGGACTTCCTTGGGGTCAGGTGAGGCCTCACCAGTGCCAACTCTGGGCTCCCCCCCTACTGGGGCAGAAGGCCCTTGGCTCCCTGGAACTCTCTTTAAGAGTGGCCTACCCTTCCTTTTCTTCTTTCCTTTTCTTGGGGACCCCTGTCTCCTAACTGTAGGGACTGACTCCCCAGGACTTTGGGTTGGGGTGGCGCCCTGGGCGACCACCCCATCTGTGACCAGACTCACCTCTGGGAGGTCATTGCCCAGGATACAATCTAGGGGGAGGTCAGCACTGACTACCACCCTAATCCAGTCAAGGATACCCTCCCTCTCTAGGGGCACTATGGCTACAGGTTTGGAGGTGACCTCCCCTGTGGCTATCCTGACTTTCTTTGTCTTTCCTGGGACATACATGTCTGGCGTCACTAACCGGTCACTCACTATAGTGTGACTGGCACAGGTGTCCCTCAGGCCAGTGGTAGGGATCCCATTCACTTGAATGTGGTGGAAGTGCCTACTCCCACCCTCAGGGATCACCAGCTTACCATCTGGTCCTGTCTCCCAGCACAATGCTAGGAGGACTTCATCATCTGAGGAATCCTCCTCTATGGCTACACTGGACAGCCCAGTGCTAACCACCTTCCTTGGACAGGCTGCATCTCCTCTGAAGTGACCTGTCTGCTGACAGTCAAAGCAAGCCCTACTGTCCAAGAGTTTTTTTAACCCTGGGTCTCCCTGTCTCTGCTTTTCAGAGTGGGAGTGGGATTTACTCTCCTCCTTCTTAGGGTTCTGGGGTACAGAGGGAGTCTCTGTGGTGGGCTTACCACCTCCCTCCTTAGGTTTTTGGGGACCTGTCCCCCCCTTCTTGGAGTCTCCCCCCTGGGACTTGACAACCACCCTGGTTCTCAACCACTCATCAGCTGCCTCCCCTAGCTCTCTAGGGTTGGTCTGCTTAGAGTCCACTAGATGCTGGCGTAACCTTTCTTGGATACAATTGGTCAAGATGTGCTCTCTCATGATCAGATTGTATAACCCCTCATAAGTATCTACTTTGTTACCAATAATCCAGCCCTCTAGTGCCTTTAGTGAAATGTCCACAAAGTCAACCCAAGACTGGCTACTGACCTTCTGGGTGTCCCTGAACTTCATTCTATATTGCTCTGGGGTCAGACCAAACTTCTTGGCTAAGCACCTCTTCATACAAGGGTATGAATCTGCCTCCTCCCCCCTTAAGGTCAGAAGCCTATCCCTCCCTGAGTTGGGGACCAACTCCCACAAAAGGGAACCCCAGTATTGAGGCCTAACCCTTCTCATTTGGAGTGCCATCTCAAAGGCCCCCAGCCACTTATCTATGTCATCCCCCTCTACATAAGCAGGAACTACCCCCTTGGGTAATCTGGGGCAAACTCCCCCACCCATGGACACCTCAGCTTCTTTATCGCTGCCACCATCTCTTTTCTCTTTGTATGCCCACTTTTTCTTTTCTAGGGCCAGCTTCTCTGCTTCCAAAGCTATGTATGCTAGCTGGGCCTCCAGCTCTCTTTCTCTGATGGATAGGTTCTCTCCCCCTGAAAGGACCCCCTTCCCACCACTAGCTTTGGATCTGCCCCTAGTGACTGTATTTACTGAGGACCGTTCTTCCTCATCCTCACTTGGGCTCAGATGCCTTCCCTCCCCTGAGTGTTTAGAGCTTGCATCCTCCCTTCTTTCTCCCTCCTCTGGAGCTTCTTCTGACTCTACCTCTTGGGCCTCAGCCCATGCTGTCAGGGATGTGATCAGGATTTGCTTCCTGAGATCAGTGGTTGCAGGCAACCTTCTTTCAATACACAACCCCCTAAGCTGGACTACTGTCAGTGTGGGTAGGCTAGCCAGATCAAGCTCCATGGTTCCCTAGTTTTGTGTTAACAAAAACTTTTTGCAAAAATTGGAAACAAGAATTTAGAAAAATTACAAAAATTCAATAATTGAAATTAATCCAAATTAAAAATTAAAAACAATTTTTGCACTAGGACAATTTAAAGGATTTTTAATTTGTTTTACCTAAAACTGTAACGTGATATTGAACACAAATACAGGATCCCGTCGCTGCTTCCAATTATGTTGGAAAATGGGTTATTGGTAGGGCAGGTAGGTACCTACACCTAGCAACAAGCCACTAACCTCCACCTAGGTACAGTTAGGTCTCAGTAAATTAATCCCAGCTCAACCCTTGGTAGCTTGGCAACGAGCGTCAAGGCTTAACTTAGGAGACAAAGTGTAAAGCATTCAAATATCACAAAACAGTAATTAAATAAAACACAGGAAACAGTTTAAAAATCCAAAACCAATTTATAAAAATAGTTTATATTTTTATCTTTAAAAACACAAAAACGATTAAAATCGGTTCGGGGGAACCGGAGATATGAATTTTTAAAGAATTATTACTTTTCTAGCGCTTAGAAACAAAAAGCGCCAATCGGGTCATCTGGTTGCACCTCGACCGGGGCAAAGTCAAACTTTCAGGCCGACCGCGATGGAGCCCTGCTCGGCTACAGGTCGCGGGAGGCCTCGGTTAAAAAGTTACCTTCTGACTTAGTCTTTATTTTGAAGTTTTTCTTCACCGGGACGAACCTGCCAGTTGAATCCGACCTCCTGGAGCCCTTGTCCGGATACGCGATGTGGGTTTCCTCGGTGGAGACTTTTACCTTCGGACTTAGTCGTTTTTTCGAGATGAAAATCCTTCGACCGGGGTAAACCTGGATCTTGATCCGACGTCCATGGAGCCCTTCTCGGATACGATGGCTGGGAGGTCCCGGTCAACTTTTTACCTTCGGACTTAGTCTCTTTTTTGGATGTTTTTCTTTACCGGGACGAACCACGAAGTCAGGCCGGGTCGCGGTTGAGGCAAGCCGGCTAGAATTTCTGCGGCGGGTCGGTCCCTCTCTGGAGCTTTTTTCCAAAAATTCTCAAATCTTTTCAAAACTTCTGGGGCTTCACCCAGATGTTCTTTTAAGGTTCTTTTGGGGTCCACAGCTCACCCCAAGGGTCCAGAAGTTCTCTGATGGTCCTTGGGGGGTGCGGACTTCAACTCCCAGAATGCACCTGGCGCAAACTCCTTTTTGGCCACTGGACAGTGGTCAGCTGGTCGCTTTCTTCAGGAGTTGGTGCAGGGGACTCTGGTTTAGCAATTTTTCACCTGTAGCAAACAGGGAGTCCCTCCTTGAACCAGTTGAAGCCAGGCAAAGTCCTTCTTGTGTTGAAGCCCAAGTGTGCAGCTGGTGCAGTCCTTCTGAGTGCAGGGTCCAGGTGCAGGCCAGGGGTCCAGCAGGGCAGTCCTTCTTCTTCTTTAGTTCCTTTCTTGTTGAATTCTGGAGGGGATCTGAGGTGTGGGGGCAGGTCTGCCAGTTTTATCCTTGCTCCTGGGTGAAAAGCAGGGGGGTCCTGGTCCTCCAATCAGGTACAGGGTCGTCCCCCTGTGATGACCACTTCCTGGGAAGTGTGGCAAAAATCCATCCCAAAAGGCAACATTCTCTAAAAATCCAACATGGCTGAATCTGATTTTTGGAGGTTACATCTGGCTGAGCCCACCCACTGGTGTGGCTAAAAATCATAAACACACCCCTCTCCTGCCCTCTCCTAATCTAATCAAGGGGGCACCTAATTGTCTGGGGTTACAGGATTTGGGGGTGTTGCTGGGTGCTCCAGATGTCCTTCTCTGCCTTTGAAGACCAGTTTGGCAGCCCTCCCCCTTCCTGCCTCACCATCTGCTGAGGGGAGATTCTCTCCCCCAAGCACATTCCTTTGTGTGAAGCCTGCCCACTTCACACCTCATCAAGGCAGCCTGGCAGAAGCTGCTGCAGGCTGGCCAATCAGAGCACAGCAGCAAAAACAATGCAGAGCTGAAATTGGCAACTTTTTAGGTAAAGTCTAAACTTTTTACCTGAACTAGTTATATTAAATCCAACAACTGGAAGTTGTAGGATTTATTACAACAATTAATTTGATACCAAATTCTTGGTATGCAACATTTAAGGAGACTTTACAATTTAAAATAAAGTCTGCCCATTCTAGCCTATGAAGGCCATTTACTTCCATGAGGGAAAAACGAATTTGGCTGTTTTTACCTCACCAGGGCTTATAAATCTATTTTTATAAAGTCCCTGCTTATAGTTACATGGCACCCAGCCCTAGGGGCACATAGGGCACACCTTAGGGGTGACTTATATGTAAAAATAAGGTAGTTTAAGACTTTGGAAGTACCTTTAATTCCAAAGTCGAATTTGCATATAACTTTAATTTAAAAGCAGCCAGCAAGGCAGGCTTGCTTTTAAAATGACACTGGGCACCTCAGCAATGCACCTAGGTGTGCACCACCTATGCTGTGGTCCCTAAACCTACATGCCCTACCATATACTAGGGACTTATAGGTAGGTTAACTTAGCCACTTATAATTAGCCTAATTTGCATATCCATTTTACACAGAGCACAGGCCCTGGGACTGGTTAGCAGTACCCAGGGCACCTTTAAAGTCAGGAAAACACCATCAAAAAGTGGAAAATGGGGGCAAAAAGTTATGGGGCCTCTGCAATCAGCCCTGTTTTCTCACAAATAGCAATAAATTACATGGTGGTCTGCTGAGCCCAGCAGGCCACTATTCCTGCGATATTTGGCCATTCGCAATGGGTCACTACCTCATGAATATAAATGTGTTAGGTTAATGTGCGTCCCATTGGGAATCACTAAATGTGTTTGGAACAAATTGTACATCGCTGTTTTCGATTTCCTAATTGCGATTCACAAAAATGTGCAATTAGGAAATCGCAATCACATTTGTTTGCCCGTGGCCCTTAATTCCTTATAAAACAGTGTACAGAGTGCTTTGGAACTGTGTAGAAATTACTTCACAACTTAAAAAAACACAAAAAAAACAAAGGTTCATTTCTTAAAAACATTGTACTAGCTAGGTACTAGAATGGTACTCCATCAGCTTTTTAAAAAAATATCTAGACAAATATAAATAAATGTCCTACCTATTAGCACTTTATTAAGGTCGTAATATGTGGACAGCAACAATAAAACCTGCTACTTACCAGTATTTATGGCCCTAACCCAGCACACTGCTACAGTATAGTAATATGCCTGCTTTTTTAATTATGTAAAGGCAGCTATTAGCCAATTCTATATTGCCTTGTCATCGGTATGTACCGTGGTATGCCATGAAGTTATGGTGGCACAATATATCATGAAAGGACAGATTTATAATTGTATTGTGTTGCCTTTGCATAATGTGTGGCATCTCAAGGGTAGCACAGTTCTTAAATCAATTTGGATCGCAAGGCCACTATGCATCATCCTGCATTGCTTGGTAAATCTTTACAAAATATGGAGAAATCAAGGCTGTTCAAGTCACTGCATTGTGCTAGTCTGCACACCATAGTCCACATTCCTGAAAAGGTTTATGTGCATCCTTTTAGCAATTTCCATGCTATGGGGCTCATTATGACTTTGGCAAATTTTTTGGAAGACCGCTGAGGTGGAAGCCGTCAAAAGACCACCATGTTGGCGGTCATCCGACCGCCTTATTAAGAGTCACACACTGAAGACTGCCAAAAAACAGCCAAATATCCGAGAACACTTGGACACTGGAGGGTGGGAAAGTAGCAGTTCCACCACCAGCATTGCCAGCCTCACACAAATCTGCCCACCAGATTATTAGCCTCAAATCACCAAAGTGGTTCTTCCATGGCAGAAATCCATTGGCGGTGCGAACCGCCGCAGTCAGAACCTATTACTGTCAACACCACATTTGACAGTTGGAATATACCCCACCTGACACACATCCACACAGCCGACACACCTAGTCACAGCATATATAACACACCGAGACAACTTACAATCCTTTGCAACAAAAATGACTTCCACATACACTAAGAGTAGGCAACCAGAAAGAGAGAGCACCCTTACGCTGTATGCACCCACACACAACATGCCTCACACACCAGCACAATTAACATACAACACACATAACGAGCACACACAAATCACAACAAGCGTCCTTCACTCACACCGCACCACCCACATGATCAATCACCCAACACTGCAACCTTACGCACACACAACACCCTCCCTCAACACAACCACAACCATGTCCCCACAAAAGTACAGCCGGTTCACAGATAACGAGTTGAGGGTTATGGTGGATGAAATAGTCAGCGTAGAGCCACAACTATTTGAAGCACAGTTCCAACACACGTCGATTGCCAGGAAAATTAAGTTATGGTAAAGAATCGTCAACAGGTTCAACTGAGTAGGCAACCATCTATTCACAAGTGACGACATCAAGAAGAGGTGGAACCACCTACGGGGGAAGGTGTGTTCCATGGCATCATGACACCAGATCGCCGTGCACAAGACTAGTGGTGGGCCCCTACCTTCTCCCCCACAGTTCACATCTTGGGAGGAGAAGGTCTTGGACATCCTGCATCTCAAGGGCCTGACTGTAATACCTGGAGGACTGGACTCTGGTAAGTACCCACAACTTCATGTCACACAATAGTTGTGTCCTGCATGCCTCCTCACCACTCAGTTACTCCCCAATTCATTTGTATGTCTCACTACACCTCGCACCTATTCACTGAATGCCCCTCTCTTACATGCTACACCTCCTCCCATACCAATTGCCCACACAGCCTTTGGCAAAGGCACGGATAGCATTAGTTAATACTATAACGAGAACTCCCACAATGCACTAGCCCATCTATGTGAAAACCTGGAATATGCACACTCCCATCACATCTCTTGCATGTATGACTATTGTACGAGCTACACCAACTAGATGGTATGACTGAGGACCACTACATGACAATGACAGAAATATAATGGCACACCACAATGGACATCAAGGCTAAACACAGCTACATCTCTGTGACAAGTCCAAATGGCCACTTATCTAGATCCCCAACCCTGAAATGGACTGACCATGGTATGGAAGGTAAGATGGGAGCTCAATGCACATGCACAACAAGCAGACACAGGATATTTAACCTTGCATACTCATAGACTGTGCTCCCACTGGGATACCGTGGTGAAATGTCCAGCCATTTCATGTGACATCTAGCAAGCCTGACAATCCACTAGGTAATAGTGCTGAACAGTCATGTGAACAGTCAGTACCTTTACCCATCCACAGTGCTATATGTACCAAACCTCAATGACAGCACCCAACATGGAGGATGGAACACATGTCACAGACTAGTATGTACCGCCAAAGGTATGCTGTGCACCATCTGCATTGTCATAGCTGGGAATCATGTTAAGACACTATATGCATCTGAAAAAGAGATAGCCAAACACACTTTCTATATTTAACTGAGTGTCTCACTCCATCCACAGATACACCTGCCAGTGCCACCATGGATAGGATACCAGAGACTGCCAGCCCTCCTCAGGATGAAGGCCCCAGAGAGGACAACATGCCTGGATGTCTGGACAGTGAAGACCTACCTGGCTCATCAGGGACACCTGGTCAGTCAACGACTCCCTGTTTCCCCCTACCCATGTTACCATTTCCCCCCTTCCTACAACATCACAGCCAACCCTTCAGCCCCAAACCTGTGCCCCAAGGACGGTTAAAAAAAATGTGTGCCCCACAGTACAGGGACCTGTGTCGATCCATGACACCCCAGATAATGAAGGTCCTGCTAACAATGGGAGTGGGCACACCATACCATTGGCACAGGCACCTGGGGGCAGTGGGAATGGGAGGGAAGCTGTGGGCCAGAGGAGGGGGCCCCCAAGGGACTCAAATGACCAGAAAACCATCTTCCAAGTCCTTGGAGCAAACCAAAGTTCCCAGGACAGATGGACCAGATAATCACAATGCTGGGTGAAAACCATAGGGTGCAGAGGGAGTACCAACAGAAGGTCATGCAGCAGTGGCAGGCACACAATGCAACCATGTCCTCCATTGCGGGGGTGCTGAGGGGCATCAACACCACCCTGTGCCATTACGACTCTGTTGTCCCATCTCTAGGGGGCGCTATTAAGGGACTGCCTGTAGCCTGGGAATCACCTTGAACACCCATCCGGAGTCCCTTCCTGACTCTTGTTTGTTTCCCTTTTCACTATGGAATGCTTTTGTAGAATTACATTTGCTTCCTGGGACTGCAAGTCCCATAATGCACAGCCTGGTAGTCAGGAAAGCCTCGATTTTGGTATACATTGTTTTCTATGGGAGAAGTCCAGTTGCTCGTTTTTACTGGATTATCTCCTTCAGGACTTGCGACTGCCTGAAACTACACACACACCTGAGACCTCTCCTGTGCAGCCCAGTCATGTGATTCCACCTGGAGTTTGCTGCAGCCAGGAACTGCTTATAAGCAGCTATTTACTCAAGATCCTCATTGTGCATTGGAGTTTGACTCCTTTGTGTTCCAAACCCTTTATCGGATGGTGTTCCAGTCTTGCTTCTTTTCTTTTTCAGCTTGAACGTGCTTTTTGTTTCTCTGCCCTGGTCCTGCTTGTTCCAGCCATAATCTGCTCCCAGTCTCTTAGCTTTGTTTCTGTTTGTTTCTTCAAGAGCCTGCTCCCTGTTTCTCAGTGCTGTTCCTGCATTGTTTCAGCCTGAACCTGCTCTCAGTTTCCCAGTCCTTTTTCCTGCTTGTTCCAACTCCCTGTATTCCAGTCCTGTACTTGCTTGTTCCAACCAGAGCCTGCTCTCTGTTTCCCATTCCTGTTTCTGCTTGTTCCAGCCAGAGCTTGTGTTCTGTTTTCCGGTCCTATTCCTGCCCTTGCTTCAGCCTGAGCCTCTTCCCAGTTACTGCCTCTGCCTCCTAGTTTGTTCCTTCTCTTTCCATTTCCTCTTGGCTATTTGTGTCTGGTAAGTGTACTATCAGTCTTCGCCTGTGTATAAGTGTTTTCCTTTGTACTGGGGTTGGCTCCTGGGTTCCAGGAGGCAATTCCAGCCCCCATCCTTGGTCTAGGGTTATACATAGTCTTTAGTGCCTAACAGTGACAGTGTGCTATTGCTGTTTTGTCCAGCTGGTCCCACAAGGGCTTGTCTTGTGTATGCAAGTACAATCCTTGTTTATGCTCTAAGGGTCCAGAGACAGAATCACTTCTGCTGCCTCCTTTCTATGGGGCTTGTGGGGTGACTATCTGTAGGAGCAATCTGCACAGAGGCATTGACATTCCTGTTGCTGTGGGGTGTACTGAGCCCTACCCTGTGTACAACCTTAGTGGTAACCCCAGTGTGTTTGTCCATTAGTAATCCATTTCCTGTTTACACTAAGGTTGCTCTGCTTTTACTTTCCTGTTTCCTGTGCCTGCCCATAGCTGTCCTTTCCTGTGTATGCCTTTAGCTGCTCTTCTGCCCCAGTACACTACCTCTTTGGGATATTCTGTGACCTCAAGGGGTGCCCCAACCGGACTCCTGCCCGAAACCGTGACATGTGTGGTTCCTCGACCCACCATCAGGCCCCTTCTGCTAGCAACCTTATATTTGCCCCATCTACACCAGCGGCAGCTACTGGGAAGGAGGGCTGGCCAAGGGAACCACAGGCCTCAGACGCCCCTCCCTCAGTACCAGAAGAACCCCCCGCAAATGTGGACATCCACCCAGACATCCTGCTGGAGCAGATGCCAAGACCAAACCCACTGCCAGGAAGTGAACCTCACCTGATGTGTCTCCCTTGTGTGCCACTGGGACCCTCTTGACTGTTCAGAGACATGACTCAATTTTCCCATGGCACTTGGAAACTAAACCTGGGCAACCAAATGCTGTAGCTGCTACTCTGATGATTCCATCTACCATTACAGCACTCATCACCTTTATTTCTATTTATGTACCTTTATTTTTACTTACACTATTATGATATGCACTTACAACTGAACATAGCTACTATATATGTGTCTTTAATAAAACATCTACAACTTTCATGCTTGCCAACTGTGGTCTGGTTATGCCCCATTACATAGAACAGGCAGGGTAATGGACAGCAGAGGGAGGCACCTTGAGCATGAGACTAAAGTACAGATATGTTCCAGGATAGATGTCAGAGAGGTAGAAATCCAGGGCCACACAATAGTATAGTCAGTATTGCATGACAGAGAGTACCATCAGTGTGGTGCCACACAAAGCACATATGAAAGTCATAGATGTTATGCCCAGTGGAGAATACCTCCTGGGTAGGTCCCCAGATATTACCACACATCACCAGTCACAAACTAATCACACAAATCATTTACCTGCCATCTGTCATGTATAACCCTCATGTCTGTAAACATTTAGCAATGGCTAATGACTATGAATGTCCCAAGGCATAGATAGCAGAGGCACAGATTGAATACCACAGTCAGTGGGTGGAATGACATGGAAACAGAAGAATGCAGCAATCATAGCTCAGTACTGGTCTGTCCATTTGAGAAGTGGATGTAGGTAACTGTAGTGAACACACATGTTAGAGCTGAACCACTGTTACAGTGCACCTTACATTCTGTCAGCCAGCTTCCACATGTCACACATAGGGATAGGTCCACATTACACACCCTCTGATCAATCACGTCAGGAGGACTATTGTCACAAATCTACCTCTGAATGTGGACATTCAAGACTTGAAAAAAACCCACTCTATATACCTGTATGTAACTGGAAGAACTGATTAATGAGCTCTGTCCTAAAGATTGCTGCATCTTCTTCCTCTGACTCCTCATCACTTGCCATTTCAGCATTTCCAGCCAGTGGTCCAGCTGTCTCACCCTCATCAGCTAGTAATGGTATCTTACGTCTCACGGCTAGATTGTGGAGCATGCAGCAGGCAGCCATGATATGGCATACCTTTTGGGACAAATAGAGGAGGGTACCACCAGATAGGTCCAGGTATCTGAATCTTGCCTTCAGGAGGGCAAAAGTGCACTTGATTACACACCTTATTCTCTTGTGGGCCTCATTGAAACGGAGTTCCCCTTCGTGGTGGGGTACCTCACTGGTGTCAACAGCCAAGGATGGTTTGGATAGCCAGAGTCACCTGTGCGCAAATGTAGGACTTGTGAAATAATAGGTAGAGCAACTGGCCAGATTGTGATGACAGGTGCCATAACAGTTAAACACCTACATATGCATACATACCAAGGAGACAGGCCCTTTCTGTGTGTAGTCTTGCCATCATGTGTAGGACATTGCTGTTCCTCAAAATGTAGGAGTCATGCACTGCTCTTGGAAACTTGTCTGTCAGTTGTGAGGCATACTGGTCTGCCAGATACACCACCTGAACATTTATGGCGTGGTAGTTCTTCATGTTCCTATACACCTGTTCATTGGCACTGGGAGGGACCAAGGATACATGTGTGCCATCAATGGTCCCTATGACATGAGGAATGTGTGCCATATCATAAAAGTATTCCTTCGCATGGGCCAAGTCCACATGTTGGGGGAATCTGCTGTAGCTGTCCAGGTGCTTTAACAAAGCACACAGTACATAATTCAAGACAAGACTGCATATGTGCTGAGACATCCCTGCTGTTAAGGCCACTGTATTCTGAAAGAGCCTGTGGCCAGGTATTGTAGCACTGACAAGACTTATACAATGTGGGGGATGCAATAGTGATTGTGCATGGCTGGAAAGAGACCTGGCTCCAACTGGGTACATAGATCCATGATGATCTGATCATTCAGACTATGGCCCTCATTACAACATTGGCGGTAAAAGGCGTTTACCGCCATGCAGAAGACCGCCAAACGACCGCGTGACCCGTGAATTCCGCCACAGCTATTATGACACGCATCTGGGAATCCGCCGAAATTCAGACACCCACACAAGACCGCCACACCAAAGGTCAGTGATAAACTGGCGAAAAGAAAACCTCCACCGTCACGCCAACAGAAACACGCCCATGCTATTACGACCCACGAATCCACGCAGCAGTCTTTCAACCGCGGTATTCCACTGGCGGCACACACCGCCGCTCTCAAAATACACACACATCTCCAAAACACCGCCACATTGGACAATTCAAAATACACACACCTGATACACATACAAACACCACTCCCACACACCAAACACAATATAAAACACACACCCACATTACCCACAAACCCCTATGACCATAATTCACGAACAAAGTCAAGATAGACAGAGAGCACAGCAACTGAGAACCCCACCACACAGAGGCACACAACACCATCACCCATACAACATTACACGCACAAAACACCACACACCACTACACATCACCACACACATCAACACTTACACTACCCCACACATCACCCACACCACCTCATGTCACACCAAAGACACCCCAGGTTTTCCGAGGAGGAGCTCAGGGTAATGGTGGAGGAAATCCTACGGGTAGAGCCACAGCTATTTGGCTCACAGGTGCAGCACACATCCATAGCCAGGGAGATGGAGCTATGGCAAAGAATCGTGGACAGGGTCAACGCTGTGGGACAGCATCCAAGAAATCTGGAGGACATCAGGAAGAGGTGGAACGACTTACGGGGGAAGGTGCGTTCCACGGTCTCCAGGCACAACATCGCAGTACAGCGGACTGGCGGCGGACCCCCACCTCCTCCCCCACAACTAACAACATGGGAGGAGCAAGTCTTGACCATCATGCATCCAGAGGGCCTCGGAGGAGTCGGTGGAGGAATGGACACTGGTAAGTCAAATCTCAACTATCATATCCCCCACCCTACCTGCATGCTATCACACACCCCCACCTTCACCCCCTCCCCTATCACTCCAACTCCTCACTAATGTACTAATAACACAAACCACACATCCCAACACCAAGCCCTGCATGTCACAACAAAGCATAGACACCCAGCACCAAAGCATGCCCACTGCACATACCCATAACAACCCCTAACCATCATCACACAAGCCACCACACAGGAATGCTAGCACTGGGGTACAGGGTCACCCACCCATTGCACACCATGACACACACAGATGCAATAATCATGCTTTTATACCCCTGCAGAACCACTACGTAACGTCACCAGACAGGAGGGTCCAGACATCTCTAGCCCACCCACAGAAGAGGCCCATAGTGATGACAGCAGCTCTGGCCAACTGGATCCAGATGACCAGCCTGGACCATCGTGGGCCTCGGGACAGTCGGTTCCCCTCACACAGGCACAGCCCAACACTAACCTTCCACCCTCAGGTAACACCAGCACAGCACCCACCCAGCGGGCCCATACCTCCGTACCCAGGACACGTCAATCAGCTGTGTGTCCACCACTACAGGGAACCCAGGATAACCCACCACCCCAACAACAACAGGGACCTGGGGGCAGTGGTAGTGGGCACACGGTCCAGGGGACGGAGGCACAGGAACACAGGGGAACTGGGAGGGCTGCTGTGCGACAGGGGGCGGACAGGCCAAGGGAACCCACTCTCCACGAGGCCCTCTCCAACATCATGGGAGCATACCACCACTCCCAGGAGACGATAGCTACGGTACTGGCCAAGTTTCAGGAGACCCAGAGCCTGCAGGAGGAACAGTATTTGGGCTTCAGGGAGGAGCTCATACACATCAGCTCCGCCCTGGGCACCATCGTAGGGGTGCTGAAGGACATACAGAAGACCATGAGGGACACCGTGGCACTCCAAGGGGCCCCTGACACTAGCCTGGACGATGAACTGCCCACCACCTCCACCGGCGCTAGTGGACAGGGCGCCCCGCCACAGGACCACCAGAACAGCACCCCACCCCCTGCAGACGGAGAACCACCCCGCAAGCGGTCCCTGAGATTCAGGAACAGGACAGAGCAAGATGGCAAGACCCCCGCCAGCAAATGAGACCACCCTGATTGTCATCCCACTGTCCCACTTTGTTACCCTGTCCATATTGGAACTGCCCCAGCTCCACTTCCTATGCCCATATGGGCAGTGCACCTGTGAGACTAATAGACTGGACTCTGCCATGGACATTCCTCCACCATCACCCATCACCATTTTGGAACCCCCTCCAATAATTAGCACTTCAATAAACACCCTTGAACCACAAAACAATCTGGAGTCAGTCTGTGATTTTGAAAATGTGTATTATCTATGACAATGACAAAATCTGTTCGAAAATGTAATGTCAACATACCTATGTCACACATCACAAGCCCATGAAGGATGCAAGCAGATGACACACATTGGTAACCACACCTGTGAAACCGTAATGGAAATGTACAACTCAGTTACCAAATACTGCTGCAAATTGACAGACAGGATAGAGGTAGAAGTGTGAAAGTAAATGTAATAGTAAAAAAAAAATTCTCACCTGTGTGTCATTGGAAATATTGCTGTATGACAAAGTCCCTGTTGTCAATGTCTTCTTCCTCTGCTTCCTCCTCATCACTGTCCACAGGCTCCACAGCTGCCACAACACCGTCATCTGGACCATCCTCCTGCAGAAAAGGCACCTGATGTCGCAAAGCAAGATTGTGAAGCATAGAGCAGGCGATGATGATCTGGCACACCTTCCATGGTGAGTAGAATAGGGATCCACCTGTCATATGGAGCCACCTGAACCTGGCCTTCAGGAGGCCGAAGGTGCATTCGATCACCCTCCTAGACCGCCCATGGGCCTCATTGTAGCGTTCCTCTGCCCTGGTCCTGGGATTCCTCACTGGGGTCAATAGCCATGACAGGTTGGGGTAACCAGTGTCCCCTAATAGCCACACCCGGTGCCTCTGGAGTTGACCCATCAAATAAGGGATGCTGCTATTCCGCAGGATGTAAGCTTCATGCACTGAGCCAGGGAACATAGCATTTACCTGCAAGATGTACTGGTCTGCCAAACATACCATCTGTACATTCATCAAATGATAACTTTTCCGGTTCCTGTACACCTGTTCACTCCTGTGGGGGGGGACCAAAGCCACATGGGTCCCATCAATGGCACCTATGATGTTAGGGATATGTCCAAGGGCATAGAAGTCACCTTTAACTGTAGCCAAATCCTCCACCTGAGGGAAAACGATGTAGCTCCCCACGTGTTTCAGCAGGGCAGATAACACTCTGGACAACACGTTGGAAAACATAGGCTGGGACATCCCTGATGCCATGGCCACTGCTGTTTGAAATGACCCACTTGCTAGGAAATGGAGCACTTATAGCACCGGCACTTGAGGGGGGATTCCTGTGGGATGGCGGATTGGTGACATGAGGTCTGGCTCCAACTGGGTACACAGTTCCTGGATTGTGGCACAGTCAAACCTGTAGGTGATGATTAAATGTCGCTCCTCCATTGTCAACAGGTCCACCAGCGGTCGGTACACTGGAGGATTCCGCCATCTCCTCACATGTCCCAGCTGACGGTGCCTAGGAAGGACAACAGCGACCACAGAGTCAACCAATTCTTAGGTATGTACCCACAGCTACACAGAACACGACACAAAATACAAAAATCTTCCTGTATGTGTGTTGAGTCCAGGCCTACCTATGTGTGACGCAGTTGTAAATGAAGCAATGTGGGCCCCTGAAATGGCGGATGCCTGACCTCTAAAGTGGGACAATGGGATGTGAGGTAACTGTGCTGGCGTTGTACACCGTTGCGGTAGGCGGTCGTAGACGGCGGCGCAATGCTGCATTGGTTAACATTGGACCCTATGGGTCCCAGAAGCCAATGACGAAGTGCGCCGGCGGTGATGATACGCACCACCGCGGACGTCACCGCCGCTTACGTGACCGCCATTTTCTATCTGTTCAATCACTTGATACCTGATCTTCGACAGGAGAGGACCTACACTGCAAGTGCTGCTGTGACCTTGGTCTGGAAGTGACAATGGCATGTGCGTCTGGGGAAAGGGCCCCTGCCTTCACTGCACAGGAGTTGGAGAAGCTTGTGGACAGGGTCGTCCCCCAGTACAGGCTACTCTACGGTCCTCCAGACCAACAGGTGAGTACATAGGGTGCAAGCTGTATGGGCTATGCCTGGGTGGAGAGGGATGGATGTGAGTAGGAAGGGGGCAGAGTTCAGCTAGCATGAAGGAGTGTGAATGCATGTGCCACATGGCAAGGGCAGGGATGTGGGCCACTCACTACAACGGTGCAGTTGGTAATGACTTCTCTTCTTCCCCTCTACATGTCATGTAGGTCAGCGCCCACCAGAAGAAGGATATTTGGCGTGCCACTGCCAAGGACGTCCATACCCTGGGGGTCCACCAGAGACGGAGCACCCACTGCCATAAAAGATGGGAGTATATATTCGCCGCTGGAGCAAGAAGATGGTGGAGGCTCATCTGGGGATGGCCTCCCAACGTGGGAGGGGTGCCCGTCGCACCATGACCCCCCTGATGTTCCAGATCCTGGAGGTGGCCTAACCTGAGTTGGATGGGCGCATGAGGGCATCACAGCAGACACAAGGAGGTGAGTACACTCACATTCTCATGACTTTGTGCGCAGTGGAGGGGTCTGGGTGGGGGAGGAGGGCTGTGGGTTTCCCTAGGCCAGTGTGAGTTCCGTAGGCTACGCCCCTACGTAATGCAGGCCATGTGCCACTCCGCCCCACCTCTGTAGAGTGCCAAGTACAGTTATACATGGCCCTGTGTCATCTATGTGGGCAGATGACAATCATAGCCATGTAGGCCATATCCCAGGAACTGCATCTGTAGAGGCCAAGAGCACGGCGTAGTGCAGGGGGCTGCTGTGTCTGTATTGTCCGCCAACGGTAGCGGTAAGCCATGCACTCAACCTGTCTTTCTTCTGTTTCCCCACCCCTTTTTGTGCTCTCCCTGTTCTTTTGTGCATCAGCATCATCAGGCGGAGGTACAGGGTCACCGGAGCACGAGGGGGCTGCATCCCACATGGCCATGGAGGGCCACACCATGGACTCGGAATACACAAGTGGGACAGAGGGCGAGGGGAGCTTCACGGCGGTCACCGGATCAGCAACCAGCGAAACGGACTCGTCCTCCGATGGAGCTCCCTTCTGGTGGCGGCAACATCTGTGCCCCCCACTTCTACAGGTACAGCCACCACCCCCCCTACCAGCACCGCCCTCCCAGCAGCCCCTCAGCCTTCGCCCCATGCCTGCTCATCCAGGAGGGTGGGCATCACCTTCACCCCAGGTACCTCAGCCCCTGCCCCTGTCACCCCTGCTGCCCTCAGTGAGGAGGCCATTGACCGCCTCAGGTCACTCACTGTTGGGCAGTCGCCCATTGTGAATGCCATCCAGGGTGTAGAAAGGGAGTTGCAACACACTAATGCATTCCTGGAGGGCATTCATTCTGGTCAGGCTGCCCATCATCGAACCCTGCAATCTCTGGCCTCAGCACTGATGGCAGCCATTGTCCCTGTGTCTAGCCTCCCCCCTCCAACTTCCTCCACCCAGAGCCAATCCCCTGTACCTCTGCCTATCCCAAGCACACCATCAGACCAGCCTGCACACACGTCAACACACAAGGGAAGCTCTGGCAAACATAGGCACCACACATCCCACAGGCACTCACACAAGCATCACCCACATACAGACACAGCAACATCCACTGCCTCCACTGTGTCCCCCTCATCGTCTCCCTCCTCCCTCCCAGTGTTGTCTACACTCTCACCTGCATGAACTACCACTACAGCCACTAGGACTCGCACCAGAACACCCAGCACCACACACCGCTCACCTGCACTCATCACCCGCACTACCATTTACACGTCCCCTGTGTCCTCTCCCAGTGTGTCTGTGACGCCCCCTCCCAAAGTACACAAACGCGGGCACACACACACCCAACATCCATCCACCTCACGACAGCCTCAAGAACATGCACCTGCACCCCAATCATCAAAAGTTACACATCCTACAACCACCTCCTCTTCCTCCACTCCCAGACCCCCTCCAGCTACCTATCCCAGTGTTCGTCAGAAACTTTTCCTGAGCTACCTTGACCTCTGTCCCATCACCACCCCCCTCCAATTCATAGGTCCCGTACTAGCACCTCAGCCAAAAAAAGTCCGGTACCAGTGATGCCTGTTAGAGGTATGTGGAGTGCACCAGGCACCAGGGCAGCCAGTGTGACACGGAGCCAAAGCACGGCCAGTCCACCCCCTGTGAAGCACCAGAAGCTGGACAGTGCCCGACGGGAGAGGGTGAAGACTCCTGCCAGCAAAGCCGCTCACAAGGGTCCCGGGGGGGTGAAGGGGCAGAAGAAGTCTCCAAAGCCTGGGAAGAGCAGCACGGCGGAGAAGACCGCCATCCTCCCAGCTGCCCAGGACGCCACCGCCAGCCCCATAGTCACTGGTCCGGAGACCACCGCCAGAGTCAGTGCCCAGGAGGGCAGCACAATCGTCACTGGTCAGGAGACCACCGCCAGAGTCAGTGCCCAGGAGGGCAGCACAATCGTCACTGGTCAGGAGACCACTGCCAGAGTTAGTGCCCAGGAGGGCCCCGGCAGCCACAGCCCCGCTGGGCAATGAGGGACCGCCATGGCACACACCGCTGCACAGATCAGAGAGAGCAACGTCAAGCACCGCTGAACAGGGCAAAGACCGCTGAACAGGGCAAAGGCCGCTGAACAGGGCAAAGACCGCCATGGGAAGCACCGCTGAACAGGGCAAGCACCGCAGAACCAGGCAAAGAACGCTGAACAGGGCAAAGACTGCCATGGCAAGCACCGCTGAACAGGGCAAGCACCGCTGAACAGGGCAAAGACCGCTGAACAGGGCAAAGACCGCCATGGGAAGCACCGCTGAACAGGGCAAGCACCGCTGAACAGGGCAAAGACTGCCATGGCAAGCACCGCTGAACAGGGCAAGCACCGCCAACTCAAGCATCGTTTGCCCATGTACGGCAGGGGCAGTGACGGAACTGGGACCGTCACGGGGAGCGTGATGCACTCTGGGCACCAGTCCCCTTCCAGAACCAGTGGAGAACAGCATCCACTACCCGAGTCCTAAACAGGATAAAGCACTCTGGGAACCAGTCCCTCTCCAGAACCAGTGCAGAGATACATCCAGTACCTCAGTCCTTGGCAGGATGAAGCACTCTGGGCACAAAGCCCCCTCCAGAACCAGTGGAGACTGTTATCCACTTGAGAGACTGTGGCTTTGCACTCCCCAGGATGGTACAGTGGGCAAACCACCCACTGCAAAGACTTGTGAGACTGTGGCTTTGCACTCCCCAGGATGGTCCAGTGGGTGGTTCACTGCAAAGACTTGTGAGACTGTGGCTTTGCACTCCCCAGGATGGTACAGTGGGCAAACCACCCACTGTAGAGACTTGAGAGACTGTGGCTTTGCACTCCCCAGGATAGAGCAGTGGGCAAACCACCTACTGCAAAGACTTGTGAGACTGTGGCTTTGCACTCCCCAGGGTGGTACAGTGGGCAAACCACCCACTGTAGAGACTTGAGAGACTGTGGCTTTGCACTCCCCAGGATAGAGCAGTGGGCAAACCACCCACTGCAAAGACTTGTGAGACTGTGGCTTTGCACTCCCCAGGATGGTACAGTGGGCAAACCACCCACTGCAAAGACTTGTGAGACTGTGGGTTTGCACTCCCCAGGATTGTGCAGTGGGCAAGCCACCCACTGTAAAGACTTGTGAGACTGTGGCTTTGCACTCCCCAGGATGCATCAATGGGCATGGATCCCCGTCGTGGATCTGGCGTGGTGCTTTCATCCGGCTGAGGTGCCCCCCTTTCGTTCCCCCTGAGGTGCCTGTTGTATTTCTATCTGATGCCCCTGCAGTGTTCTCTCCGTTTCTGGACAGGTATCGTGTGTGGGCCTCGCCCATGCATTTTGGGCCCAGTGGTCCGCGGACATTGAAATGTGCATACCTGCACTACTAATCGTGATGTATATATTTGGAATGTGTATATATATATATGTATATATGAGCTTACTGTATTTTGATACATTACAATGGTTGTACTGACTTCCTTTTTGTCTTTGCATTCTTCCGGGGGGGGTTGTGGGTTGTTACTGTGATGTTTGGAAATGCATTGGTGTGTGTGTTGTAGTGGGTGAGGGTCGGGGTGGGGGTGGGGGTGTTGCGTGTGTGTGTCCCTGGCTTTTGCCTCCCCCCTCCCCTATGTCGTAGGTGCAGTACACACCGTTGTCTTCGATGCCTCCGTTGCTGATGTTCGTAGAGGAGCAGGAAGACAAGCACGGGGAGTATTTGGAGTTCCGGCTCCATGGTGCCCTCCTTTCTCGTGGAGTGTGTTAAGGTGAACGTTTTCCCATTGCAAAAGCTGTTTCCGCCCTGTTTTTATCCATGGTGAATCCGCCCCGGAAAAGGTGGCGGATTGGCCTGTTGTAATACTGTGGGTGGTACTTTGTCTTCCGCCTGTCTGTTGGCGGTGACCGCTGCGCTGCTTGTCTGTACCGCCGTGGCGGTCGGAGTGTTAAAGTGGCTGTCTATGTTGGCGGTTTCCGCCACGGTCATAATTCCCTTTTTTGTTCTGCCGGCCTGTTTGTGGTATTACCGCCGCTTTAACACCGTCCGCCAGGGTTGTAAGGACCCCCTGTGGCTTTGCACTTCCCTGGATTGAACAGTGGGCATGGGGCCCCCTCGTGGATTTGGCGTTGTGCACTCAACCGGCTGAGGTGCCCACCCTTTCCCTTCCCCCTGAGGCATCTGTTTTATTTCTATCTGATGCCCCTGCAGTGTTCTCTGCGTCATGTTCGGGTATCTTGTGTGGGCCTCGCCCATGCAGTGTGGGCCCAGTGGTCCACGGACTTTAAGGGTGGAATACCTTGGACTAATATTCTTGGTGTATATATTTGTAAATAGTGTATGTATATTATTTGACTACTGAATTTTAATATATTACAATCGTTCACCTCATTTCCTTTTGTCTTTGCATTTTTCCGGGAGGGGTTGGGGGTGTAACTGTAATGTATCATGCTGCATTAGTGTGTGTGTTGTCGTGGGTGAGGGTGGGGGTGGGGGTGTTGCATGTGTGTGTGTCACTGTATTTTCCCTCCCCCCTCCCATGTGTCGTAGGTGCAGTACTCACTGTGGTCTTCGCCACCGGCGTTCGTGCTCCTGGTGCAGGAGCAAGAAGATAAAGGCAGAGCTCTGGTTCCACGGTGTCCTGGTTCCTCGTGGGGTGTGAAGAGGTGAGCGTTTTCCCTTCGAAGTCCTGTTTCCGCTGTGTTTTTGTTTGCGGTGAATCCGCCCCGGAAAAGGTGGCGGATTGGTAAGTTGTGATACTGTGGGCGGTACATTGTCTCACGCCTGTCTATTGGCGGTGACCGCCACGCTGTTTGTTTGTACCGCCGTGGCGGTCGTAGTTTTAAAGTGGCTGTCTTTGTTGGCGGTTTCCACCACAGTCGTAATTCCATTTTTCTTCCGCCGGCCTGTTGGCTGTCTTACCGCCGCTTTAACACTGACCGCCAGGGTTGTAATGACCACCTTTATCTATTAATCGCTATTACATGTCATATGTTGGAACAGAGTCTGTAAGCATTTCAATATCAAAAGATCATCTCAAGACCCATGGTTGGTGTCACATGTAAATGTACGGGCAAACCAAACTGCAGAGTGGTAACAGATATGTAAGACGAAACATTTATTAAGTGTTGTAAAGTAGAGATAATGACATGACTAGAACTAGCAGGAGTCCCTGCTTCTGTAACTCAAACCAACAGGCCTTTGTTTGCTTGCCCAAATACACATGTTGGACATCTCACACCTGATGTTCATACACCTAGGAGTTTAGCATTTGTGTAGTGTTGGGAGCCAGCAAGTGTCATACCTACAACTACCAGGAGGCCCTGTTTCTGTAACTCAAACAAACAGGCCATTCTGCACTTGCCCAAATATACCTGTGTGCCATCTCCCAAATGATGTGCCTGTTGTGAGGCTACCTTAGTAGCTTTATGGGCACATTATTTTTTAGCCATAGGCCTGCAGCCTGTGCCCTTTAGCTTAGTTGCAATTTATGTTATTCATTTTTATTTTCTGAGCAAAAGCTCTCTTCTGTGGTGATTCTTTATTTTCTTTTATCTTGTATACTTTTAGTACAGAAGCTGTTTTCATTCTTTGCATTCAGATATTCTCGTTCTGTGCTCTGATCGAGGCAGTCTCCAATATGTTGCTGGCACAGAGTGGGACTCAGAAATCTCTGCCACTTCACAGAAACATGTGTGTTTTACATTAGGGCAGCTTTCCTAGAACATTAGCTGTTTCATTATAAAACATCCTTGCCCCTTATGCACAAGACTTTCAAATGGATTCCTTTAGAAATAAAAAGAACGGTCACTCACGCCCTCAAAAGCGGCAGACTGGACTATGGCAACACCCTCTATGCAGGGACCACAGCTAAGCTTCAGAGAAAACTCCAGCGAATCCAGAACGCAGCTGCACGTCTCTTCCTCAACTTCCCCTGCCACAAACACATCTCCGCCCACCTCAGATCCCTACACTAGCTGCCCATCAACAAATGGATCATCTTCAAAATCCTTGTCCACGCTCACAAAGCCCTCCACGACACCGGACCAGCCTACCTCAACGAATGAATCAACTTCCACAAACCAACTCGACACCAACCTCACCCTGCTACAGTCTACCTCATCCAACGCACCACCTCTGGTGGCAGATCCTTCTCCCACCTCGCCGCCAAGACTGGGAATTCCCTCCCTACCAACCTACGCAAGACCCAGGACCTCCTAACATTCAGAAAGCACCTCAAAACATGGCTTTTCGAGCAGTAACCCCCCCCCAGCGCCTTGAGACCCTACCGGGTGAGTAGTGCGCTTAAGAAATTTGTTTGATTGATTGATTAGAGGTAGAGTTCCAGCTAGAAGATTGCTACTGCATGCTAATGCTTCATTGTAGCTGTCTGCTAAGACTTGATGTTTTTCTCTGCCTACATGAGAGAGGACTCTCAGTAGGCTAACAGCCCTCTTTCCTACTACCAAATCCCAGTATGGGGGATGGTATCTTCCTAGGGATTCTGAGGGTGTATTAGGGCTAACACTGCTGTGCTCTAGCATAGGACTTTAGTGGCATAGGTAGGAATTCCAAAACCTAGCATTCTGACACTATGGTGAGACTTTTCTTATGTTTCACTTTCTTTGTCACCACATTATTATTGTTAGGTTTTATCATCCTAGTCATTGCAGTACGTGCTATTTTATCTAGAATGAAATTGACTCAATTAAGTATACTGGACCAATCTTTGCTTCTATTTGTCTTTGCATGTGTGAGATGAATGTAACTGAGAGAAAAGGATGAAATCTGTTGCACTACGATTTCCCTGAGAAGTGAGAATGTCATGCGTACGGCTGCCACAAATCATCAACACTTTCAGGTGCTGGTGAGATACTGAGAGCTGGACAAAAGGGTTAGGCCAACAGTTGTCACAAGGTGTGGAATTAGACAACCTGGTGGTGCTGATGCTGAATACAGCAGTGTTATTTAGTATAATGAGAACCAAACACAACATACCTTCCCCTAGTGTAGTATTTGTACAGTGTGGAGAATCAGCAAGTGACATGCCTACAGCTACCAGATGTCCGTTTCTGTAACCCAAATCAACTGGCCATTCTGCTCTTGCCCAAATACACTTTTGTGCCCTCTCTTAAATGTTGCCCTGGGTGTTTAGCATTTGTGTACTGTGGGGAGTCAGCAAGTGACATGCCTACAACTACCAGAAAGCCCTGTTTCTGCAACTCAAACTAACAGGCGATTCTGATTTTGCCCAAATACACCAATGTGCCATTTCTCAAATGATATACCCTTGCTGGGAGTTTAGTGCTCATTTCTGCAGTGTGGGAAGTCAGAAAATGGCATGCCGACAACTACCAGGAGGCCCTGTTTCTGTAACTCAAACCAACTGGCCACTTTGCACTTGCGCATATCCACCTGTTTACCATTTCACAACTGATGTTCCGTCATATGGGAGTGAGCTATCTACAAATCATGCTCGACTCAGAGACTTGTCTGTATACCTAGCTTGCTCTTGTCTTGTTATCCCAAAATGAAACTATTGAGGACCGGAGTAACACCTCACCAAGTGTGTACATCAAGTATTCCTAAGGAATTAAGCTGCTCCATCAGATTGGTAGTGGCAGTAAAAACATTGACTCAGCACTGCCCATATGATGGCTACAACTTCATATACCACAGAATTGTGTGTTCACCTATATCTCACACAATTAGGCCTTGGAATGGTCAAATGCACATGTTTCCTTACCACTGTGTTGCTTACCTATTTGTAAAATGTTATGTTCATTCCATCATCTAAAGTGCAACTGATCACCACATCTAATGAGCTGTTTGAGTCTAATTGTTTATACCAGCTTCACACGTCATGTCAACAGCTTCAATACCATGGTAGCATAGCACAGTCAGCAAACATACCACTTAAGATTGTTCAAGGTCTCTACTTACAGTGACACAAAACCTTTGGATGTAGATCCACACTTAAACAATAACAGTGCTGGCACAGGACCTGGCTAGATATTGTCCACCGACCATACACCCAACCTATCTCTGGATGAAGCTCTCAATGATGAAGACACTCCTGGACATTTGAACGTGGATAATGGTCCTGGCCCATCAAGGCAGTCTGGTCAGATGGCAACAGTAAGTCTCACTGTGCCCATAACAACACCTCCCGCCCCACTTTCTCTACATCACAGACAACAACAAGCCTCCCAACCTGTGCACCTAGCATAGTTGCTACCATCTTGTGCCCCCCCAGTCCTGGATCCTGAGATGCAAATCAACAATCTTGACATTGAGGGTCCAGGAACCAGTTGGATAGGGTACCCTGTGCCAAGAGCACAAGCTTGTGAGGGTAGGGTCTGTGGGAAGGATGCTGTGGGTCAGCAGAGTGAGGCCACTGGAGCTGCTCATGACCAGGATACCATCAGCCAAGTCTTGGGGGTCTATCAGGAGTCCCAAGGTGTAATGGGCCATGTGCTAACATCAGGAAATCAAACAGCCTCAGAGGGACATGACCCAACAAATGGAGTACTATAATTGTAACATGGGAAACCCTAACAGGGGTGCTCATGGACATCCATAAAACCCTGAGCAGGGTTTTTCCCCATCATCTACCCCTTCCTGTGGGCCAACTACACCAAGCCCAAGTACATCTGTGACAGACACAGGAACGGAGGCCCTGAGAGAGGACTAACCACAATTAGACACCTCTGTCTCTGCAGCAACTGAACAACCCCCCCGCGAGTGGGGACATCCATGTAAAAATCCAGGAGGTGCGGGTGGCAAAATACCAACCACTTCCATCAAGAAACTTTATCCTTAATGTCCTCCTTTGTATGTCACATAGTCACTGTTTGGACTGATCCTGAACTCCATTCAATTTCTGATTCCAGGAGTACTCTAAACTTTGGACTTCCGAGGGTGTGGCATCTACTCTCATGATTTCCTTCACTATGACTGATACCTTTACTTTTCATTTATGTTACTTTTTGCCACACGTTTGTTGTCTCCCTTAGCACTGTAATAAATTCACCACTCACAAACTAATTGTCTGCTGTCTTAAATTTCACATTTAGCAAAGTAGATATGTAAGAATATGTGAACCATGCAATGAAAAAGCAAGCCACTTGTGGAAGCAGGGATAGGTTGCATGTACACAGTGTCCAGCTTAGGATTACAATGATTCCACACAAACAAACAAGTGTCTTGTCAAAGAAGAAATGTTATTACATGGTTCAGCTCACATGCTGTCAATATGTCTAGAACACAGCAAATCATACATGATTGAATCATACAGTGCGGACCTCCAGGACATGGAAGAAAGGGCTGTATCAGAACTGTCCTGTAGAATAGGCAAACAGGAAATTGGTTGATGTCATCAGCAGGAGCCATATTGTTTGACTCACAAAAGGAACCCAACTTCAAAGAATGCAAGACTCAAACAAATGGCAGTACAACAGTTTCTGATCACAGGGTCATTACAATCCAGTGCTCTGCATCTGACAAATGAGAAATGTCAGTGATGTGCCACAGACACTTTAGCCTACTATGATGAAACACATCAACAGCTACACATAGGTCATGCAAAAAGAGAGTTTAGCCAATGTGAAGGGAAACTAACATGAATTCAGCCTAGGACTACATATTGTCTGATCACATGATGACACACAGGATACATTAGGGCCACCACAAGACAAGGTACAAATCCATTGGAGTCTTCTAAACTTCCATCCTATCACTGTGCAAGCTGCCTTGGCATGAGTCTCCTACACCCAAAGTCTCTGAATACATTCCCAGAAACTATTCATGTTCACTTTGTTTGTCCCAACAGATCATACACCTGTCAATGTCACAACTCGAAAATGTCCCAATGAAGACAACATGGTAAAGGTACCTGAACAAACACAAAACAAGGAGTATAGTTATGAAACCATACATATGACACATTTACATAGCAAACGTTAGGAGAACCCAGTGCATGTTATAAATCTCACACAAACCATGCAACATCTCCAAAATATGATTGTTTCAAACGCTTCCTCATCAGGCACTCTGGTTTACCTTCCAAACATTTCCAGCAATTATACTCCTCACATCATCACAACAAGAGTTCATTGTACAGTCAAAGTCATGACATCTCATGACATACTTACACTAATCTAATGAGAAAAAGCTGTTCATGTGATCTTGTCACAAGTCACCTCCTTCCTCTTCACCACTATCATCTTTATTGGGCATTTCTAGATTCTCACTCAGTGGCGCTGCAGGCTCCCTCTCCTATGGAATGTAATGGATGTTCCTTTGCAGGGAGAAGTTATGGAGCATGCAGCAGGCAACAATGATTTGACACACCTTCCTAGGTGAGTAGAGGAAGGTCCCCCCAGTTTTGCCCAGGCAGTGAAATCTTTCCTTCAGGAGCCCAAAAGTCTACTCAACTGGTCGCGCGTTCTTCCATGGACCTCATTGAAGCGGACGTCCCCTGGCATAGTTGGATTCCTCAGCGGTGTTAAAAATAAAGGGTGGTTTTAATATGCTGAATCTCCTGTTTTGTAATAAGACATAAGTGCTACAATGAGTCACACACTTACTGACTGTAGCCCCTGACATTGCACACACAAGATCGGGACAGATGTGACTTACCAACAAGCCAGGCCCTCTCCGGTGGCAGTTGTGACATCAGCTGGGGGATGGTGCTGTTCTGCATAACAAAGGAAACATGGAATGAATCTGGGAACAGGACACAGTTGTTTGAAATGTACAGATCTGACAAGCAGACAGCTTGCACCTTGATAGAATGGAAGTGCTTCCTGTTTCAATAGACTTGTTCACTAGCGTGTGGTGGCACCTATGCAATATAGGTGCCATCAATGGCTCCCACAACATGTGGGAGGTGACCAAATTCATAGAGGTCAAACTTCACATTGCCTAAATCCTCAGATCAAGGAACCTGATATGGTTGTCAAAGTGTTTAATCATTGCTGATAGCACGTCATTTAAACATCATTGAACATAAGTTGTGACAAACCACCAGATATAGCCAGTGTTTATTTAAATGACCATGTGGTCAGGAAGTGTAATACTACCTTGAGTCTCACAATGGGTGGTATACATGTCGGATTATTGTTTTGAGGCATAAGATCTGGCTTCAACTGACAACATGTTTCTTGGGTTGATTGCCTATTCAGACGAAACTGCTTTATTACTGCACATTCTCCCATAGTATGGAGGTCTGGAAATGGATGGTAGATTGGAGGTTTTTGTCTCCTAACTCTTCTAGGGTACCTATTTGTGGAATGAAATGATTTGGAGCATTTAGTCACTATGTCCAGACCAACATATCTGATGAGTAAGACAAAAGTCACATGACAAAACATAACTGTCTCAAACTATATTACACCCATTATAAAAACTGTCTATTACTTATGGTCCAGCTATGATACCCATGGTTGTCTGGACATGTGTCTACAACATATATGTGCAAATAACACACCTATCTGCCCCTCTTGAGTCCCTTTACGTTGTAAAGTTTGCTCTGACTGCTAAAAATTCTGTCACCGGCGGGTTACAATGCACCACGGTTATATTGCATCTGTGAGTAGCAATGCACTACACAAATGATTATGCATGACAATCTACATATCAAGAAAGCTTTACATATTTTAGATGTTACTACACATTTATAGATGTTGCGATGCTTTTAACAGTCACTAAAACTGCCAAAATGGCAAATGCCTGGCCTTGTTCTTTGGACTTTAGGAACCTCCTGCTGACGGTGGAAGTTGACAGTGAGGAGGGCCGTTTTAACCACGGCGGACACAACCATAGGCTAACGTTGTTACTGTGACAGTCGAAGTTCAATGGCTGTGACCATTGACGGTAATGACTGCATATGTGGCATACATGTATGCTGCAGTTTCGAAAATAACTCACTTGCCTCTTGACACTGCTGCCATCATCACCTCCACCACTTCAGCTCCTGTATGCTGCCTCTGGGACCAATCATGCCAGGCAAAACAGGTGAAAGAGCACCTGCCTTCTCTCCAGAGGAGCTGGAGAGGGTTGTGGAAGAGGTCCATCCAATGTATGGCCAGACCTGTGGCTCACCAGAGGAGCAGGCAACTAGCTCATTGGCATAATTAACTCTGTTCAACACATTCTTTCCTTCCTCTCAGGCTACAATATGCCTCTGAGCCACAGTAAGTTATTTGGATGCCTGTTGCCACCACCTGTGCTCTATACATAGGATGTACAGATTGTGTATTGTTGAGCTCTGTACTCTATGCATTTCAAGTGACCATTGTGTTGTGTGATGTGTGATAAGCCCTTGATCCTCCTTGTGTTGCATTCTTATATGTATGCAAGTACACCTAACAGTCAAACAATGATATATTTGATGATCTAATTATGATAAATGACACAGTAAATGTGTTTGCATTACAGCATAAGTTATGTATGTATACTTTGTGTGTCAGCTGAGGATGTTGTTAGCCATGTATACAGCCCCACAGATCACTCAGCCCAGATCAGGCCTTGGCAAACTGTTGTATGTGAACAATGTAATACTCACTGAGCACTTCAGAGTGCCACACAACCCAGAACTCACACATAGGATTGTCACAGGATGGACTGACAACCATGGAAGTGAAAGAAATGTCTTCCACAGTATGGGACATAGGTGGTCATTCTGACCCTGGCGGTCTTTGACCGCCAGGGCGGAGGACCGCGGGAGCACCGCCGACAGGCCGGCGGTGCTCCAATGGGGATTCCGACCGCGGCGGTAAAGCCGCGGTCGGACCGGCACCACTGGCGGGGTCCCGCCAGTGTACCGCGGCCCCATTGAATCCTCCGCGGCGGCGCAGCTTGCTGCACCGCCGCGGGGATTCCGACCCCCCCTACCGCCATCCAGATCCCGGCGGTCGGACCGCCGAGATCCGGATGGCGGTAGGGGGGGTCGCGGGGCCCCTGGGGGCCCCTGCAGTGCCCATGCCACTGGCATGGGCATTGCAGGGGCCCCCGTAAGAGGGCCCCTACATGTATTTCACTGTCTGCTGCGCAGACAGTGAAATACGCGACGGGTGCAACTGCACCCGTCGCACAGCTTCCACTCCGCCGGCTCGATTCCGAGCCGGCTTCATCGTGGAAGCCTCTTTCCCGCTGGGCTGGCTGGCGGTCTGAAGGCGACCGCCCGCCAGCCCAGCGGGAAAGTCAGAATTACCGCCGCGGTCTTTCGACCGCGGAACGGTAACCTGACGGCGGGTCAGAATGAGGGCCATAGTCTAGGCTGGTGCACTGTAACTATGACTATGAAACTGGTGCACCGGGCCCAGATTTGGCCTGAATGCTTTTACACTGACTACATTAGGAATGGGGATTGAAGTAACCACCTGACATGGTACTAATGTCCAGTGACCTTCACTGTCAATGTGTGTCATTGACTTATGGCAGGCCCCTTACTCCTGCAGGTCTGTTGTCACCTTTCCTTAAGTCTTGTTTGTACATTAAAAGCTTATTTCATGAGTGACAAACCCACAGCGAAGATAGTTGGTTAAATCAGGGGAGATCATGACATGTGAATCACTAGCTTTGTTACATGCAACCAGTCAGGCCAAACATACCTTGATATGTTGAATGTCATCTCTGTAGGAGTGCCACATATGGTAAATGGTGTCTCCTATGATGCCAGTACATACCACACAAACCCACTTAGAAGTGGTATGATAATCCATTAGGTAGACCACATGTCCACACATCCACAGAGAAGAAGCTTTCAGTGATACCCTTACCAGCCCTTTCACCTAAGTGTTAGGGTGTAGTCTCTACCATGGTGGTTGCCTGTATGGACCGTATGCAGAGAGTCAGTGTGCCTGGATATAATGGTTTCTGTACACTCATGCACAGGTAGCTTAAAATTCAGAAAGTCACAATGGTGTGTTGTGTTTCATGGTGGCTCACATTACAGTACATGTTGCTTGGCCCTGTGCCACATGATGTCAGTGGGCTTGCTTAGTCAGTGTAGGCCATGACCAGGGTTGTGGATAGTCAGTTGATGACTTTATAAGTACATGGTTATGTCCCTGTACTCATCAGCATGTGTACTTTACACATGTAATGTGTTGACAATTGCAAAATGCTTGTGCTAAACAACCAGCTACCCTAAAAAGGTGCAATTGTGACCTCTTCATTTGTCTATTGCATCCATACAGGTCAACGCTCATCAGAAGCAAGGGATTTGGAGAGCCATCACTTGGAATGTGCGAACCCTGGGGGTCTATTGCCAGCTGATCATCCATTGTTGCAAAAGGTGAGAGAACCTCAGACGCTGGGCCCAGAAAATTGTGGAGGTGCAGATGGTGCTGCCCTCTCAATGTGGGCGGGACGCATGATTGACTCTGACCTCGCTGATGTCCCACATACTGGAAGTGGTCTACCTCAAGCTTGATGGGCATTTGAGGGAAGGACAGCAGCTACAAGGGGGTGAGTCCTGGGCAGATTCCTACCTGTTACATTGCAGGTTGATGTGTTAGAGGCAGCCATCTCCCGATGAGTATTGGAGATTGCGCATGTGTGAAACACAGGATGTGTTATCATTTGTGTAGATATGGTAGTTGGTGCATGCTGATGTGTCTTGCCTATTGTCCTAGTGACTAGGGACACAACAGTACAGTTCACTACCAATATACTCTCTTGCGCAGACCCATGGCTGATTGCAGTGTTCAATCATCTCATGTTGTTTCATGTTTTCAGACTCATTTACACCCAAAAGTCCACTTTCTTCAGTGTGTCAGCCCCACCATCAACCAACTGAGGTAACTGATCACTGTACCCAGCCAGGTGTCTGCTCAAGAGAGTATATTGGCATCTGTACCCTACAAGCCACATGTCTTCAGCATGTCAACAGCGCTGGAGCATCACTACTGTCTCTCATGTGATGGTGGCCATCATATATATGACATTGCCATTTACCATTTATTTAATTGTTGTTAGCCTATCCGGCCATAACAATAATCACACAATAAATATCAATCCATCACACTCGGTAAAAATCACATTAATAAAACATCTCAGTAGAAAAGGAAACTGTGCTTAAGTTATTGATTTAACATGTGCCGAAATGTATCCGATTTACCCTACATTATCATAAAACATAATATATAGCCATAATTTACATAAAAACTTAACTTATTCTAAAAAAACATTATAAATCTAATATTTAAATATCTTGTTCTGGCACAAATCATTTGGGACCTTGCAGTGTCTGCCAACCGTTTAATGGAAGCCCGAGGCCTAACCCAGTTTTACACCACCCTGCACCGATTTCCCAAGCTGGATAGCTATGGGATGACATAAGCGGTTATGCCTGTGCCAACTGTGGGTGCATTGATGAACGTAACTTCCATGCTTCCAAGATATAAGTTGAAACCTTTGTCACGATGTGTTTCTCGTCTGATCGCATACATAACACTTCCGCCTCCTTGCACTTCCTAACTCCGTAAGATCTAAAAAGTGGGCGTAAATACAATTTGCGGAGTTTAAGCGTAAAGTGACATAATAAAAGGAAGTGGGAAAGTGTTTCTGGGCCACCATGAAGACATGGACAACATTCTAATCTACCCAGAGGAGCGGGTTGCCATCTGTTTACCACCGCCGTCACAGGTAGTGTGCCCATACGGAATTTATATGACATTGCATACATTGTCCTTTGTCTGCAACCACTGAGCAATCCTTGCCTTTGGTATGCAGGGGATGTACAGTTACATGATTTGGGTAACATCACTGTTGGCATCACTATTTGCGCCTACATGTTAGCATGTGTATCTTTCACTATTTGTAGTAATATTTCCACTACTGTTTCATACATGATATACATGTCTTCATGGGATGATGTCTGATTCCATCACATATGTGTGCATGCCAAACTCTCTTGGAAAATAGTTTTATATAATGGGTATAAAGTTCATGTGGTACTACAGACAGGAGTGTCTCAACATTGTTTGTTGGGTCACCCATACCCTAACCCGGTACTCTATGTCATTGATCGTGAACAATTGTAGAAGCAATGAAGGACATGACAGGTAGACCTACAGTAATTACTCACAATGTACATTTATATGCCATTGATGTTAAATCATTTGGCTAAGTGTTTTGCACAAGGTAATTTGTGAAGGTTAATTACCGGACTGGTGTCATGCATTAGGGAGTAACATGAAGAAATGTTGGAATTTTATGTGAGTTCGTACACTCAATAATCCAATGGAATTTGTGTTTGCATGACACAAAGGTACAGTGATGTGCCTTCACATTGAGAAACATGTGAAAGGCCCTCTTCAGATGATGGAGATTCCCTGAGCCACAGCAACATTCAATGGACTATTACCTTTTAGTTATTCAATGTTAGAAGTGTGATTTAAGCCGCAGCAATCGAAGCAGTTGATATCCCTAACTCTAGCTGATTCATTTTCTGTGGATATTTGTAGACAAATCTCCCACACATTTTCACTCAATTGTGTCCAGTGTACTTTTCTGTGCAAGATGTGTTATCTTGCACAGCAACATTAGTGCAACTTCCATGAGACTATTCAGACAATGGAAGTATTGTGAAGATATAATTGGTTAGTTTTTACAGTTTGATATGTGTTTCATTGTCACCTTCTTCTAGCTACTGTACTTTTTTACTGCAACATGGCTGGGGTATTTACTCATACTTTAATGATGAATTGGTATTCAGTATATGAACATTGGCTTATTGCAGGACCTTGTGTCAAATATGTAAGAATGAATGTGGCATTGCCATAATATTTGATGCCAACATTTTACTGAGGGGTGGTGCTACAGGAGCAAAACCATTCAAGGTGACAAGGTCTCCTACTTGATCCATGGGTATTGTGATTGGAACGCATCACTAAGGCAACTGAAGTTGTCTGTGTTTCTGATTTTTCTGTGGGCAATTGTTTGCAGTTCATGTAGCATGCATGCATGTGATGAGGCAAATGTTGAAGCCTCTTTAGAGGACTTTGTGGCTGGGGGCTACTGTACATTGTGGTAAGGTTATCAAAGCTGTTGTTTAAGTGTGTTCAGGCAAATGGAATGACCCTATTTGTTTTTGTCATGTCAGCATCATCATAGGCAAGCAGAGGAGACAGGGCCAACATCAGTGGAGAAGAAGCAGCTGCCACAGTACCTCCGCTTACTAAACATCAGACACAGGGGGTCCCAGTGGCCCAGAGGGTGAGGGGAGTACCACGGAGGACACTGGCTCAACATCATCTTCTTCCTTAGTGGTGGCAGAACACCCAGAATCTACACCTGTTCCATCCTTGTCTGCTACCCCCAGTTCCAGCTCCACCCTCCCTGTTGCTCCCTATCCAGATGGCCGGGCGTGACTACCCCAAGAGGGCAGCAGTCTACTTCACGACCGGGCACCTCATTCCCTGCCCCGTTACCCCTGCTGCCAAGAGTGAGAAGGCTATTGATCTCCTAAGGAGCATTTCTGTGGGTCAGTCTGCCATTTTGAATGCCATCTAGATCCATGGGCAGTCAGCACTAACAGATGGTTGTGTACCTGGAAGGCAGTCACAGCGCTATGTCTGGCCTACAGAGTTCTTTTCAGGCTCTGGCCTCCTCCCTCATAGCTGCTTTCTACCCCCACAATTCCCCCACTTTCCTCATCCCCATATAAATCCCCTTTTACCATACCTGTCCCAAGCACACTCACACATATGCATGCACGCACCTCATCAGTCACAAGCAGCATACATAAACACAAACACCACAATACACACAAGCACTCAAAAGACACTCAGCACACTCACATCCACAGCCACACACACCATATCCCCAGACACCACCTCAACCCCCACAGTCGCCACTAACACCATACCCTCAGGCACCCTCCCAACACCCACAGACACAGCCACCACTCACACCATACTGTCAGGCACCATCTCAATACCCACAGGCACAGACACCACTCATACCATACCCTCAGGTACCATCCCGACACCCACAGACATAGCAACCACTCACATCATACCCCCAGACACCACACCAACACCAACAGACACTACTCACAACATACCCCAGACACCATCCGAACATCCACAGACACAGCCAGCACTCACAACATACCCCCAGACACCACTCCAAAACCCACAGACATGGCCACCACTCACAATATACCCAGACACCTCCCCTCCACACAGACACATCCACCATTCACACCTTACCCATCACATCCACGTCACAGCCCACCAAGAGATGCAAACACCCACACTCACACATGCAACAGATACCAATAAACACAAACATACTTCCGACATAACACACCAGCACCAACAGCCATACCCACACCTGGCAAAAGCACTTCCTCATCCACCCAACTCCTAATCCCTCCTAAACACCCTACCAATTTTCCCAAATAAAGTTTTGTGTATTCCCTTACCCCTGTGAAACCCCCTCCCCAAGCAAAAAGGTCCCCATACACCCACACCACAACCCATCCTTTCTACATCCAAGTCCTCCCTGTGACACCTGCCCCCCTGAAACCAGCCATATCCCTTTCAAACTCAAAAAGAAGAGCACCCCCCAAAGTGATGCCCACTCCTCCCAAGACTAAACCCACCCATCTCAAACCGTACCCCACCCAACCCAAGGGTGACCTTTGAGGTGCCTTGAATTCTCATTAGATGCCCTTTCCTGTGGAAGTTCCTGTGGCAGTGATATGTGAGGCAAGCTGTGGGGCAAAGCAGTGTGCTAAGCACATTTGGCACAAGGACTGGACATTGGTCTTCTCTCCATTTTTCGGTGTGTTGAACATAAATATCAGTTGGTTGTTTTGCTGCAAAGTGGCCCTGCCATTACTTTTCTAACTTTTTGATGTTCACAAATGATTTGTGATATAGTTGTGTTTGTTTCACCCTGGTGGTGGGTACATGTGATGTGGTTGGTAAGATCTGACTTTGGAACCAGTGCTGGACTCATCCAGGACAAGGGGAAATGGGTTACATTTCTCCCCCTGATGTAGATTGGACATTCGTATCATGTGTGCAAGCTTGAGGTTTGTCTGTCCACACATGGGTGGTGTTCAATTGTGCTATCTTCCTAAACATTTCAATGGACATGTGTCCATTTTAATGCCTGTACCTTACACCTTCTTTATCTATATATGTGACCCATGCTGTTACTGCTGTATTTGCTGTCTAGACTTGCACTTACACATTTGCTGCATAAACATGAAACATGGTTACACTATTGGTTGTCCCTGATATTCGTCAAGCCACACTTCCTGTGCAAATAGTGGTTTTGAGGCATGTGCAAAGTAAAATGTGTCCCAGGGCAGCTGTTTTCCTGGGGGCCCCTGATTCTCCCATACCTATTCTGCAGGGATTGTTTAAGTTGTGAGCTTTGGATGTTTGTCACACAATATATTTTGCATCCCATTTACCTTACATTCTCTTGTAATGTGGTCAGTGTTGCTGGCAGGCGGGGTGGAGGGGTGTAATGCTATGAGTATTTAACCACTGTCTCCATCTTGACCATTGACTCCCTTTAGTGCCCTGCTTCAGTTGCCGTCACAGCAGTGCCGGGTTTTGTTGTGTAGCTATTTTAGCCATGTTCTGAGCACGTTGTTTTAGCTAACTGGACCTGCAACTGTGCACTTTCACCCATCTGCATTTCTATTCAGGATTGCTTTTTTTTCCTAGCAATAGCTTTGTTTGTGGTGCTGTTTTATTTCTCTCTATCTTATTGTTTTTTGACCTAGGAAAGCATTGTGTTCTTAGTAGGACATATAGTTCACTTTGTGCTTTCTCCAAGGATACAGTCAGAAAGAGTTGTCGACCAACGTGGTATGCAGTATCTCCTGCATTCACAGAAAACAACACACTCATACGTGTGGACCTTTTCTTAGAATGTCAGCTGTTTATTATAAAACACCCTCAGTCCCAGACACATTAGAGGGAAATTCCAGCCAGATCATTACAACTGTATGCTGATTGCTGCAAGCTTGAACAGCTACCTGCTTAGACCGAACCCGGAGCCAGATGGGGACAGTGTATTTTCAGCCCTCTTCTTCAGGAATGAGGGATGATGTTCTCCCAGGGGGAAACCCGAAGGACAGATTAGGCTTAGTATGCTGTGCTCACACTTAGCATAGGCGAGGGGCTATAGATCTGCTCTCCTGTTTTGACAGCATGGTAGGACTCATCTTGTGTTTTATATTTTAGTCACATGCCTGCGCCTATTGTCTTCCATTATCCTTGTTATTGCTATGCACCTGCTTTTATCTAAGATGCAGATATTTTAATAAATGCTTATTTAAATATATTTTGTCTAGGTTGTCTTTGCCTGATTGAGATCTTAGTAACTGAGAGAACGGGATGCGATCTGATGTACCACGATTCCCTGGGGAGTCCATCTTACTATGAGCTCGGTTGCCACAATCATCTCGGTCAGAGATGAGGCGCTGCTAGTTAGACAGAAATCCCGGATTAGGCTGACAGGTGTCACCAGGTGTTGAACAGTACTCAGTACCCACAACCTAGGCGATCCTACCGCCCAAATCCAGTAGCCTCATAATACTAATGAGAACCTATGCGACATGGCACCATCAACATTTGGTCAGGCATGAACTCAGATCCTCCTTAGTGTCCCTGTCTCACTAAAGGCTAACGACACCTTGATACTATATAAGGAGTGGTATTGAGGATTTCCTCCTCAGCTAGGTAGGTGAGAACCTATCCTGAGCTGTAGGTTGTTCAAGCTTGAACCATAAAAGGATTGATCCCCTGTTGGTATCCTTATCTCTGAACATAATAGACCAGTAATGTGACGAAATCTCAACGGGTAGCAATAGCAATAGCAGTAAATATGAGAGGCCCCCTTACTGCACATTTATCGGCAAACGGTTAAATGGCCTAGGGAGATCCAGTTACATTTGTTGTTGAAGCTCATGCAGCCTATAGAAAAGAAACATTTCATCCGTGGGTCACCTTTCCAGCAGTGGATTGGAACACAAATACATTTCATAATTATACACCGGCAAATCGTCCCACACAATACAGAGCTTATGCATCTTTAGAGAAACCTTTATCTTATCAAGACCATAACAACTGGTTTGATGGCACCCTACTCCACACAACTTTACCAGTTAGGTTACTCCCATTGAGTAATGCTGGCCCGACCTGGCCTTTCTTGGCCACATATACACCACATCCTGACGCAGCAGCAATGGCGGTAGCTGAGGTCTGCCGCTTATATACAGACGTCACTACGACATATAGATTATTAGTACAATTTGTCATGCAAATGCTAAATACGAACCCAGCACGAGTTGCTCCAGCCCAGGCACATGCTTCAGTGCAAGGTATTAATCGTGCCACTGTACATTCGTTCATGGGTAAAGTACTCACCAAACGGGAGGAGATTCCGTTTTGGTTAGCTCCAAAAATAAATGCACTGGAAGCAGTCTTTCCCCATACGGGACCTCAGGATAGAAATAGAATTTTGACAATGAAAAAGAAGAGAAGCTTCCACAACAAAAACCACAATTTAAAAAGAAAAGAGTGGCAGCAGTTGCAATTCGACATGCCACTCAACAAGAGGGCTTTACTAGCACTGCTAGACAGTTCAGCAGAAGTCAGAATAGTTTGCCAGGATCTTCTAGAGCATCTGGATGTGAAAGCAACTGATGACTATCTACAAGGAGAGAATGCGGGCATGAGTGTCTCCACACCAGACAGAGTGTATAAAGTAACTATTCAGTTAGAAGGGGACATCAAAAGCAAAATAGGCTCCATCGTTTGGGATTGTGTTGTCTCTATTTACGATATTCTGTTGGCCGAAAAAGATTGGCCACCAGTATTTGTCCGAGATCTCCCATATAGAGAGGACATTATTGAAAAATCTTCCTTGCCCCTTGTTTCGAAAGAGCTTGTTGAAAAATACACCATTGATTGGGCAGTGTGCAGGCACCTTCACTATATTGCAATCATGTAGGGTGGGACAAAGATTCTCTCTGTCATATAATACCAATAAAATCAACACCTCAGCCCCAACCACAATATCCAATCAAACACGAGGCCAAAGCCCCAGTGAGAGAAATCCTCACACAATTAGAGTCCCACGGTGTCATTGAACCCTCAAAATCATCAATGAATGATCCATTATTTCCAGTCGCTAAACCCGACCACTCATATAGGATAGTCGGAGACTATAGGCACTTAAAAAGTCACACAAAAGCATATGCTATACAAAATGCATATAGTACAGCACTAATGAACAACATTGTGAAAAGAAAATACAAAACAACCCTGGACATATCCAACTAGTTTTTGTGTCAAAACATAGCACCTGAAAGTAGGGACATAATACTTTTCAGTGCTTAAGGCTCTCAGAAAAAAAGTTGCTGACTCCCACAAGGCCACAAGAACAGTCCTGGACTGTTCTAAGCTCGTGTGACATCAACATTACACGACTTAGACCCTGAGGCATTGTGGATGATATCTACCTCATGGATGATGACCTCATACAACATTTAAGACGGGTAGCCCGCATTGTTGTAGGATTCAACTAAATTTGCTACAAACATAACTTTAAAAAAACAAAACTAGCTTTTCTCAGTGTCCTATTTCTGGGATGTGAGTTGTCGGATGAAGGCAAGAGCCAGGTGCCCCAATTTTTAGAAAAATGTGTGCAACTAAAACCACCAAATACAATAAAGAAGCTCCAGTCAGTGTTGGGCTTTCTGAATTATGGCAGAACATATATTACAGACTATGCACAACGCATTAAACCATTATATGACCTAATACATCCCTACTTTACCAGCAAATGGATAGTCAAACACACACACATTTTCAAGGCACTACAAAAAGACATGCTTGAAGCAAAACATTTCCACACAAGGGACAACAAAAAACATTTGGTCATCAGAGTAATTGCTGGTGCCATTGGTTTCACCTATGTGACATTCAATGAAGGGGAGACAGTTCCAATTGCATAAAAATCACACTTATATTCTACAGATGAACAACGTTTTGCTCCCACTGAAAATATTCTCAATGCAGTTCAGATGGCGGTCCTTAAATAGAGACCTCTGGATCAAGGAAAGCTCATTATTGTTGTATCCCCAGTTCCAGTACTGGAGGCTGCTACCAAAGCAAGCATCCTGAATGCCAAAGCATTACTTCCACTTTGGATTCAATGGGCAATGTCTCTGATGGCCACCAATGTTGTTTATGTGTTTGACTCCAAATTATAAACTCAAGAATTTTTACAATGCGAATGCAAATATCCTGTTCTAGCAAATACACTACTAATTGAACAATACAAAACAATGTTGTGCACTGATGGTTCAACACAACCTGCTATAGGCACTAAACACCAATACTCAGCTGCTTGTACAGTCGTGAATGGGTATATGAAAAATTGCAAGTTTCATCCAGAAAAAAACATACACACAGACTCTAGGAGACTGTACGGCACAACTCGCAGAGCTTAGGGCTCTGGTGATGGCAGTAGAACATGCAGATCCTGAGCAGATGACTCTGATTGTCTATGATTCATACTACTGTGTCCAGTCTGCCAATAAATACCTGCATTACTGGTGACAAAATGATTTCAGAGATTCAAAAGGTAATACCATAAAACACAGACTCCTGTGGGGGAAGGTGTCGGATCTGAAAGAAAAACTACTGAATATTCATGTTGTACATACACTAGGACACCAATGTTTTGGAATACACGTTGAGGGCAACACTTTGGCTGATGAAGCAGCAAAGTCAGTACTAGCAATGGTTTCTGTTGCAGCAGTAACACGCTCTAAAACAAGAGTTGGTGATGAAACATTAGCAGCTATAGGAGTGACGGCTGAGGGTAAACCCCTGCCCAAAGCCTATCCCACTAAATATTTCTACTGGATGGGAGGCATGTTTGACCCAGAAGTAAAGATTCCAGGTGTGGGGGTTCAAGTGATTCCTAACAAAGACTTAAGACCAAAGATAGTAAATGCAGCGCATGAGGTAGTTGCACCTGTACATGCTGGTGTGGCAGCTACAATTTAAATATTGCAATCATGCTATTGGCGACAGGGTCTTTACAAATAGGCCAAGCAGTATGTCCTTTGCTGTCGCAACTGCCAACAAATAAAAGGCTCCAGCGTTGAGTGCCTACTACAGACACCCCTCTTAATTTCCAACAAACCTTTACAATGTGTGTACTTGGACCATTGTGGTCCCCTGACACCAGACAGTGCATACTAATACATCCTAATTGCTGTAGAATTATGCTTCAGATTTCTATGGGTGTGGCCACAATGCTCAGTTGATGCTCTAGCTGTTATTCATGATTTGCACGTCTTGGTCTGTACATATGCTGTTGCGGCTTTCCAATCAGACCAGGACTCTGATTTTTTCCTCAAGGGATTACAGGGATGCCATGGCTTCGTTAGGGGTCCAACTTCATTACTCGTCTCCATTTTATCCCATGGGAAATAGTGTTGTGGAGCGACGAAACCAGGGTCTAAAGCAATCCTGAACAGAAAGAGTATTAGGCACAGGTCACAGTTGGCTTACACACATGTTTGGAGTTCGGGGAGCACTTAATAATCTGCATAGAAGGTCCCTGGGGGGACGTACTTCATACGAGTGCCTGTTTGGAACTCAAATGTGTGTTCCAGTTCTTGATGGTCCTGGCATGGAGGCAGCAGATACATCTTTTCACATAAATGAATGTGTCACTGTCTTGCAGGAGTTACACCAATTCGGTGATGACAACACAACTGCCAGTGATGCCTCCTCTGGAATTAGAGATGTACCAGTAATATCTACCAGCTGGATTCCCAAGTTGGGGGATCTAGTACATGAAAAGATTGCTGTGAGAAAGGAGTTCAGTCCTTCTTATCGTGCACCGTCCCCAGTCCTGAAAATACACAGTACCAGAACTGTGATACTACCATGGCTGCCTGGTTCCTAGGAGAATCGCTTTGTCTCCATTGACAATGTCAAGTTACACCATGTGGCTGATCCTGCACAGCAGACCAAGAGAACTCCTCTGTAGTGCCCAAATCCCTCCCACTACAAATCAGGATGTTCCTCTGCAAGGTTTCAACAGAAATGTTGATAGCTTTCCAAGCTTGGGAAGGGTGGAAAATGAATTTTAATTGGTTCCACTGATTACCACTACTTCATCGATTTCTGTTGATAAAGAGCAGCCTTCTACAAATTCCACAAACGGATGTCGTAACATACTACACACCACTGAGGGAATCTTCAACAGTCTCTCCTTGTCTGAATACACCACCAGCATTTGTTTGTCCAGATGATGGTTACTTCATGGATGCTGATGACTTTTCTTCAGACCCATCTGCCTCAATTGTGACTGAACTGTGAAAAGCACTTAAGCTGATACGTTGGCTAACAATTAACTATCTTACTCGTCCTTGGCATTCTTTATGGTTATCGCTAATTGTGGTTGCCTTTCTTCTTCAGATTGGGTTTATCATTGTTTTGTTTCTCCTTATACATGGCCATTACCTACCTGATCACTCTACAGTTGACGTGGTGGATGAAGTCTTAAAATCAAATTTTTCTTCACGCAAAATACATACAGACTTGTCCCTAGTGAACATTACAGCAGTGCCAATTCCTGATGGGATTGTATAGGATAAAGTCTTATTCGACATATATGGTCCTACAGAGATCATTCAAATAACTTATGTGTTCAAACTTTCATTGACTGATGTAATTACACCCGGAGTGATTTCTGATGATTGGGATGTCAAAACAGTTGACACTATGATGTTTGATCTGCAGTATTATGCGTTTTTTGAAAATGATGATGTGTACCAATTTAAAGGAAATTATGGAGATATGTATTGTTATAATCATTATGGATATAATTTCATTCACAGAGCTAGTACCCCAAAAAAACTATTTTTAAATATGCACAATGGGAACACTGCCCGATTCCGCCAATAGGCAGTTCAAAAACATATACTGAAAAGTTTGCATATTTTTCTGGACATAATGTCAAGAATGCTGAGTCATATTATTTCAAATTGCCAGTGATGGAAGATTGGCATGTATTATTGACTGATACTAAATTGATATATTCTGATTCCTTTGTTTCCCGATTGGCCATAGAAGTTTATGAACATTGGGTTAATTCAATTGACTGGAAAGATGTGTGGGGAACAAGAAATTGGCAAATTAGAGGTATAGAAGCTTTGTTTAGAGCATGCATGATTCCTGTTCACATGACATTCTTAAATTAAACCGTGCAACAAACAAACTTTTTAGGCTTAGCAAGCATTAAAGGATTGAATGTACCAAGTATTCCCACCCCTGCAAAATGTAACAAATGGCAAAAGTATACAAATGCATCTGATGACCAGCTTAATGAATGGGTACAAAATGGAACATATAACATGTCATTATCACATCCTAGTGGGTGGTTATTGTGGCCCGTAGACACCAATGGGTGCCATACTCAGTTTTTTAAACTCCAGGACCAATAGACCGAACTATAGACCTAATAGGCCGAACTCATGCTATATGTCCTCAGAGCACTCGGGTATTGTGACAACATACAGTGTAAGGAAACTATGGGGGTCATTACAACCCTGGCGGACGGTGGAAAAGGTGCGGTAATACCGCAAACAGGCCGGCGGACAAAAAAATGGAATCATGACCCTGGCGGAAACCGCCAACAAAGACAGCCACTTTAACACACCGTCTGCCACGGCGGTACAGACAAGCAGCGCGGCTGTTACCGCCAACAGACAGGCGGGAGACAATGTACAGCCCACAGTATTACAACAGGCCAATCCGCCACCTTTTCCGGGGCGGATTCACCGTGGATAAAAACACAGCGGAAACAGCTTTTGCTATGGGAAAACGCTCACCTCAACACATCCCACGAGGAACGACGACTCCATGGACCCGGAACTCCAAATACTACCTGCCCTTGTCTTTCTGCTTGTTTACGATCAACAGCAACGTAGGCACAGAAGATACCGGTGAGTACTGCATCTACAACACGGGGAGGGAGGAGGCAAAAGTCAGGGGGACACCCACCAAACACCCCCACCCCCACCCTCACATATTACAACATACACACCAATGCAGTCAAAACTATCACATTAACAACCCACAATCCCCCCGGAAGAATGCAAAGACAATGCGAATTTCGGTCAAACATTGTAATGTGCCAATATACATGTCATACAAAAATATACAGATATATATCTCTAAATCACTCATAATTATATATACAATACAAGAAGTAGTGCAGATATGTACAGAACAATGTCCGTGCACCAACAGTCCAAAAATGCATGGGCGAGGCCCACAATAGATACCTGACCAATATCCGAGACAACACTGCCGGGGCATCAGATAGAAATACTACAGGCACCTCAGGGGGAAGGGAAGGGGGGGGCACCTCAGCCGGGTGACTGCAAAGCCACATCCACGACGGGGCTCCATGCCCATTGATGTATCCTGGGGAGTGCAAAGCCACAGTCTCTCAAGTCTCTACAGTGGGTGGTTTGCCCATTGTGCCATCCTGGGGAGTGAAAAGCCACAGTCTCACAAGTCTCTACAGTGGGTGGTTTGCCCACTGTGCCATCCTGGGGAGTGCAAAGCCACAGTCTCACAAGTCTCTACAGTGGGTGGTTTGCCCACTGTGCCATCCTGGGGAGTGCAAAGCCACAGTCTCACAAGTCTCTACAGTGGGTGGTTTGCCCACTGTGCCATCCTGGGGAGTGCAAAGCCACAGTCTCTCAAGTAGATGCAGGTCTCCACTGGTTCTGGAGGGGGACTTGTGCCCAGACTGGATGAGTCTCCCGTGAAAGTTCCTGTCATGTCACTGTCCCAGCTGTACATGGGATAAGGATGCCTGATGTGGTGATCCATTCATTCCTACCCGGTGCATGCCCTGTTCAGCGGTGCTTTGCCATGGCGGTCTTTGCCCTGTTCAGCAGTGCTTTGCCATGGCGGTTCAGGACTGTTCAGCGGTGCTTTGCCATGGCGGTTCAGGACTGTTCAGTGGTGCTTTGACATGGCGGTCTTTGCCCTGTTCAGCGGTGCTTTGCCATGGCGGTTCAGGACTGTTCAGTGGTGCTTTGACATGGCGGTCTCTGCCCTGTTCAGCGGTGCTTTGCCATGACGGTTTAGGACTGTTCAGTGGTGCTTTGACATGGCGGTTTCTGCCCTGTTCAGCGGTGCTTTGCCATGGCGGTTCAGGACTGTTCAGTGGTGCTTTGACATGGTGGTCTCTGCCCTGTTCAGCGGTGCTTTGCCATGGCGGTTCAGGACTGTTCAGCGGTGCTTTGCCATGGCGGTTCTGATACTGGACATTGGTGTGTGGCATGACGATCTCCACACTGGATATTGGTGTGTGGCATGACGATCTCCACACTGGACATTGGTGTGTGGCATGACGTTCCATCATTGGCCAGCGGGGCTGTGGCATCCTGTCCCCTCCTGGGCTGTGACTCCGGCAGTGGTCTCTGGACCAGTAACAATACTTGGGCCCTCCTGGGCTGTGACTCTGGCGGTGGCGGTGGTCTCCTGACCAGTGATGATACTTGGGCCCTCCTGGGCTGTGACTCGGGCGGTGGTCTCCTGACCAGTGACGATACTTGGGCCCTCCTGGGCTGTGACTTGGGCGGTGGTCTCTGGACCAGTAACGATACTTGGGCCCTCCTGGGCTGTGACTCCGACGGTGGTCTCCTGACCAGTGACGATACTGGGGCCCTCCTGGGCTGTGACTCTGGCGGTGGTCTCTAGACCAGTAACGATACTTGGGCCCCCCTGGGCTGTGACTCCGGCGGTGGTCTCCTGACCAGTGACGATACTTGGGCCCTCCTGGGCTGTGACTCTGGCAGTGGCGGTGGTCTCCTGACCAGTGACGATACTTGGGCCCTCCTGGGCTGTGACTCCGGCGGTGGCGGTGGTCTCCTGACCAGTGACAATACTTGGGCCCTACTGGGTTGTGACTCCGGCGGTGGCGGTGGTCTCCTCACCAGTGACGATACTTGGGCCCTCCTGGGCTGTGACTCCGGCGGTGGTCTCTGGACCAGTGACGATACTTGGGCCCTCCTGGGCTGTGACTCCGGCGGTGGTCTCTGGACCAGTGACGACGGTGCTGGCGGTTGTGTCTGGACCGCCAGAAATGATGGTGCACTTCTCCGTCGTGACACTCACAACAGGCTGGGGAGACTTCCTCTGGACCTTCCCCACCTTCTTTGGAGTTACAGCTGACTCACCAATTGCCTTGGATCCCATTTCACTTGTTGTCCCACCAGGAGTCTTGACACGGTCCCGTCGTACACTCCCCAATTTCAGAGCCTTTACAGGGGGTGGGCTGCTAGTGCCTTGGCTCCGGGTCCTACTGCCTGACCTGGTGGACGGTGCACTCCAAAAACCTGGAACATGCACCACTGGTACTGGAGGCTTTTTGGCTGAGGCGCTACGACGGGACTGATGAATTGGAGGGTGGGTGGGTGCAAAAAGGTAAATTTGACACAGGGACAGTTTCTGATGGACACTGGGATGGGTAGCTGGAGGGGCCCTGGGAGTGGAGGAAGAGGAGGTGGTTGTAGGAGGTGTCACTTTAGGTGTTTTGGGTGCAGGTGCAGGTACTGGAGGCTGTCGTGAGGTGGATGGATGTTGGGTGAGGGATTGCCGGCGTTTGTGTACTTTGGGAGGGGGCGTCACAGACACACTGGGAGAGGACACAGGGGACGTGTAAATGCCAGTGGAGGTGGTGAGTGCAGGTGAGCGGCTTGTGGTGCTGGGTGTCCTGGTGTGAGTCCTAGTGCCTGTAGATGTGGTGCATGCAGGTGTGTGTGTAGACGAGACTGGGAGGGAGAAGGGAGAAGAGGAGGAGGGGGACACAGTGGAGACAGTGGATGTTGCTGTGTCTGTATGTGGGTGAGGCTTGCGTGAGTGCCTGTGGTGTGTGTGGTGCCTATGTTTGCTTGAGCTACTTGTGTGTGTTGACTTGTGTGCATGCTGGTCTGTAGGTGTGCTTGGGATGGGCTGGGGTACAGGGGATTGGGTCTGGGTGGAGGAAGTTGGAGGGGGGAGGCTGGACACAGGGACAATGGCTGCCATCAGTGCTGAGGCCAGAGATTGCAGGGTTCGCTGAAGGGCAGCCTGACCAGAATGAATGCCCTCCAGGAATGCATTACCGTGTTGCAACTCCCTTTCTACACCCTGGATGGCATAAACAATAGTAGACTGCCCAACAGTGAGTGACCTGAGGAGGTCAATGGCCTCCTCACTGAGGGCAGCAGGGGTGACTGGGGCAGGGCCTGAGGTGCCTGGGGCGAAGGTGATGCCCACCCTCCTGGGTGAGCGGGCACGGGGTGAACACTGAGGGGCTGCTGGGAGGGCGGTTTTGGTAAGGGAGGTGGTGGCTGTACCTGTAGAAGTGGGGCGCACAGATGGTGCCGCCACCACAAGGGAGCTCCCATCGGCAGATGAGTCCGTGTCGCTGCTTGGTGATCCGGTGGCCGACCTGAAGCTCCCCTCGCCCTCCGTCCCACTGGTGCATTCAGAGTCTGTGGTGTGGCCCTCCATGGCCATGTGGGATGCAGCTCCCTCGTGCTCCGGTGCCACTGTACCTCCGCCTGATGATGCTGATGTACAAAAGGACAGGGAGTGCAGGAAAAGGGGGGGGAGACAGAACAAAGAGAGTTTTAGTGCATGGCATACCGCTACCGTTGGCGGACAAGACAGACGCAGCAGCCCCATGCATTACGCCGTGCTCCTGGCCTCTGCACATGCAATTTCTGGGACATGGCCTACATGGCAATGCTGGAAATCTGCGCACATGGATGCCACAGGGGCAACTATCCCTCAACTTGGCACTCTTCTGAGGTGGGGTAGAGTGCCACATGGCACACATTACGGAGGGGCCTTGCCTACCTAACTCGCCCTGGCCTAGGGACACACACAGCCCACCTCCCCCACCCAGACCCCTCCACTGCACACAAAGTCCGAATGAGGTTGTACTCACCCCCTTGTGTCTGCTGTGATGTCCTTAAGCGCCCATCCAACTCCGTGTAGGCCACCGCCAGGATCCGGAACATCAGGGGGGTCATGGTGCGACGGGCAGCCCTCCCACGTTGGGAGGCCATCCCCAGCTGAGCCTCCGCCGTCTTCTTGCTGCAGGGGCGAATGTCCTCCCATCTCTTACGGCAGTGGGTGCCCCGTCTCTGGTGGGCCCCCAGGGTCCGGAACTCCTTGGTGATGGCACGCCAAATGTCCCTCTTCTGGTGGGCGCTGACCTACATGACATGCACAAGGAAAGAGGAACAGTCATTACCAACTGCACCGTCGTTGTGAGTGGCCCCCTCCCTACTCTGGCCATGTGGGCCTTTTATTCCCATGTTTTACTGTAGTATCAACTCTGCCCCCTTCCCTCTTCCACCCAGCCCTGCCCACCCCGGCCTAGCCCATACAACGTGCTCCCTGTGTACTAACCTGTTGGTCTGGAGGACTGTCGAGTAGCATGTACTGGGGGAGGACCCCATCCTCAAGTTTCTCCAACTCCTGTGCAGTGAAGGCAGGGGCCCTTTCCCCAGACGCAGCAGCCATCGACGCTTCCAGACCGAGGTCACAGCAGCACTAGCAGTGTAGGTCCTCTCCTGTCGAAGGTCAGGTATCTAGTGATTGAACAGATAGAAAATGGTGGTGACATCCGCAGCGGTGACGTGCGCGGCGGTACGCATCATCACCGCCGGCGCACCTGTTCATTGGCTCCTGGGACCCATAGGGTCCAATGTTAACCAATGCAGCATTGCGCCGCGGTCTATGACCGCCCACCACGACGGTGTGCAACGCCAGCGCTGTTACCCCACAATCCCATTGTCCCAGTTTAGAGGTCAGGCAGTCGCCATTTCAGGGGCCCACATGGCTTCATTTACTACTGCGTCACACATACCGAGGCCTACACTCAACACACATCCAGGAAGGGTTTATTGTCTGGTGTAGTCTTGTGTGTGACTGTGGGTACATACCTGGAGGAATAGTGACTGTTTATTCGCTGTTGTCCTTCTTATGCACCGTCAGCTGGGACATATGGGAAGATGGCGGAATCCTCCGGTGTACCGACCGCTGGTGGACCTGTTGACAATGGAAGAGTGACATTTAATCGTCACCTACAGGTTTGACCGTGCCACTATCCATGAACTATGTACCCAGTTGGAGCCAGACCTGATGTCACCAATCCGCCATCCGACTGGAATCCCCCCTGATGTGCCGGTGCTGTCAGTGCTCCATTTCCTTGTAAGTGGGTCTTTTCAGACAACTGTGGCCATGGCATCAGGGATGTCCCAGCCTATGTTTTCCAACGTCTTGTCCAGAGTGTTGGCTGCCCTGCTGAAACACGTAAGGAGATACATCATTTTCCCTGAGGTGGAGGATTTGCCTACAGTGAAAGGTGACTTCTATGCTCTTGGACATATCCCCAACGTCATAGGTGCCATTGATAGACCCATGTAGCTCTGGTCTCCCCCCGCAGGAGTGAACAGGTGTACAGAAACCGGAAGAGTTATCATTCGATGAATGTCCAGATGGTCTGTTTGGCAGACCAGTACATCTTGCAGGTAAATGCTATGTTCCCTGGCTCTGTGCATGACGCCTACATCCTGCGCAATAGCAGCATCCCTGATATGATGGGTCAACTCCAGAGGCACCGTGTATGGCTACTGGGGGACTCTGGTTACCCCAACCTTTCCTGGCTACTGACCCCAGTGAGGAATCCCAGGACCAGGGCAGAGGAACGCTACAATGAGGCCCATGGGCAGAGTAGGAGGGTGATCGAGCGCACCTTCGGCCTCCTGAAGGCCAGGTTCAGGTGCCTCCATATGACAGGTGGGTCCCTATTCTACTCACCGAAGAAGGTGTGCGACATCATCATCGCCTGCTCCATAATTTGGCATTGCGACGCCAGGTGCCTTTTCTACAGGAGGATGATCCATATGACGGTGTTGTAGCAGCTGTGGAGCCTGTGGACAGTGATGAGGATGAAGCTGAGGAAGAAGAAAACAACAACAGGGAGTCAGTCATACAGCAATATTTCCAGTGAAACACAGGTGAGTACATTTTCAGGTTTAACATTATATTAACTTTCACACGTCTACCTCCATCCTGTACCGACATTTCACTAACTATTTGTTAACTGAGTTGTCCCCTTCCATTTCAGTTTCACAAATGTGGTAACCTACGTGTCAACTGCTTGCATCCTTGAAGGGCTTGTGATGTGTGACATTGGTATGTTAGCCTTCCAATGGGTAACCCATTATGACACTGTCATTGATAATACAAAATGACAAATCATAGACTGACTCCATTTTATTTAGTGTTTCAAGGGTGTTTATTTAAGTGCTAAAAAATGAAGGGGGGTTGTGAAATGGGGATGGGTGATGGTGGAGGAATGTCCATGGCAGAGTCCAGTCTATTAGTCTCACAAGTACATTGCACATCTGGCCATTGGAAGTGGAGCTGGGGCAGTTCCGATTTGGACAGGATAACAAAGTGGGACAGTGGGGGGACAATCAGGGTGGTCTTATTTCCTGGTGGGGGTCTTGCCATCTTGCTCTCTCCTGTTCCTGGATCTCAGGGCCCGCTTGCGTGGTGGTTGTCCGTCTGCAGGGGATGGGGTGCTGGTGTGGTGGTCCTGTGGCGGGCGTCCTGTCCACTAGCGCCGGCGGAGGTGGTGGGCAGTTCGTCGTCCTGACTAGTGTCAGGGGCCCCTTGGAGTGCCACGGTGTCCCTCAAGGTCTTTTGAATGTCCGTCAGCACCCCTACGATGGTGCCCAGGGCGGAGCCGATGGTCCTGAGCTCCTCCCTGAACCCCAAATACTGCTCCTCCTGCAGACGCAAGGTCTCCTGCAACTTGTCCAGGACCGTCGCCATCGTCTCCTGGGAGTGGTGGTATGCTCCCATGATGGAGGATAGGGCCTCGTGGAGAGTTGGTTCCCTTGGCCTGTCCTCCCTCTGTCGCACAGCAGCCCTCCCAGTTCCCCTGTGTTCCTGTGCCTCCGTCCCCTGGACCGTGAGCCCACTACCACTGCCCCCAGGTCCCTGTTGTTGTTGGGGTGTTGGGTTAGCCTGGGTGCCTTGTAGTGGTGGCCACACCGCTGATTGACCTGTCCTGGGTAGGGAGGTTTGGGCCCGCTGGGTGGGTGCTGTGCTGGTGTTACCAGAGGGTGGAAGCTAGGTGTTGGGCTGTGGCTGGGCAAGGGGAACCGACTGTCCTGAGGCCCATGATGGTCCGGGCTGGTCATCAAGATCCAGTAGGGCAGAGCTGCTGTCGTCACTGTGGGCCTCTTCTGGCGGTGGAGTGGTGTTGTCTGGACCCTCTGGTGTGGTGACGTTCCTTCGGGTTCCTGCGGGGGTATAAGTACATGATTATTTCATGTGTGTGTGTAATGGTGTGCAATGGTTGGGTGTGCGTGAACCCCAGTGCAGGCATTCCTGTGTGTGGGGTTGTGTGCTGATGGTTGGGGGGTGTTCTGGGAATGTGCAGTGGGCATGCTTTAGTGATGGGTGTCCATGCTTAGTTGTGTCATGCAGGTCTTGGGGTTGGGATGTGTAGTTGGTGTTATGGGTACATAGTGAGGAGTTTGGGTGATAGGGGAGGGTGTGAGGGTGGGGGTGTGTGATAGCATGCAGGTAGGGTGGGGGATATGATAGTGAAGATTTGACTTACCAGTGTCCGTTCCTCCAAGGCCCTCAGGATGCAAGATGGAAAAGACTTCCTCCTCCCATGTTGTTAGTTGAGGGGGAGGAGGTGGGGGTCCGCCGCCAGTCCGCTGTACACCTTTCCCCGTAGGTCGTTCCACCTCTTCCTGATGTCCTCCCTATTTCTTGGGTGCTGTCCCACTGCGTTGACCCTGTCCACTATTCTTTACCATAGCTCCATCTTCCTGGCTATGGATGTGTGCTGTACCTGTGAGCGAAATAGCTGTGGCTCTACCCGGACGATTTCCTCCACCATGACCCTGAGCTCCTCCTCGGAGAAGCAGGGGTGTCTTTGGTGTGACATGGGGTGTTGTGTGTGATGTGTGGGGTGGTGTATGTGTTGATTAGTGTGGTGAGTGTAGTTGTAGGTGGTGTTTTGTGCGTGGATGTTGTGTGGGTGATGGTGTTGTGTGCCTCTGTGATGGGGTTGTCTATTCTGTGCTCTCTCTCTCGCCTTCTCTCTGAATTTTTGGTTGTAGGGGTTTGTGGGTGATGTGGGTGTGTGTTTTATATTGTATTGGATGTGTGGGAGTGGTGTATGTATGTGTATCAGGTGTGTGTATTTGTAATTGTCCAATGTGGCAGTGTTTTGTAGATGTGTGTGTATTTTGAGCGCGGCGGTGTGTACCGCCAATGGAATACCGCGGTTGAAATACCGCTGTGTGGATTCGTGGGTCGGAATGGCATGGGCGTGTTTCTGTTGGCGTGGAGGTGGAGGTGGAGGTTTTGTTTCCACATGTTTATCGCTGACCTTTGGTGTGGCGGGATTGTGTGGGTGTCTGAATTTCGGTGGATTCCAAGATGTGTGTCATAATAGCTGTGGCGGTCTACCGCGGCGGTGTATTGGCGGTCTTCTGCACGGCGGTAAGCGCCTTATACCGCCAATGTTGTAATGACCCCCTATGCCAGCAATGGATAAAGGTCTCTTCACTAGATGCTGTTAAAGAACATCTTGGTCTCCTGTCCAATTACACAGATTTACAGGATTTCCTGTTAGGCCACAGAAGACAGTGCACTAAAACGCTTCATATATGAAACATATAATGAAATTTGGAAACTATCCCACCAAGAAGCGGCTGCCCGGTTAAGGCAAGTAGATCAGGATAATTTACGGAAAGCATTAGCCATCGTAGACAACGGGATTAACACCTTGTCCGATTGCATTTACACCCTAAATAACATTGTGTCCTCTGCAATAGATATAGTACAGAGTGATGTGTCATTTCTACAAAATTGACAAAGTCAGCTTCGATCCATTATGCAGTTAGGATGGACACTACAAACATTGAAGGCAAGTCGTGTACCTGGCAACGTCGTTTCCGTCTCCAAAATTGTCAAGTGTTGTGGGAATGTCCTTTTTCTCTCCACACAATTCAAAGGAGTAACAGACATCTGCCCCAAATTGCGACTTCTGATGTTAATTTGGACAAGTTGAGCAGACTTAAGGCTTTATTGTTCCAAAAACATTTGGCACTTACATCACACCTATGCTCTTCAAGTTGTGTGGTCATTGGCAGAAATTCTGTCATTTTTAAATACCAATTTTCCAAGACACTTTGGTGAACCTGTGGGACGAATATTCAATGCGTCTATTACTAGTGGAATCGCCCACTTTTTTACGGGTGTTGGTTCTGGTTTCATTAACACAATCGCCTCTATATTTGGTTTATTACCTTTGGCCATATATTCACTTTTTGCGAGTGTTTTCGGGGGATTCCCGATCACTTTAGATTTAATTGGTGACATCCTGCTGTTACTTTTTTATATGCAATGTCTGTCCCTTCACAGCAAGGACGACTGAACCCGCCACCACCAGTGCAACTACTTCGTGAACGCATGATACAGTATTTCGGAACACCTCTCCTGCAACAGCTGGAGTATGACTGGTCTTTCTCATTCCAACCGGTTTTGGATTGTGTGCAGCCCATGTTTCGATGCCTCTGGTTCCTCTTTGAATGTGCACTGGAAGTCTGTCTTTCTGTGCAGCTTTTACTTTCATTGGATGCTTATCTGCTGATGTTCTCGATGAGGGCTCATCATCAGACTTGCGCTTTAAGGTGGCGCTTGCTACGGGAAGCAGTGTATGAACTGCCCTTTGTGGATTTGGTGAGTCTTAACTCTACAGTGGCCATGACATGGAATGTTGCTGCCCTGGCTGAGGCTCAAACTTCAGAACATGTGTGCTCTATGGTCTTCCCTGGACTTGCCTTGGATATTTTGTCACCTGTCGAAGTAGACTCCTGGCTTTCATTGTCCTGGATATGATTGGCATTGTCTAAAATGACTTTGAATTTTGAATTTGGTTCCACATGCCACGTAGTAGTTTTGAAATTGTCCTTTCCTTTGGCTTGTGTTCACCGAACTTGTCATAATTAATGCTTTGGTTGATGCTTTAGTTTGGGGCTTTTTATGCCTCGTTTTCGTGTTTGCTTTGAACCATCTTTGACAAAGGGCGAGGGAGTTGTGTAGCTATTTCTGAGCATGTTGTTCTAGCTCACTAGGCCTGCAGCTGTGCACTTTTACCCATCTACATTTTTATTCAGCTTTGCTCTATTTTTCTAGCAGTAGCTTTGTTTGCTGTGCTGTTTTATTTCTCTCTATCTTGTTGTTCTTTCTCCTAGGACAGCATTGCGTTCTTAGTAGGACATATAGTTCACTTTATGCTTTCTCCAAGGCTACAGCCAGTTTGGGTTGCTGACAAATGTGGAATGCTGTGTCTCCTGCATTCACAGAAAACAACACTCATATGTGTGAACCATTTCTTAGAAAGTCAGTTGGTTTAATATAAAACTCCCCTTAGTCCCAGACACGTTAGAGGGAGATTGCAGCCAGATGACCACGACTGTATGCTGATTGCTGCAAGCTTCACTACAACTACCTGCTTAGACCAAGCCATGATCCAGATGGGATGGTGTCTTTTTAGACCTCAGGCTTCTTCTTCAGGAATGAGCAATGATGCTCTCCTAGGGGTAAACCCAAAGGGTAGATTAGGCTTAGTATGCTGTGCTCATACTTAGCGTAGGTGAGGGGCTCTAGATCCACTCCCTTGTTTAGACAGCATGATAGGACTGTTCTTGTATTATCTTCCATTATCCCCATTATTGCTATGCACCTGCTTTAATCGAAGATGCAGCTATTTTAATAAATGGTTATTTAAATATATTCTATCTCTGTTGTCTTTGCCTGAGTGAGATCTTAGTAAATGACGAATCGGGATGCGGTCTGTCTCATGTACCACGATTCCCTGGGGAGACTATCTTACCATAAACTCAGTTGCCACAACCATCTCGGTTAGAGATGGGGCGAGGCTAGTTACCCGGAAACCCCAAATTAGGCCGACAAGTGTCACCAGGTGTGGAATTGTACTCAGTACCCACTACCTAAGCGATCCTACCACCCAAATCCAGTAGCCTCATTACCCTAATGAGAATGTACATGACAGTTTTTCCACACAAAACTTGTTTTCCGCACAGAATGTGTTTTTGCTCTTCTCACTAGAACAGGGTCATACCGTTCTGGAACATATTATGGGGGATGCGAATGAGATGTGAGTGCACAAGGCTAAGAATGTTTTCATCAGAGGAAGGTACAGCTCTGTCTCAGGAATGCACATTGGAGCCTGGCCAGTTCTTTTGCATGTTTTTGATGCAGATGAAGTACAGATGGTGTTTGATTTCATAACCGAGGGGAGGATGTCCTAGAATGCTCTCCTAGCTTGTTTTAAGGTATAAAAGATGGGAAGAATTGGCGCTAAGACAGGAACTCACCAGTGGAGCCGGCGCGCTGCCCAGGAGAAAATTTGTGATCTCAATTGGGTTTCCTGCCTTTGCTGTTTAAGGGTTCCCCAGTCTGGTGCTGGCAAGGATGATGACATTGATGAAGCCTAACTTTTGATTCTTTAGCTTATACATATTAATGCTCTGTTGATTTATTGCACATTTCTTTCTGAAAAAGCTTAACTGCTGTGATTATTATTGTATATACACACATTTTATTTCACTTGAAATATCTGCTTATTTATATACACTTTTCTGCTTTTATTTGAGATCTGGGAAGTACCTGATTAAATTCATTACTCAGACTAAGAGTGCTGCATTCTTTGGCATAGTTTCCTCTTAGTACAGGCAAAAGCAATACTGGGGCTGAGGGCTCTGGGCACAATAATAAAAATTACAACATAAATATAAAAAAGTCACTTACCTGCAGGTGTCTTCCTCACAGTGTCCTCCTGCTCCTGGAAGCTCCAATGTGGGACCAGGAAACACCACTAACCAATCCTGATGGTGCTTTCATGCTGGTAACCAGCATAAAAGGAGTGTCAGGATTGGTGGAAGCGGTCTCTCCCAGCACTCACAAGAGCACTGGAGGATTGTGCTTTCTCGAACCCAACTGTCTTAAGACAGCTGGGTTAGAAAAGTTTGAAGTTTGCATGTCAGGCTACCTTCACAAGACAGACAGACCAAAGGGAATGCACACTTTAAACAAGTGCACAGCTCGCTGCTGCCACTGGGTAGTAATTGTTCCACCCCTTCCTAACACCTGGTTCAAGACAGCTGATTACAATTTTACTTTTCAGTTCTCGGGGCATTTGTTTTAGCGGGGCTGCCCCTGAATGGGGGTGATATGTGTGAGCCCACAACAAGGAGTTTGCAGGATAGGTTTGTTTGGGTTCTATGATACATCTATACAGATGTATAGGTTATGTCACGAAAGGCCATGGCATGTGATAAATGTGAGGGTGTCCCTTCAATTTTTAGGTGTGATATTGATGAGGATTTCTCTTGTGTGACACAATGTTATAAACAAATCACTATCTCTGAAACTGGGATGAACACACATAACATATTTTGTAGAGTGTGGTGGTGCAATGTCAGTGACCTTGCCAAAGGGAGGGGTCCTTGGGCTGTGATTTGTCATATGTTGTGTACAACTCTGAACTTTGGCACCCAAAATATGTTTGGGCCACGTAGCACAGCCAGATTAATGGTGGGCCATCAATTTGCTATGGAGTTAGAGGCAATAGGTAAGTGTTTGGCTTACCGTCAGTTGTGTCCACAACAACATTGATTTTGTTCACCATTGAGCAGCACAAGTACTGTAAGGACGTGAAGGATTGGCTCCAGAGCTGCACAGGATGTGTGACGCTGCCTGCAGGATAGTTTCTGCCTTAAATCCCTGTGTTTCTGCCACCTCAGATGTGGTGGTTGGACCTCTACTGTCACGTCAGCGGAAAGCAAAATCATAATTGGGCTGGCAGGAACACTAGTGGTCCACCCTCTGACAGGCATATTGGCCTATTTTGCCGCCGCCACTATTTAGTGTAGCTGGCGATGTCAGAAGGACCTCAGCAGTCTTTCGTCTATGCAACCACATGTATCATAATAGGCTGGTTGGATCGCCAACACGGTGGTGCTCGGACTGCCGCTGTAGAGGTCCCCGGACCACCAAACTCATAATCAGGCCCTAAGATGTTTAGAATTTCCAAAGCGTGAAGTTCCAAAACATGGACAAATTACCTCAGTCCAGAAATGATATCTCTGTGTGCCTTGCATGCAAGCAGTATGTTGAGAGCAGTAACAATTTGACTAACCTCGGGAACGCACATTAAAAAGTTAGGAGAAATATCTCAAAATCTGTAGCACGTATGACTAACCCACATTCATTCACTGTGAGGCCATCAAAAATAAAACATAAGTAAATAATTTTTTGTAACATTTTGGACAATGTGATTTAATACCCTTTTACCCCATGGTATTAATGACTAACCTGAGATGCCATGTTTCTTGTAAGATTTCTTGACTATGGGATAAGTGACATTAATTGTGCATATTTGCCCTACAGTCACCTTTCATGAATGTCAACATAAATTTTCTTTGTGTTTTTCCATAACACTTTGTATGTGGCCCACCAGCGTGGATTAGGGTTTATTTGGGTCACATAGTGACAGTATTTTTCTTGCAGTTGAATGTTAATTTTACTGTTCTATGTTCATACTTTAACCCCTCGGGTGCCCTGGATGAGCTGGTCTCGCCATCGGCCACAGTTGCTGTGTGCCGAGGACGAGACCAGCTCATCCTGCACCCGGCCCATGGGCCTCCCACCCACACCTCCAGTCAGGGATGGAAGGGGACTCGCTTCCCCTTCCACCCGCGACTCCTCCTTCGGCGATTTGCTGTCATCAAATGCTGCCAGGGATAAACTGGAAGCCATTTGCTTCCAGTGCGTGGAGAGAGAGGACCCTCTTTGGGTAAGTCCTTTTCCTTGGGGGGCCTGGAGAGGGGGAAAACAGCCAAAGGGAGAAAGGAAAGAGTTTTTCCTTTCCCCCACGCCTGTTTTGAATGGATTCCTGATCCGTGAGGCCCACGATTGTGGATCAGGAATCCATCCACTTGACACCAGGGGTGTTTTTTTCTCTTTTTGTGGAGCGATCCTTTAGATAAGCATAGCACCCCCTTGGGACTACATCAGCCATTTTTTCAGCTGATCTGCACCTCCGGGGTGTAGAAACCCATTAGGCACCAGAGATTTGTTATTTTTTAATGATTTTAGGGCAGCGACCCCTTCAGCAAGGGTCGCTGCCCTGAGGGCAAAATATTTTTCTATGTTTTGGCCCGCCCAGGTCTAGATCGACCATTTTTTGGCCGATCTGGCACCCTGGTGGTCGAAACCCTCTAGTGACTGGGGATTGTTGTTTGTGTGTTTTTTGTTTGTTGAGGAGACCCTTTGTACAAGAGTCGGTCCCCTTAGTGGGCTATATTGTTGTACGCCATTTCTGATCCCCTCAGGGATCAGATCAGCCATTTTTTAGGCCCGGGGCAGAAACCTCTAGACACCAGGGAAAATTCCCAAATGTTTGGTGGCGGGATGTTTGTCACCTGGCAAAATGTTAGCATTTGTGATTATAACAGTTTAACTCTTTTGCTTCCTTTGCTGTGGCTCCTTGAGGTTTTGGCAGTTGGTGACCTGCAGTTTGCGTATGTTAGACTTGGCATCATTGGCATTGTCTCCCCTAACCTTTTGCCTCTAATTCCCAGGTGTGATAGACTCTGTTTTTGCTGTTTTGTTTGCTCTGGACACTTTACCACTGCTGACCAGGTCTAAAGTGTAAGTGTTCCCTGTATAGATTATTTGTGTACATTGGCTTATCCATGATTGGCATATTTGATTTACCAGTAAGTCCCTAGTACAGTGCACTAAAGGGGCCCAGGACCTGTAAATCAAATGCTACTAGTGGTCCTGCAGCACTGGTTGTGCAACCCACATTAGTAGCCCTGTAAACATGGCTCAGACCTGCCACTGCAGTGTCTGTGTGAGCAGTTTTAAACTGCCAATTCGACTTGGCAAGTGTACCTACTTGCCAGGCCAAAACCTTCTCTTTTTATACATGCAAGGCACCCTAAGGTAAGCCCTAGGTAGCCCCATGGGCAGGGTACAGTGTATGTTAAAGGCGGGACATGTACTTATGCGTATTACATGTCCTGACAGTGAAATACTCCAAAATTCGTTCTTCACTGTTGCAAGGCCTATCTCTGTCAAAGGTTAACATGGGGACTGCTTTTAAATATTGTTAAAAGGCAGATTTATTTTGGGGACAGATAGGCATGTGGAGTTTGTGGCCTCTGAACTCATAATTTAAGAATACATCTTTTAGTGAAGTTGATTTTTAGATTGTGTGTTTGAAAATGCCACTTTTAGAAAGTAGGCATTCTCTTGCTTAAACCAGTCTGTGAATCCCTGTCTGGGTCAGTTTGACAATTGGGCTGTTTGCACCTCTCCTCTACACAGTGACACACAAAGGGAGCTGGGTTGTAGCCTGCATATCCTGATGGGCCATCTAGGCTGAGAATGGGGAAGAGTGGTCACTTATACCTGAAGAGGCTGTGCCTGCCCTCACACAATGCAGTCTCCAACCCTGTGGTGTGTGTCTGGGGCCTGGCCTGGGAAAGGCAAGACCTTGAAACCAAGAGACTTCTCTTTAAAATAGGCCTACTTCAAAGGTAGAAAGGGGTATAAGAAGAGTCCCCAAAACCCCTGAAAATCAGATTACTTCTGGAACCAAGAGGAACCTCTGCCAAGAGAAGCGCTGGAGAAGCTTTAGGAGGAGTACTGCCGCTTTGCTTGTGACTGTGCTTTGCTGGGTTGGCCTGCTGTAGCTGCTTCTACTTGAGAAAGGACAAAGACTGACTTTTGTGTGACTTCCCACTGGTGAAGAATCTCCAAGGGCTTGAACTGAGCTTGCCTCCTGTTGTTGAAATGTCAGGGACAACAAAGACTCTCTGCCAGCACTCAGGCTTTCTGCTGAGAGTCCTGCCTGCCAAGTGTTGCCCTAACTTGTCTCTGGGCCCTTGAAAGGTGCAGCTGGTGGAAAAGGACAGAAACCCAAGCAAAGACCGCCGTGCAGAGAAACCTTCAATGCACCACCCTCCTCGTGGCTGATAAACAATGCGCCGTCGGCCTCACAGCTAAAATCAATGCTCCGCCTGCAGCACGGCTGAAAATCGATGTAATGCAGCTGTAGAAATGACGCTCAACACCCACAGTGGCTGCTGTTAATGATGGAAGCCCCCACGCAGTGCACTTTATTGTCACTGTGCGACCGGATTTCGACGCAGCATTATTGGGCATGGAAAATCAATGCAAATCCTGTGCGGACCTGAGGTGCCCGTCCGGATCAACACATCGCTCTCTTGCAGGAGAGAAGAAATTACGCACGACGACCGGAGGAGGAACAAAGCACGTTCTCGCTTGCGAGTGAGTAATTGATGCATCGTTGGCCTTTTCTGATGCACACTCACCTGTGCGGCTTTATTTTGATGCTAACCAGGTACGTTTGTGCCCTAACAGTGTTCTCACAGTTTTCCAAGTATTAAGACTCTTATTCTTTTAAAAATTCATATCTTGACTTGTGTATGTTGGATTTTTGTCGTTTTGGTCTTATTTTGTTTAGATAAATATTAACTATTTTTCTAAACCTGTGTCATTTTGTAGTGTTTTATCTGAGTTACTGTGTGTGCCATACAAATATTTTACACATTGCTTCTGAAGTTAATGCTGCCTGCCCATGCCAACCTACCAAGTGGGTGAGCAGGGGTTAACTGAGGGCGAGTCTCCTTTACCCTGACTAGAGTGAGGGTCTTTACTTGGACAGGGGGTAACCTGACTGCCAATCATTTCTAACAGTTTAGTTGCATGCTTCAGGTAAGAAAAAACAATTTACTCCAAAAGAGTATTGTTGTCATGCATGAATGACATGTTTGTAGGTGGTTTACTAAATGCAAGATTGTGTGTGAAATTGTCCTTAGATTTGTGCACAGTGATATTTGTGTTATCTTATGTCTAATTTTCTTTTCTTTTTTCTTTTTAGTGGGATATCATTGGTGATTGCTGTGTCTGCAGAGTAGTTGCTGGTGAGTTTAGCTTTTTCATGCAAGTGAGTGGTATAGTTTTTGAGTACATAACTCTGTGATAAAGCCACACTTTATTTATGACTTATTTTAGAGAGTGCTGGTTGTTGATGGCCCATTTGTCAAGTTACACTTCTTGAAAAGGATCATGGCTAGCCGCAGAGTGACTGCTTTTTGAGTCATCTTCTGATCATGATTATGAGACTGACTCTGCATCTGAGTCAGAAGAGGAAGTGAGAAATTGTGGCAGTGAACTTTCTGTCCGAGAGGAGTCTTCTGATGAGGAAGCCACTCTCAGTGCAGATGAGGCTTGTTTTAGAGGAGGACACTGATATGCCAATAGTGCAGCAGTCTGGGGCTGAAAGTTTTCCCATTGGAAGACCTGAACTCTGGGTTGCCTTTACTGTTGAATACAGAAAACATTTTGCCTGTCAATTTCTTTCAGTTGTTTATGGATGATGTATTTTTGGAAGAGATTGTTGGGAAGACTAATTTGTATGTGGAGCAGTATTTGAGAGACAAAGCTGCCAGACTTAGGTGGTCATTATGAACACGGCGGTAAACACCGCTGTGACAGCGGTGAACAGAAGGCTACCGTTGGTGTTGAATGGAAACCCACCATATAATGATCGGAAATTCCCACCCCGCCAAAAATCACCAGACTACCAGTCCCCGCCACGACCTTGTCGGCAGGAATGCTGAACCCCACCACTGCTGAGCACACCCACATCCCGCCCTCCAAATAATGATGCACAAATCACCTTAGCGGTCAGTGGCAGTCAAACAACCATTGGCGGTGCCGACCGCACGGGCGGCAAGTGGACTTAACAGCAAGAACTGCACACATTGGATAAGCGTGAAACCCACACACCTGGCACACAATCATAACCCCATAAAACACTCCTAGACACACCCCACAATCCTTTGCAACGAAACCAGTCCAAAGAAGACGGAGAGCACCAGAAGCAGACACTGAACGCCACCATACACGAGATGCACACCGACCCACAGAAGAGCACTCTCACCACATTTCCAGTCCCAACACCATTCACCACACTCACCGTGTCACCCCCCAAACATCCACGCTTCACAGAAAGGGAGTTAAGGACCATGGTGGACGAGATCCTGAAGGTGGAGCCACAAATATTTGGTGCCGAGGTGCAGCAGACACCCATCGCAAGGAAGATGGAGCTATGGCAGACCATTGTGAACAGGGTCAATGCAGTGGGACACCATCCACGCATCAGGGATGACATCCGGAAGAGATGGAACGACCTGCAGGAGAAGGTCAGGGGCATGGCTTCAAGGCACCACATAGCAGTCCAGAAGATTGGGGGAGGACCGCCACCTACACCACCCGGATACACCGTCTGGGAGGAAAAGGTACTGGCCATCCTGCACCCTCAAGGTCACACTGGACTCACTGGAGGAATGGACTTGGGTAAGTCGTCCACATTTACCCTATATACACCATACATTTAATGCATGCACCACCCCACCCCACCCACACCCCCCAGGACCAATACCCCACCCAGACAACAGCCACTGAATCCATCCCCCCTGCATGCCCACAAACCCACTAACAGACCCACATCCCTCCCCCTGTGCACAGCCACCTACCCCTGCAAGGATCCACAATGGAACTACACCCCCCTCATGCAACCCCACACCTGAAGCAAAATGCAGTGTAAACCTGAGAAAGGCCCCCTGGATGGCCACAGAAAGTAATACCAGCACAAAATAGCCGAGTCCTGTGCACCCGAAACGTTCATGCATTTGTAAAAGACATGTCTATGTCCCCCAATAGGCACCACCACCCATGCCACCCTCACAGATGGGACAAGGAGTGCCAATGCCCCCCATGGAGACAGAGGCACCTCCCAGGACCCTGGTGAAGGATCCCTGGACACTGATGAGCAAGCAGGCCCCTCACAGAGTCCTGGACTGTCACCATGCAGCAGCCCCACCCAGGATACCACTGACACCCCTACCACCCAGTCAAGAACAACAGCCCAGGGCAAGCTTCCCCACACCAGTGTATCCAGGCCACAGACTGGTGGAACACAGGTACAGAGGCCACAGTCTCCCACTCCCAACATGCAAGAAGGCGAGGGCCCCAGTACAAGGGGTACTGCCAGACCTGTGCAGGGGACACAGGCACAGGGGGCTAGGGCAAGTGCTAGGACCTCAGTGTGCCAGGTGGGAGGCCACAGGATGGCTGCAGCAGCCCAGGACGTGATATCTGAGGTATTGGGGGCCTACCAGCATACCCATGACAGGTTGGCACAGATAGTATTTATCCTGGAGCACAGTCAGAGGATGCAGCAGGAACACCACCAACAGGCCATGGAGCAGTGAAACCAGCACAACGCTACAATGGCCAGCATAGCAGGAGCACTGCTGCAGCTGGTACAAACCCAGTCTGAGACCCACACAGGACAGGAGGCCCCCACTACAGCAAGGGACACTGAACTGGCAATTACAACATCATCAGAAACATCCTATGAACTACCCTCACAGGAAACCCAAGGGGCAACCATGTCATCCCCTCAAGAACAACAGCAGGCACCCAAACTGACTCTCAGGCCAAGATACGGCACTGGAACCCCAGCAAAGAACAAGGCCCTCTTCAAGACAACTCAGCAACAATCTGCATAGCAACCATCCCACTCAATCAACCACCACACATTGCTAATAGGCAATATGAACTAATGTAAGAAATGATGGACCCATCAATCCTACCAACAAGGCTGCCACCATGTTGGCATTGAGGACACCCACCCCTTACGACTTGCCATCACTGTAAATAGCACTATTCACTCCCTGCTACCAATAAAACACATATTACACCTGTAACACTGTCCCCTGTGTTAAAATGTGAACAAAGTGAAGTATGGATGTAACTGGCTGATAACCACTTTATTGTCAAATTGTTGCATGAAAGGACTCCTGTGTGCCTAAATGTGGGCCTAAAGTAAATGCACTAAATGTAAATCTGTACCATGTAGAACTGGACCCTGTTTCACGTATCAGATTCAAAACCCCCCTATATGACTAGGCACACTGGCAGTATGTGTCACAAACCCCAATGTCAGCCCTAAGTCCCACACAGGTTCTGGAAGTAGAGTTGTATCAGTTGGGCCCTGGAATTGACATCTTCCCCTTTCTCATCATCACCATCACTCTCATCCCCTCTCTGAGGTACCTGGTCAGGACATACAGCACCCTCCACCTCCAAGAGGGGGATAGAATGTCTCACTGCCAAGTTGTGCAGCATGCAGCAGGCCACCACTATTCTACACACCTTTTCAAGCCCATAGGCCAGGGAACCCCCAGAGATATGTAGACAACAAAATCTAGCCTTCAGGACACCTATTGTGCGCTCTATCACCATCCTAGTACGTCCATGTGCCTCACTTTAATTCCTCTCTGCATCCGTCCTAGGAATCCTCACTGGTGTCAGGAGCCAACGCAAGTTGGGATAGCCATAATCACCTAGAAAAAGGTGCAATGCAGAGAAGTCTTTTTCAAGCCCCTTAGTCAGACAGCCTGGCTGTTTGCTATGTGTCAGTTAGTGACAGAAATACTTACCTATGATCCACCCTCTGTCCTCTTGTAGTTGTTCCATCTTCTGTGGCACACTGCTGTTCCTCAGCACAAAGGAATCATGGACTGAACCTGGGAACATGGCATTCACATGTGAGATGTACTGGTCTGCAGTACAGACCAATTGGATGTTCATGAAATGAAAGTTCTTTCTGTTTCTGTACACCTGTTCACTGACTCTTCTGGTATGATCAGCATGTAAGTGCCATTGATGGCACCGATCACATGGGGTATGTTGGCAAAGGCATAGAAATCAGACTTGATGGCAAGGAGGTCAGTACTTTGGGGAAATCTCAGATAGGACTGCAGGTGTAGTACAAATGCATTTAGAAATCTGGTCAGTACCATGCTGAACATTGGCTGGAAAAACCAGCACCCATGCCCACAGTCACTTGGCCACAGTCACCTGCACTTCAGTAGGGATGGCATGCTGATTACGATTTCCCGGAGTTAGTGCAGGATCCAGTAATGCATAAAGTTCCTGAATTGTTGCACAGGTGGGGTCCTCCCAACGTGGAAGGGGTGCCCATCGGGAACTGACCCCCCTCATGCAACGTATCCTGGCGGTGGCGTGCCTAGACCTGGATGGGTGCTTGAAGGCTGCACAGGAGTCACAAGGAGGTGAGTACTCATGTCACAAACTTAAGTCTAGAAGGATGTATGTGCGCATTAAGGTTCATGCTGCTTAGAGGCAGGGACTCTGACTGTTGTCCATCTACATGATGGTTCCCAAAGGGTGTAGGAGTGTCTTTGTCAGGTCTCCCACACGTTGGGTCCTTAAGTAGTTCAGGGAATGGGTGTAGAGCAGGGTTCTGGTCAGTACTCAGGGGCATGGCCATGGGCATAGTGAACGGTGCTGCCTGTTGGGGGTGTCTTCTGGGTGGATGTATGTCTGGCCACTATGTACCTCTATTCAGCTATTTACAAGTGTCTCCCCTGTTTTGTCTCCCCATCCCTGTTCTCTTGTGTTAGTTTTGTACAGCAGCAACAGCTGGCGAGGGAGCTGAGGCACCGGCAAGTGGGGAAGCAGCAGCCCACGGATCCTCAGAGGCAGAGACATCAGGCGCCAAGGGGACCAGTGGGTGGGAGGTGAGTACCACGGCGGAGACAACTACAACTGGAGGTAGTGACTCTGATACCTCCTCTGATGGGGGCTCCCCTACAGTGGCAGACCCTAGTGGCCACACCACTACAGTGACATCTTCCGCCACCCCCCATTCCATCACCGCCCTGCCTTCTGCTCCCCACTGAGTTGCCCGTGCCGGCTCTCCATATTTTCAGGCTCTGGCCTCCTCTTGGACGGCAGACAGTTTCCCTGGCCATTCCGTCCCCACTCCAACCTCCTCTACCTCTTCCAGCACCCCACTCCCTTCACCCCTCCAAACCACACAATCTGACAGTCAAGCACATCAACACACAAGAAGCACACTTCAAAACACAAGCACCACACCTCCCACCACAAGCATTCACACAGCCAACATACACATGCACACACAACAACCACTTCCCCCAGTGTGCCCACCTCTTCTGCCTCCCTGTCCGTCCCCTCCACATTCACACCCTCATGCACTGTACCTTCAGTTACTGTTGCTGCTCCTCTTACTGCACTCACCACAATAGCAGACATCCATACATGCACCCCATACACCACACCTGCACTCACCACACCTACTGTAGTTGACACATGCAGCACACTCACCAGACTTGCAGACACTCACACAACATACATCCACACTGACAGCCTGTCTTCTCCCACTGTGTCCACCCCCTCCTCCAAAAACACACAAACGCACCAAGACACCCACCCATCACACATCCACCAGAACACAGCATACTGTCCAGTCACCTGCACCCACTACATGCACCCCTACACCACATAGGTCCACACCCTCTGCCTCCACTCCCACGCCCTCATCCAGGAATACCCCAATTGTTCAGAAGAAACATTTCCTCTCCCGTGCTGACCTCTTCCAACCCACTGGCCCACCCTGTTTTGTCACTAAGCGTGCACACCTCCTTGCCCTTTCCACTCATTTCACTTCACAGCCCACCCCTGCCCACCCCTCACATTCCTGTGCCCCTTCCCCAGAGAAGAAGAAGCCCAGTGCATAGCCAAGTCCATCTGGCTCCAACCGCTCGAAGAAACCCCCCAACCTTCAAAGGACAAACCCACACCCGCTCCACCTTCCAAGCGCAAGTCCAAGCCCCATCCCGTTGCAAGACCCCACCCCCCACACCCCCTGCCCCTGTTCTGTGAGGTGCCTGGAAGCCCCTTTGTTGCCCCAGTAGGTGGAGTACCGTGCAGTTTTGGGAGTCAGGTTGGGTCCATTGTGGCCCATGGCACTTGTAGCGCTATGGACTGGCCATTGGCCTTGTTGGAGTTGTTGGCTCTGTGAGTTTTAATAAATATTTCTGTGTGGCCTGTGTTTTGGCGGCACACTGTTGCACCCTGGTCTATCATTTCATTGTTTGTGGGTGTGGGGCATTTGTATGTACTATGGTCAAGTTGGATTTGCCTTGTGTCGGGTAAGTACGTCTTCCTGTGGGGTGTATGGGTTGTGCTGCTGGGAAGGGTTAGGGGGCATTGCAGGGTGGGTGGAGTGGGTGGGTATGTAACTGTGCTCTTTCCTCCCTTGTTTCATAGGTTGCGGTACTTACCATCATTGTCTTCGTCGGCGGTCTCAGTCGTGGAGGTATATGGCAAGGAGCAGGGCTGGCATGATCTGCAGCTCTCTATTCATGTCTGCTGCAGCACGTTGTGTGGGCCTCCGGTGAGTGTTTCATTGGATTTGGTTCATTTCCGTCTGGCTTTACGTTGCGGTGGTTCCTGCCCCGGAACTGGCGGCGGACTAATGTTTAGTAATTTGATGGGCGGGTTGGGCCTTCCCGTTGGCCTGGGGGCAGACTCTGCCATCATCGCCGGCACTCCTCTACTGGCGGTGGGTGGTTTTCTGGATGCCTGTGTTTTGATTGGTTCATTATTTGGCGGTCTGGACACTCTTCTGTTGTCAGTTTTTACTGTCACCGCCGGCGGCGCGGTACAGACCGCCTTGTTCATAATGACCACCTTAGGCCTCAGTCTAGAGCTACCCAGTGGATTGCCACAAACCTGGAGGAGTTGAAAAAGTTCTTGGGTTTGACTTTTTTGGTGAAGTTGACCTGGCTTCTTATTGATCCACTAGTCCCTTGATGGCAATGGATATATTTCCTGCAACCATGACTCGGAATCAGTATTTACTTCTTCTTCAGATGCTGCCTTTTGTTGACAATGCTTTAGCCTTGCCTCAAAATCACCCTGATTATTACCGTCTTTTTAAGATTAGGCCTGTACTTGATCATTTTGAAAATAGGTTTTCAGAGGTCTATGTTCCGGGGAAAGAAATATCTGTAGATGAGTCTTTGGTCCTGTTCAAGGGTTTTAAGCAGTACATTCCTAGCAAGAGGGCTCAGTATGGAATTAGGATGTATATGCAGTCTGAAAGTAGTATAGGATATGTGTATAATTACCAGGTCTACACTGGTAGGGATTCCAGTTTTGACCCCCCTGGTTGTCCACCCAGTTTTGGAGTTAGTGGGAAAATTATGGTGAACTTGCTAGACAACTATTTAACAAAGGTCACCATTTGTACCTTGATAACTTCAACACTGGAGTGCAGTTGCTCAAGGGATTGTTCAGAGTGGACACTGTTGCTTGTGGCACAATCCATTCTAACAGAAAAGGCTTTTCTAGGGAGCTTGTATGTAAAACAAATACTTGAGAGGGGACAGTGCAGTGTCTTGCTTAATAATGAGCTGTAAGCTCTGAAATTTGCAGACAGGAAGCATTTGTACATGCTGACTACCATCCATGATGAGCCTACTTTCCCTGTGACTGTGGTCAGGTTGCGGAAGGGCACAAACCTGTCTGCATTTTGGACTACAATAAGCACATGTGTGGTGTTGATAGAGTAGATCATAGGTTGGAACCTTACACTGTTGTTCGTAAGTCTTACGTCCGGTATAAAAAATTAGCTATCCATTTGTTTCATTCAGCAACTTTTAATGCTTTCATTCTGTTCAAAGATTTTTCCCCTGAGTCAAGAATGAAATTTGTTAAATTTCAGGAGTCAGTGAAAGAGATCCTTATTGTGGTGGAACAGGCAAGAGTTCCTAGAGAAGCAGTGGTGGAGGATGTGGCTAGATTGAAAGCTCGCCACTTTCCTAATCACATTCCTCCCGCTCCAAAAAAGACATGCCCACTAAGAAATGTAGAGTCTGTGCACGAAGAGGTATCCAGTCGGATGTACTGCCCTGATTGTCCTTTAAAGCCAGGGCTGTGTGTGGCTGGCTGTTTCAGGACTTACCACACCCAAAAGAATTACTGGGAACTACTGTGAGTGTAAACGGCCTGTTTTATATTTTCATATGTTCAGTTTCACGGTTGGCATTATTGTCATGTGTTTAGTTAGAATTTTTGTGCTTGTAGTTTTGTACTTATTTATAATTAGTTAGTGATGGCGGTGCGCATGGAGTGGCGCTTGGCTGGCACTCTGCGTGGAGTGCCGCTTGACTGGCACTGTGCGTGGAGTGCCGCTTGGCTGGTGGTGTAAATAGTGACTTGCTGTTGGCCACTGCAACACACTGCTAGCCAAACATCAGTCCACACACTCCCATCAGCTGGTGTGATTGCTGTGTCAGGCATGTGGGCATATTAAAGTGATGGGCCCTTGAATGGCGCTGTCTGTTGATGCGAGTGTTGTAATGTGCTGGGCCCACGGCTGGCGGTGGGATGGTTCTGTTCTTGTCATGTATGAAAGGTGTGTGAATGGACTGTAAAGCGGTTGGAGCCTTGATGCAGCTTTACAGCACACGAGCTGTGAGTCATTGGTTCAGTTTTTTGGCCTTTCAGTTATTAACAGTGCATTTCATTTCTGTGAAATACCTTGTTAATAAAATTTGATCTACTGAACCATCACTCACCCTCGTGCCAAATCCAACCAGTATGTGTGGATTTTTTTGTAATTGCTCTGCAGTAATCAGGCATCGAAGTACACCTGTGACATTCTAGGTGTCTTGGGTGGGACCCTGATGATGAAGAATGCCACCAACTTGGTTGGTGCATGAGGGGTCTTTTCAACATAACCTAAGTGCAATTTTTTTCATAATTTTAGTGTTTGAAACATCACAGAAGGACGTGAACACATTAAAAAGTTCTATTACAAAACTACCTTTTTTTCCGTGGTGGGGGGGCACCTGTGTTTTTGGTACTGAGTACGGCAGTCATCCAGAGAAACCTACCAAACCCAGACATTTTCTAAAACAAGACACCTGGAGGAGTCCAGGGAGGGGTGGCTTGCATGCATCCCCCAACATTTTCTTACCCATACTCCCTGCAAACCTCAAAATGTGCTTAAAAAAGCATATTTTCCTCACTTTTCTTTGTAAGATCACCACGCCGGCACAAATTTCCTACCACTCAACGTTTCCCTCAGTCTCCCAAGTAAAATGGTACCTCACTTGTGTGGGTGCCCAAAGCAGAGTCAGCCTAAAAATGTATAAAAAAAATTGTGCTTATCAACGCTCTGTGCTATCACCTCAATCTCTACACATTAGTGGCCTTTTCCTGTTGCAGGCACCTGGCCACCCACACGAGTGAGGTAACTTTTTTATCGGCAGACCGAGGGGCACATTGGGTGGTAGGAAATTTGTACCAGCACGGTGATCCTACAAATAAAAGTGTGGGAAATGTGATTTATTTTTTGCTATATTTGAGGTTTGCAGAGGAGTCTGGGTAAGAAAATGTTGGGGGATCCATGCAAGCCACACCTCCCAGGACTCCTCCGGGTGTCTAGTTTTAAAAAATGTCTGGGTTTGGTAGGATCATCAACACACCTGGCACCAAAAATGCAGGTGCCCCTCCCCCCCCCTTGGAAAAACAGGTCGTTTTGTAATAGATCATTTTGATGTGTCCACTTTGTGTTTTGGGGCATTTCCTGTCACCATCACTAGGCCTACCCATACACGTGAGGAATCATTTTTATTGGAAGTCCTGCGGAAATGCTGGGCAAAAGGAAGTTTGTGGCTCCTCTCAGATTCCTGAACTGTTTATCACCGAAAGGTGATGAAAAAGTTTTTTTTTTTCTCCAATGTTGAGGTTTGTAAAGGATTCTGGGTAACCGAACCTAGTGAGAGCCCCAAAAGTCACCCCATCCTGGATTTCCCTAGGTGTCTGTTTTTAAAAAATGCACAGGTTTGGTAGGTTTCCTTAAGTGCCGGCTGTGCTAGAGGCCAAAATCCACAGCTAGGTACTTTCCAAAAAACACATCAGATTTCAATATAAAATTATGATGTGTCCATGTTGTGTTTCCTGTTGTGGGTATTAGGCCTAGCCACACAAGAGAGGTACCTTTTTTATTGGGAGACTTGGAGGAACACAGAATAGAAGAACAAATGTTGCCCCTTGTCTTTCTCTACATTTGTTCCTTCCAAATGTAAGACAGTGTGTAAAAAAGATGACTATTTGAGAAATGCACTGTAATTCACATGCTAGTATGGGATCCCCTGAATTCAGAGATGTGCAAATAATGACTGCCTCTCAACACATTATCTTGAGCCCATTTCGGAAATACAAAGGTTTCCTTGATACCTGTTTTTGACTCTATATTTTACCAAATAAATTGATTTATACCCAGTATACAATGAAAACCCATTGCAAGGTGCAGCTAGTTTATTGGCTCTGTGTACCTATGGTTCTTGATGAACCTACAATTCCAATATATCCTCACAACCAGAAGAGTCCAGCAGACATAACGGTATATTGCTTTTGAAGATTTGATATCGCAGGAAAAAGTTACAGAGTAAAACGTGGAGAGAAATGGCTCTTTTTTTCACCTCATTTTCAATATTTCTTTTATTTCAGCTGTTATTTTCTGTAGTAAAACCTTGTAGGATCAAAGCAAATGACCCCTGACTGAATTCAGAATTCTATCTACTTTTCTGAAATGGTTATCTGTCTGGGATCCAGCATTAGTTTCATGCCCATTTCTGTCCCTAACTGGAAGGAGGCTGAAAGCACAAAAAATAGTAAAAATGGGGTATGTCCCAGTCAAATGCCAAAATTATGTTGAAAAATGTGGTTTTCTGATTCAAGTCTGCCTGTTGCGGAAAGCTGGGAAGATGGTGATTTTAGCACCACAAAGCCTTTGTTGATGCCATTTTCAGGGGAAAAACCACAAGCTTTCTTCTGCAGCCCTTTTTCCTTTTTTTTTTTTTTAAAAAAACGAAATGTTAGCTATATTTTGCCTAATTCCTTAGTCTCCTCCAGGGAGACCCACAAACTCTGGGTACCTCTAGAATCCCTAGGATGATGTTAAAAATGGAAGCAAATTGGCGTGGGTGTCTTAAGTGGACAAAAAGTTATGAGGGCCTGAGCGTGAACTGGCCCAAGAGTAGCCAAAAAAAGGCCTGGCAGCGAAGGAGTTAATATACCAGAGTTTGTGTTTGTTATCATTTTGCATGGTATGTACAGCTGATATATCTTTTTGTTGTATGTCAATGTTTGGTTCTCTCTTCACGGTCTGAGTACGAGTATGACACGTTCTCAATTAGCATCGTGTAACTGTTCATATCTTTGTACACATGCTCATCAGATCGTCTTTGTGTTCAAGTTTCAATTTTATTACTTATTCATTGTGAATGAGTTCCAGGTTTCTTTCAAGTAGGTTCTGTCTTTGTATCACTCTTATCATTGCGTATGTACTTGGTCAGGGAACTAACACGTTGGTTCAAAAACCACCAACGGATTCTGGGCTGTTTCTTTTACATTCGATGACTGCGCGTTGTTCACGAGGGAACTTTTGCGTTCTGACTGAAGATAACGGATTTCACTTACAGCGTATATGCAGGGTTGGTTCATCATTCTTGTACTAATGGGCATAAGTTGCATTTTATTAATGTGTTATTTGTTAATGCATACAGCTTGGATAATATTTAATATGCCAGATTGATTTATGAGAACACTGCAAGCCATGGCTCTTGTGTAATCGCTGAGCTTGGTCTGCACTTTCCACTTTGTATTACATAGTTATTTGTATTTCAGGTATTCCATTGTTGAATTTCATTCATGAGTTGAGCACGTAGATTTTAATCTCATGAACACTCGGCAACTGCTGTTTCGAAATCATGACCAATTCACTTCAGGTCGAGTTTCATTACTTCGAAGAGCGCACATTTATCCCTCTAAGAATTATGAATGTACTTCCATTTCTCCGATTGGCCCAGGATGAAGCATGCTGTTTTTTTGTAGTTTTCAAGCTACCGCGAGCATGTTTCGGCACATAGCATTTACTAATAGTAGTATTCTTTACTTGCGTTTTTTTTATCGGCATCACAGTGAATGAATGTGGGTTGATGATACGTGTCACGGATTTTAGGTTCTTTCTGGTCACTTTTTAATGTGCGTTCGTCGAATCAGTGACATTGTTACTGTTCTGATAATACGGCCTGCATGCAAGGCACACAGAGATAGCTTTTCTGGATTTGAATCTTTTCTCCCTGTTGTGGAACTTTTTCACGCTTTGCAATTTCTAAAATTTTTCCTTCTAAACAATTTTTTCTTTGATCTTCAGCTGTTTCTGTTGAAAATCTTTGTGATTTGACCTCCATGATGTTCTTTTTGGGTCGAGCGCATAAGCGCTCTGTCTGTGTTGTAATTTCTCTTTGGGCTTTTAACCACGCCCATGTCACACCTGCCACTTCATTGGTTTATAGGCTTTCCTTTTAAAATCTGCTTGATTTCATTAGTGAAAGGCGTGCATAAGTAATGCGTTTTCTAGATTTTAGCACTCCTCGAGCGCACTGACCAACAATTGAAAACATACGAGGCTCCATGTGTTCAGCTTGATTTCTGCACTACTTTATCTTTTTAATTTCCACGCAGCGCTATCGCGCTGGGTTTTACATAGCACGATCAAGCTCAGTTTTTTTGTTTTCAATTTCAGCACGATCACGCTGGGTTTTACATAGCGCAATCATGCTTGTTTTGTTCTTTCAAATTATGTGGCAGGAAAAGTCCAGTTAGGAGTTTACAATGCTTATAGCTCTAGCTCAAGCAAATACAAGACCCGTTGCATTGCAAATGTTTGTTTTTCTTCTTCTTAGATCGAGCGTGCAAGCTCTTAGACCTGTAGTAAGCATTGTGGGCTTTTAACCATGCCCACTGCAGGCCCATCACTTTCACTCGTTCGTGGTCTCACCTTTCAAAATCCTTTGTTATCATTGGTAAATGCATTACATTTGTCCCTCCTTGGGGAGGTTTGTTACCACCTTGCAGACTGCCCCAGTTACATGAATAATTGTGCAATTGCCGATACATTTGACTGCGAGCAAACGTCTTTTCTTTTTAATGTCTCTCCTTCACGCTTATGCTCACAACGGCCACAGCGCTTTGAATCTGCTCACTTATGCCAATTGTTTTACATTTCATTTTCAATTTAAGTGGCAAGAAAACTCCAGTTAGACGCTAATAGCTCTAACTTGCGCAAACGCGAGACTCATTGTATTGCAAATGCTTGTTCCTATTTGTAGTTACCCATTATAAAGGGTGCCTCACCCAAAATGCATTGGGTTATACCATCAAAATTGTTAATAAGAGAATTTTCGCATTGATCATCAATATTCTTTTACAATTGTGGAGCAACGTTTGTACTTTTACTACAAATGATTTGACATTGTTCTTTGCATAAACTGTTAAGAACAGTGAAAATATTACAGCTTGTTTCTAAAGACGATTCCGTTTTTGATGAAAAGTAACAAAGACTGTTTATTATTGAAGCCCATGGCCCAATGCGTTTTGGGTCTCGCTTACGTTTGTTAATCAACTATTCAGAAAGTAAACTTTTTGCCAGGCCCAAGCCTTCTTTTTTAATGCATATGTCACCCCTAAGGTAGGCCCTAGACAACCAAAAAGGCAGGGTGTTGTGTATTTATTTATCAGGCATAATCAGCTATAAATACCACTCACTAACTACTTAGCGTGCTGTGCTAAGGGGCATGTGTCCTCAACTCTTGCCCTAATTGTACAATTTATATTCTTTTTATTGCTTTTTCTTTCTTTTCCTTCTATCTTTCTCTCTTCTCCCCTTTTATTTTCTTTAAAAAAGCTAATCGTTTGATCTTACATTGCCTCTCTAGCTTCAATTTTTCTACTTTATTTTAATGAATTATGGTCCAGCTGTATGAATTTTTGTTTTGCGACTTGCAATTGCAAATTGCGAGTCACAAAACAAAATGTACAACGGTGTTAAGTACATTGTTAGCGATTCCCAATGGGGTTGCAAAGACATACCTCATCAAAATTTACGAGGTCAGTTCCAATTTGTGAACCCATTGGGAATGGCTGCACTCACAGGGGTGGTGGCCTGCTGGAGACAGCAGACCACCATGTCCGGGACCGCTTTTTTTAATAAAGCTGGTATTTTCCTAATGCAGTCTGTTTTCCTTAAAGAAAAATGGAATGCATTAATAAAAAGAAAAGCTTTCTTTTCATTTTTTCAGAGTAGGAAGTGGAACCTGCTCTGTAAGACATTTTGCATCCCCATTCACAAGGGTGAAGGGGTCCCTTTGGGACCCCTTCCCATTTGCAAATGGTTACCGCCAACTTGAAATTGGGGGTAATTTGCTAATGTTTTGCGACTGCATTCAGGTCACAAAACATTCACACATATCAGTGCAACTGGCTATTAGTAAGGGACGTCCTTGGCATACTCCTTCCTAATGGCGACTCGCAAAATCATTTAGCAATTCGTTAATAGATTGCCAAATCGCAAAATGGGGTCTGTACATGCAAAAATTGTTTTTTGCATTCGCAAACTGCCTGATTCTGTGAACTGGATCATTTGTGAATGCTAAAGTCCTCTGGCCCTATATCTACTATATCTCTCAGAGTATTAAACTTCAATTTCGTAATTTGATATTTACAATGCTTGCTTATGTATTTTATGTATCACACTCTTATGTATCACAGTGACTAAAATATACTTTTTTTAAAACTGAGATGACGACCTGGCAAAGTACTGATCTCCTAATTGAAGTCTCAGGGACATAATGACTTCCAACAAACTACATCTACACCTGGACTCTGCCATATGTGATTTTGCCTGGCCAAGTGGTGCCACCCCAGTCTTGGACCCTTGGAAGTGGGCTAAAAGGTGTTTTCTGTAGCTAAAGAAATGATGCATCAACGCCACTGCACAGACAGGAATTGGTGCATCACCTCTGTTTCGTGTATCGAAACCCTGCGAATTGGCCCCATTGTGTGGATCAGAGTTGACTTATTGTCTCTCTAGCGCAGATCGATCACAGCATATCATGTGTGGAACCTCCAAATCTTGGACATGACATATCGCCGCTGTTGCGTTGGAGAAAAATAACACATCTTTGCTACTGCGTGGGAAAGATCAATTCATTGCCTCCACTGTGGGTATTAACACCAATGCACCCCGCACATGTTATGTGATATTATGAAATATATACAGCACATGGCTGCTCCAGCAATGGGGCTTCTAGCACTAAGCCTAATGGGGAATAAAACTGCTACTACTGAAAAGGGAGTGGAAGGCCCTGAAGAGTACTACAGAGAAACATGTTCCTGAAATTAAAGTGATTCTCAGTACTCGTGATGGAAAGAAGTAGTTTATTCTAGGTGGCAGGGGCCTTGGCTCGAAAGGAGTGGCCTCCAGCTCATACTCGCCTGATATGGGGCACCACGGTCACATTAAGATCCTCTGAGCACAGGGACCGGGAGACCAATACGGAAGTACACGTTTAGACAAAATAGGAGCCCTAAGGCACACTGAATTTTATGAACCACACACAAGACCTTAACATATACGTGCTTTTCCACAAGGAGCCAGTGTAGTTATATGCAAAAGTCGGGACACAGAACAGACCTTTGGGAGCATAAATAACAGCCTAGCTGCAGCATCTTGGGCATGCTGAAGTCTTCTGATAGCTAACTTGATAGCACCTAGGTACAAAATATTGCAGTAATCCAAAGAAGATAGGACTAGTCTGTCAGATATTAGGATAAAAAAGCCAAGAGTAGGTATGAGACTCCTCAGGAGCCCAACGCAGGTGCCATTGACTGAACTGGACTGGGCTTCAGAGGTCAAAGAATTGTCCATAATGACTCCTACGTTTTTTACAGAAAGTTTAGGTGTGGTGGAATCCAAGAGGGGTAGACCAACAATGGTCACTTCAAGAGTGGGTATCTCTGCCAAAAGGAATACTTCCATTTTATTGGTGGTCAGACAAAGGCAATTAACGTTCATCCACTCTGCAACCACACGCAATCTTTATGAACGTTAGCCCAGTCGAGCGAGGGGTTATCTTTAAGGGAGAGCACAGGCTTACTATTATCAGAGGAGGATATCAATGCTGTTCCGTTGTATTCAATAACCTGTGCTAACAGTTGAATATACACATTGAACAGGGTAGGGCTTAATGAAGACCCTCGCGGGAAGCCATGCAGAATATGTGTATCAGAACTGAAAGGGGGGGAGATAACATGAAAGGGGCATTAAGAATGAAAAGACTCACATAAGGGTAGTGCCGTCCCACCCATGCCGATGCCCTGTAAGTGCTGTATTATAATTTTGTGAGACACCATATCAAACGGGGAACTCAAGTCAAGCAAGATCAGAACAGAAGTACGACCTTCATCTAGGGCACAGCAGAGATGTTCAGTGACTGCAAGAAGTGCAGATTCTATTCTGTGCCTTGGCCTGAAGCAACTCTGGGAGACATCCAGAATGTGATTGTTGTCCAGGTACTTTGCCAAAATGCTGTCAAAATGTTTCCCTGTAACCTTCGCAAACTCTGACGTAACCAGGATTAATACTTTGGTTCAGTGGACCTTCCTGTTGTGGTACCTTTTTGGGTGTTTTTTTCACTGTTTTACCATTTGAAGTGTTGCACAAATACCTTACCCATTATTACCTTTTAAGTGAGGTCTGACTGCTCTGTGCCCAGCTACCAGAAGTAGAGCACAGGTTAATTTGGGGTGTGTTTATGACTTACTCTAACTAGGATTGTGGTTGGTGCTTGACCAGGGCTCACACCACAGTCAACTAGTTTCCTAATTTCTAACATTCAAGAACTAAATAATTGAAAAAAAAATTCTTATAATGTTTTCAATTACATGTTCATATTATAATACAGAAATATATATTTTTAATTTCCATTTACAATCATGCAGATTGGCAGCTTGTTTTGATAATACAATTTACATCGGAAAAACTATGTTTAAATGATATTACCAGAAAAATAAAAATAACAAAATCTTAACTTTTGTCTTTTGTACCTCAAGAGTAATTGTAACATCATTCCTTTTATTGATTTTGAAGCATACTAACATTGGGGTTGTAGTCAAGAGAGGTGTTTGTTTTCTTTGTCAGCATCATAACTACCTGATTCCATAGGGATGCATATTCTTATTGCTGTTTTTGGCAACATGGCATATGTAATTGCTATTTTACAACATATTGCTCAGTCATATTCAAGTGCGCTCTCACTTTTGTGCAGACAACAAAACTCCCTTTCAGCACACCAAATCTTCTTTCAATAACTTTTCTGATTTGCTTATGAGCAGTATTATGTCTCCTTGTTGTGCAAATTGAGACTCTGGCTCAGTTCTAAATGTTTTGTTCACACCCACAGGTGACAGGAGTCCAATGGAACAGAGCTTAATGTGAAAGACAGGTTCTGATAGCCCCGCAGAACTCCACCTAATATATAAATATGGCAGTGTCAATGCTTTTGGGTTACCAACAGGGAGCAGTAGTAATCCAAATGATTGATCATTAATGATTTACACACTTAGGATCACTACAAATGCGATATGTATTTCAACATATTTATTATTAAAAATTCTTATTTTTAAATGTTGAGGTCTAGTACACATAATATTGGTAACATCTCAGAAGATAATAAAAAACAGCTAAGCTTTTCGATAACATTAAAAATAGGGAACAATTATCACAATTTATAGCCCTTAAACCCTCACTGAGGTATCCCTAAGCTCTGTCCTAGTTCTAGCAGACCTATGAATAATAAGCCTTGAGTTTTTGAGGTGGTGCACATATCTGAACGACAGGGTTTGCTGTCTGTTTAGGTTAGCTTGTCTGCTATGTCATGCACAAGGCCAAGAGTGATGAGATTTTGTCTATGAGAGAACACAATCCTGAATCCCGTTTATGGAGGCAGAATGGAATGCTTCTCACAGCCTTGGGGGAGTCTTGCTGGAAACTTCTTCTTTTGGGATGGAATCTTTGGTTTGCTCATCTGGATCTGCAACATGCCTCTTTTGTCCTGGTGAAGTTACTCTCCTAAGTGGTCGAGTGATAGTCCTTATATGTTGTATCAAACCTAAGATGGCATTTGCAATGTCACCTTAGAAATGCTTTAACATAATCATGTACACTAGTTAGTAAGATTAGTAAGGTTCATAATTCCACTTAAGACATAACATACTGGCTTTACTTATACGTTTACTTTTTAAAAACTTTTTTTACTTGTTTTCTTTGGGCTTGCACTTGCAATGTGAACCTGAGTTTGCACATTTGTGGTCTCTGGTCATCATATGCATGGGAGGTGTTGGAAGTAGCCTCTCTGAAGGGTCCCCCAAAACATTTTGCCTTCCTCCTCTCCTTTTTCTGACCTCACTTTTGCTGGCTTTAGAACTCTGGACACTTTACCACTGCTAACTAGTGCTAAAGTGTACGTGCTCTCTCCCTAAAAACATGGTAACATTGGCTCATACCCAACTGCATATTTAATTTACTACATATGCCAAGGGCCTGTAAATTAAATGCTACTAGTGGGCCTGCAGCACCGCTTGTGCCACCCACATAAGTAGCCCCTTTATCATGTCTCAAGCCTGCATTTGCAAGGCCTGTGTGTGCGGTTTCACTGCCACTTCAACTTGGCATTTAAATGTACATGCCAAGCCTTAACCCTCCCCCTTTTTCCAAATATAAGTCACCCCTAAGGTAGACCCTAGGTAACCCATAGGGCAGAGTGCTCTGGCAGGACATGTACATATGTGTTTTATGTGTCCTGGTGGCGGAAAACTCCTACATTCATTTTCCACTACTTTGAGGCCTCCTCCTTTCATAGACTAGCATTATGACTGCCCTCATATATATTTTGAGCGGTAGATTCTGATCTGAAAGTGGTAACCAGGTCATATTTAGCATGGCCAGAATGGTAATGGAAAATACTGTTTAGTGGTGGGGTTGGATTTTATATTACTATTTTGGAAATGCCATTTTTTTAAAGTGAGTATTTCTCTGCACTTAAAACCCTCTGTGCCTTACAGCCTGTCTCCAATGAATGTCTGGTCTCTGCTGGTTTACAGCTCCCTTGTGCATTTCATCCAGACAACCACAAACACAGGACACTGAGCCACACCTGCATTCTTCTGCATATTGAATGCATTTCCTGGGCTAAAAGGGTGGAGGGCATGACACTTACATTTCAAAGGCCAGTGGCCTGCCCTCACACAATGGACTGCTAAACCCCCTACTGGGACAACTGATGGGACCCTGATAGACAGTACTGCAGTGAAAGGGGAACTTGTGCACTTTAAAACCGCTCTTTGAACTCTCCCCCACTTCAAGTGCATTTTTGGATACATAAACTGGGTTTCTGACCCCACCAACCAGACACTTCTAGACCTACACCTGCACCCTGTCAGGGGAGCTGCCTGGCTGCCCAAGGGACTCATTTGGACTGGTTTCTTGAGAAGGACTGCTGCCCTGCCGTTGCCCTGCTGCCCTGCTTGCCTCTGACTTTGCTGAGGAGCACCTTGCCTTCTCAAAAGGGGTCTTCAAGGGCTTGGATTAAGCTTTCCTCCTGTTTTCTGAAGACTCAGGGCAAAAAAGACTTCATCTTTTCAGGAACCTGCTTGTGCATCCCTGGGCATCAAAATACCTATGCACCGCAGTGAGGAACCAACACTGAGCGCACAAAAGTGGCACAAATCCCTTGCAGCATGGAAACAAACAACACATCGTCTGTGCAGAGTCAGAAAATGCAATGCACACCCAATTTTTCCATGCACCTCTTCCTCTGCGGTCTACGTGCATCATTATTTTTTATGCATACCAGGGACTGTGTGTAACAAAGAGACAACTGTTTACTTCTAAGAATTAAGACTGTTTTTAAAGTGATAGTTCAACTTGTGCTTATTGGATCTTTGTTGTTTTGACATTTCTTTATTCAGATAAATATTATTTATTTTTCTAAACCTCTGTGGTGTATGTTTGTGGTGTTTTCACTGTGTTACTGTGTGATTTATTGCAAAAATACTTTACACATTGCCTCCTAAGTTAAGCCTGACTGCTCAGTGCAACGTTGCAGGAGGGTGGGCATAGGATAATTTGGATTGTGTGTGACTTACACTCACTAGGATTGTGGTCCCTACTTGGACAAAGGTGTATACCTCTGTCAACTAGAGACTCTATTTATAACATGTGGTATTTGTCTATAAGTCTTTTTCTGAGTCAGCAACTGCACTACCCATTATTACCACCATACATGTCTACAACAATGGTATCCTTTTTGTGTTGGTCTAGGGAAGGCTTCTTCTTTTCCATTCATGTGTTCTGTGCTACAAATTTGGCAATGACTTGTGTGCAGGATAGGAGTTTTTTTATTTACATGGCTATGATATTTTATTCAATGAAAAACATAGCTGACATTGAGCTGGGTTTGTGTAGGTTTCATCCTAATGGGACTGTTCCTGAAGGTCAAATGTAATAGTGCATTAATATAACTGCTTTTATTTGATTCTCAGAATTTCTCCTGCGTATCAGCCTTAAAGTTTCAAATAACAATTTTCATCTATGATTCATTCAAAGTAAACTTTTATTCAGTTATCAAGCTAGGTCATTTAGATGTTGGTACTGAAGCCAGGTGCAAGACTACCTCCACTGAACTATGATTTAGGTGCTGCTTTTTGTTACCAGTTTAGACTGCTGTAAAATGATCAGCCATTTTAAGGACCTTAACATGCTCATACTTTGTCCCTTTGCAAAGGCACAGTAGGGGAAACAACACTGCACTGCCGGTAGTGCACATAATGCTTCAGTAAATGTTAAAGTTAGTTCATGAGGTGAAACAACATGGCTAGGAAATAAGGACATTTTCCCTTTTTCCAAACTGTACTACTTGCACTCTGTGCAATAATTCATACTTCAATTAAGTGCCCTGGGCTAAGCATCACAATTTTGTTGAAAACAGGCTCATGGTGAATATAGCTCTGGTGAAAAGTATTTGTATGCATTTTCTCAAGTTTTTGCACTACCTCATATAACTAGCTAATTAATATCTGTTATGTGAGGGGGACTGCAAGGGGCGGGCCCTCATCTAGCATGGTGCATGTGAGTTTAACAAACAACAAGCAACAACATAGAGAAGAAAGGTTGTAGGAGATAAAAATTAGGCATGCTGCAGCATGCTTTTCCATTGTACACAACAACGCATGTGAGAATATTAAAAAAAACACAAAGTTATTGTGAGGTAATTTTACTTCAGCTGCAGCACAGTGAGCCGCTGTGTGCTCCTGGCTTCAGTCTATCACTGGGAGTCGGGATGTCCCAACAAAATTCTCTGTTCCCTTTTAGAACTCTCTGCTATTGTAAGTGTGCAGTAGCTTCCGTACTTGCCCAGCTCTTCCTGCTAAATCCAGCCTTGCATGGGATTGCTTGCACAAGTAAGCACGAAAGAGAGGGCGGGTTGGGAAACCTGCCAGTCTGTATTTTCTAATCCTAATTTTCTCAATTCCCAGGCTGTTTAAGAGGTGTAGGAATTAACAAAACAAGGGATAAAAGCAGAAGGTGCTTTACTGTCCAAAAGACAATACAAGTAGATAAAGTGTGGCACTTGTGAAACGGCCACAGCTCTGAGTGGAAATATGTTAAAGTCTCTTCTCTTCAAAATTAAAAAAAGAGGTGGGCATTTCGCACCTTACAGAACAAAAGAAAGGCACAGCCGCCATACTTAAAGTGCAACATGCTGTGTTGATCATGGGCAACATGAAGACTTCAGACAGACAACAGCCACAATTGAAGTTGCAACCACAGCTAAATGAAAAAAATAAGAGTGTGCCAAAACTAAACCATATGACTGCAAGGGAAAGGATACATGTAGCAGGGGCTGCCTTCAGGGCAGGAACAAAACAGCCAAAATGTGGGACAAATATAAACATTTGCCAACAACAGCAAAGGAATTTTGAAAACAGGTGGAAACAACCAATGAAAAAGCGCTGAGCGTGTTCAAAGTCCATAGAGTGAATACCACATGTCTGGAAGACAGTGCATGCCTGCTGCCAAGACTCGACTTAAAAACAATATACTGCATGTGTGCTTCAGTGAACAGCACACAATAAAAGTGCCTAAACCTTTTGTTTTGTTCATGCAAAGGAATTTGTACTGAGAAGGTATTCTTCCAGTACCAATCCTACAATGGATGGCAAACATTTGCCTCTCTCCCATGGTGCAAGGTTGTGTGTAATGTAAGGGAGCCTGTTTGTATGCTAGAGCAGGGGACTGACAACAGCAGCATATTTGTTTAAACTTTGTTTGCCCCATTGTGCAAAGGAACTGTCAATAATGATCGCTACTGATAAAATGACAGAAGAGTTCATTTTTTGCTGTTGGCGAAGCATATCAAAAGTAAAGGTTCTGGGCATGAGTGACTGCAAGGTCAACCCATACGTTACCATCGAGAATGTGTGATGAACACAAGGAACAAAGATACTTTCAGAGATTGGGGTGTCCTAAACTGTTCTGAGCACAGATGTCATTGTGCACAAAAATGTGCATGCACACACATACACACACCACACACACACACACACACATACACACACACATGCATATGCACACTCTCACACACGTTTTATCTTGTGTGAAAGTGAAAAGGATAGAATATATCCCTCCCCTTCCCCCTACACACAGCCATAACTATACAAACCAGTGTATGTGTGTGTGTTGTCCCAGAAGTTGAAAATTTAACAATCACTTAGCAGAATTAAACCAGTTTCTTTTTGTACTAATCAATTATTTTCTCCTCCACTTTCTCCAGTCATTCCTTGCCATCATGCCAGGTTAGCTGTGCCGGCATAGCCTGAGGTGCACAGCATACCACCATGTCATATAAGAGGATATTTATCAACACTGCATGTAGAGCAGAAGAAAAATAATTTTAATTTACTGTCTACAGTGTATACACTAACTGGGTAGTTAACACAAGTAGTGGCTGGTGTCAGGGAAAGGTAGTAGAGTAGTGCGGGTGGAAGAAATAACAAAATTAAAAAGATCTTACCTGCCGCTCGCTGGTCTTCTGCTTCATTACAGCCAATCCAGATGCTGCTGTCATGCAGGTAATAACCATAAGAGCAGTGTCTGGATTCGGCGGAGTGGGCTGGTTTTGCTCTTCAAGGGGGACTTGGACCATGTGTCTGCTGTTGTTCTCCACCCAGCAATACAACTGGGTTGGAGAGATGTAAATGCAGTTGTTAGTTTGACTGTTCTAAGATGGTGGGCCAAAGCGACATGTGCACTGACAGCAGTGCCCACCACTCCTCCTCCTTCTTCCTATGGCCCCACCCCTAAGACTCGGCTGCTAGCAAAAAATAAAATGATAATAAACCTTTTGTTATCATTTTATTTTTCGTGTGTCTCTGTTGGCAGAGGGGCGAAACTACTCTGCCATAACAGAGGAGCCCTTCTCTGGTTAACACTGCAAATAAAGTGCATGAACTGGCAGTGGTATAACTCTTATAAACACAGAGAAGTGGTGGTCGCTCGTAGAACCAGCTACGATATGAAGAGCCCGAAGGTTGCCCAGTTAGAGCATGCACATTATGTGCTGCAGAGTACAGTTTTGTTGAAGAGATGCATAGCGATGTTTTGCGTTTTTAATTTGGTCACAGAGATGAATGGGCGAATGATCAGAAAGCAGAGGTGAAAACATATTTTCTGTGTTAAGCCAGGAAAAAACACTGAACATCTTTTGGATACTCAGATCAACAAACGTCCTGCCCACACATGTCCCTTGGCACAGCTCTCAGTTTTGATATAATTTAAACCCTGCGCTGCCCAAATTTCCACAAAAGGAGTAACACTTTTGTGAGGGGACTATAACAGTTAACACATCCTGCTCAGTCAAAGCAACAGCAATCCATTGAACGTCTTAAGTGCGTTGCTGGTTATGTGCACGTACTGCATTTGTTCTCTTAATGCTTTTAAGAATAGGACAACCAGTCAGCACCGTTTTCTTCTGCTAGTTCAGCGTTAGCTGTGTGTTTAACAAGAGTATCGTCTTTCTACTGTCCTTTGGAAGCGTTTAGTATTTCATTTGTGAGTTATGTTCGCATGAATTTTACATTTTTTTTTATTGGAAACACTAACGACACACCGTCCTTAGTTCCTTTTCAGCATAAGCCACAGGGTCTGGCATGGTGTTGAGTATTCATAGTCGCATTGTACCGAATACTGCGGGTGATTTTAATTTTTTTTGTGGACGAATCCTGTAACACAGCCATGAACACTGGAGCATCCTCCATATCTAGATAAAGTTTCCACTTCAGAATATATTAAACACGCTGGGTCATATTTACTCACATTTGATGCACAGCAGCCAAAGTTGCTGTACTATTTTGTGTCCAAGAGAGAGAGAGCACTTTAGGCAGCCATGTGCCTAGCACACACTCAAGCACCATAGTGCAAGAGTGAGTTCTTTATAACATTCTTGCAAAGTCGGAAAGGTTTAAAGAAAAGAAAACTTTTATCCAACATGAATGCATGCCTCAACAAGACTTGCACTTTTGGTGCAAAACACTGTATATGTTTTTTAATGCACCGGGCTTTGCGAACAACCCATGCGTGTTGGCATGGGCCCACCTATGTACCATGGTGCACCCCTTGAAGCAAAATAGTGCAAAGCATGGCATAATACTACTTTGAATTAATTTGGCACTACTTTCCACTGGAAAGTAAATCTAAATTCAACACTGAACTGATTAGTGTCACTTTTGTGATCCAAACACAGCACGAAGTATCAGTAAATGTGGCTCTGTGTATTGATTAGCAGATTCAACAATGTTTCTTTTCATTCTAGATGCGTTCTTTTATTTTAGTTTGCCAACCCAAACAAGGAGGAGCTGTTCATCAACAACATAAACATTTTATGTTTGAAGTCTCTGCTTCTCACTCACCACCAAATCAATAAAAATTACTTAACAGTATACCACCCACACGTGAATAATTGACTGATCTTGAATAGTACTCACTGGAACGACAGATTATAGAGCAAATTAAGGGCCACATGTATGAACATTTGGAATTGGGATTTCCTATTTGCGATTTCATGCAAATCGCAATTCCAAATGTAAGACACTCCATTGAGTTTCTTTTGCCATTCCTGGTGGGTCACAAATAAACCTACCTCATTAATATTAATGAGGTAGGTCAAAAATTCAGAACCACTGGGAATCGCAAAAATCACAGGGATGGTGGCCTGCTGGTGTCAGCAGACCACAATGACTGTGATTGCTTTTAAATAAAGCAATCTTAAAAAAAAAAAAAAAGCCTGTTTTCCTTAAAGGAAAACAGGTTGCGTTTAAAAAGAAAAAAATAATATGTTTCAGTTTCATTTTTTAAGAGTAGGCAGTGGTCCCTGGGACCACCGCCTGCTCTTAAAATATTTTTTCGCTACCATTCACAAAGAGGAAGGGGTTCCTTTTGTGAATGGGTTAGCACCAATTTGAAATTGATGCTAACTGTGATTGTTTTTTGACCGCATTCACTGTCACAAAACAATCCTATATATCATTTAGATTCAGTATTAGGAAGGGACGCCCTGAACACGCCCCTTCCTAATAACGAATCTCAAAACCCAAATTGCAATTTGGTAACAAGTTACTGAATCGCAGTTTGCGCTTTGTACATCCCAAAAAAGCATTTTTCTAGTTGCAAACGGGGCGATTCTGCGAATCAGCCCTTTTGAAACTAGAAAAATGCTTTGTACATGTGGCTTTAAGGACCTAGGGAGGAGACCTAAGTAATAGAACAGCAGAGTCTTTTTCTTAGATTATAACATTGTGTTATTTTTGCATTCATACAGCTTCATTTTCTCTTACAGATTGTGCAAATGAGAGCGTTATTTAGATTAAAATCCTATACTCGGAAAAGGTAAGTATGTGTTTAGCATTTCTCTCAAAAAAGTTGAAAATGAGGATCCAGCATGGGATCTATGTGAATGCAAGCTCAACCAAAATAAGTGCAGCTTACTCTGACCTGGTATAAGATATCTGAAGCTGACTTTTTTAAGTTCGATGCGTGGTCGCACAATGCAAAGGCATTGGAAGTCTCAAGAAAGCTTGCTTCTTCACAAAACACTGGCAATCACCAATTTTCAGGGCTGGTTACAGAGCTGTTGGTGTTTTGCAGCTTGGCCATGCACAAGAGTTTCTTATGACCCATCAAGCATTTTGGTAGGAGTCAATATCATGAGTGCCTCCCCAGTGAGGCCTAACAAACCTGTAACAAAGCCTATGTGCTGTATTGTGTGTGGATAGACTGCCACAGCAAGATGTTCCTTAGCCTGCTCCAGCTGCTAGTTTGATGCAAGCCATGGTCTGTTTTGATCTCAGCAAATGGCAGGGAAACTATATTTTTGCTCAGGTGGATCACCTCCTTTGTCAAAGGAAGAACCCAGAGGATCCACCTCCCACCTTTCACCTCAGAGTGCAAGGAGATCACCTGTGGTGTCCCCCAGGGCTCATTCCTCAGCCCCATGTTCTTCAAAGCATATATGGCCCCACTGACCAACATTGCCAGATCCCACGGTCTCTAATTTCCTATGCAGATGACACCCATCTCATCCTCTCACTCACTGACGACCCCACCACCAGAACCAACTTCCACAGATGCATGGCAAGCGCCGCTGGTTGGAAGAAAAGCAACTTCCTGCAGTTGAACACAGACAAGACAGAAGTACTGAACTTTGGCTATATTGTCACATGTATTGACATGTGGTGGCCATGGGAACTGGGACCCGCACCCACTCCCTCCGATGACACCAAAAACCTTGGAATCACCATTGACAACAAACTCTCCAAGAAATCACAGATCAATGCCGTCTCCTGTGCCTGCTTCCTCACTTTGTGCTTGCTATGTAAGATCTTTGAGTGGCTATCCCTACACACAAGACACACCGTGACACAGGCTCTCATCACCACCCAACTGGACTATGGTAATGACCTCTACATATGGTTCGCCACACACCCCCTACAGAGAATGCAGACATACAGAACAGCACAGCCAGACTCATCCTTAGCCTTCCTGACAAACCCATCTAAAGCAACTCCACTAGCTCTCCGTACAGAAGAGAAGCCAATTCAAACTGCTGGCCAACACACAAGGCTCTACACAACCAAAGACCCGTGGACTTTAACCACCACCTGAACTTCCACCAACCGTCTAGAAGACTAGGCTGTGCCTCCATTTCACTTGCCATTAGTCCCCACATCTACCAAAGCAGAACTTGAGAGTGCTCCTTCTCTCACATAGCAGCAAAAACCTGGAACAGCCTCCCCACGGTCCTCCAGCCCATCACCTCACTTCCAAATTCTGAATGGCCCTCAAGATCTCGATGCTCAAATATGCCTCTGGGACCTGCAAGCACCTGGATACACTATTGGGTGATTAGCTGTGTTTTATAAATCCTGATTAATTTATTTTTCAAGTGGGTATATATCAGTAAAGGAGAACGTCATATGCCATGTGTAATGTATGTAGTCCATGTTGCACTGATGGATCTCCATACTTTTGTTTGAATTGTGCCCTCTGCAAGGTGTCAACTCATTCCAGTGATTCAGGAGATTGAGCCCACAACACTAAAAAAAAATCACTACTACACTGGGTATGAAAAGGGATAGCACAATGATAACAAGGACACCACTGGTATGTAGAAAAAGTATTTTTTTTTAGTTTCTATGCTCACACAATCAATAGTGAAATGACTCCTTTGTACAGAGTTAAGGAAGACGAGGTAGGGCAATATTGTAGGAAAATAGGTTCTGGCTCATTTAGCCACCTGTGTTTTTATTTCCTTTTCGTAAGCTCTGTTAAACATGAATTGTGAGTGTTAGCCACTAGCACCTGCCTTTCAAATCAAGGCGCAGCTATGGTGAGAGACACTGGGCAGATTGCACATGAGCATATGTGCACACGTAGGTGCAAATGTAGGGGGTGACTGCGAGAGTCTATTGCTCCTTTCAGCCCACTATCTGTGCACAGGTAGCCTATTATAGGTGGACCCCTTCATGAATTGGTGATGGCCTAGACAAGGCTCAGAATGTGAGTTGGCATTGATAGTATACACTTATAGTGCTTCACTAAAAAGTGTATGTCCTTTAATGTATTGTACCTTTGAACAAAGTATTCACGTGAGTACAATTACATCATAATTAGGCCTAGAGACCAGGTTGATGAACCAATTGTACGATACAGAGATCCAAAGTGTGGATTTACAGTACTCTGTGCCATAGATACAAAGAGGTTGAGCCCAGATTCATATTATTGAAACTGTATTTTGAACTGACTAAGGTTGTGGCCTTATTCCTTGTGGTGGATGCACATCACCTCCAATTATGAACCCACTTTCTTACAGTAATTCATTCTTATCAAGACATTCTAATTGCTTAGTGTTAGAAATGGGGTCTTTGGTTGACAGTCAGGTTACCCCCTGTTCAAGCAAGGACCCTCACTCTAGTTAGGATAAAAGAGAATCACCCTCAGCTAACCCCTGCTTACCCCCTTGGTAGCTTGGCAGAGCAGTAGGCTTAACCTCAGAGTGCTGGGCGTAAAGTATTTGTACCAACACACACAGTAACTTAATGAAAACACTACAAAATGACACAACACCAGTTTAGAAAAATAGGAAATATTTATCTAGACAAAACAAGACCAAAACGACAAAAATCCAACATACACAAGTCAAGTTATGATTTTTAAAAGGTTTAAAATAAAAAGAGTCTTTAGGTAGTTGTAACAACACACTAGCGCTGCTAGCGTGTAAATGTACCTGGTTTGCGTCAAAAATAACCCCGCACGGGCGGTGTGCGTCGAAAATAACCCTGCACGGTTATATGCGTCGAAAACAGCTCGGCACGGCGATGCGCGTCGAAAAAGCCAGCCACGCGACGGTCCGAAAGTCCCGCGGCGCAGGTTGCGATCTCTCAGCCTTCGTCAGCGATGCTGCGCGTCGTTTCTCCTGCTCCGGGCGTCGATTCTTCGGTCGCGTTTCCTGCGGCGTCGTTTCTCAGCTGCGGAGCCGGCGTCGCGTCGTTTTCTCAGCCGCGATCGGATTCGCGTCGATCTTTTCTCCGCACGGCGCTCGGTGCGTGTATTTTTGTCCTTAGGCTGCCAGCCTCTCCTTTCAGGGTCCCAGGAACTGGAAGGGCACCACAGAGTAGAGTAGGGGTCTCTCCAGAGACTCCAGGTGCTGGCAGGAAGAAGTCTTTGCTATCCCTGAGACTTCAATAACAGGAGGCAAGCTCTACATCAAGCCCTTGGAGATTTCTTCTTCAAGATGGAAGGCACACAAAGTCCAGTCTTTGCCCTCTTACTCTGGCAGAAGCAGCACTGCAGGAAAGCTCCACAAAGCACAGTCACAGGCAGGGCAGCACTTGTTCCTCAGCGATCAGCTCTTCTCCAGGCAGAGGTTCCCCTTGATTCCAGAAGTGTTTCTAAAGTTTGTAAGTTTGGGTGCCCTTCTTATACCCATTTTAGTCTTTGAAGTCACCTTTCTTCAAAGGGGACTCACACCTTCTTGTGAAATCCTGCCTTGCCCAGGCAAGGCCTCAGACACACACCAGGGGGTTGGAGACAGCATTGTCAGAGGCAGGCACAGTCCTTTCAGATGAGAGTGACCACTCCACCCCTCCCTCCTAGCAGAGATGGCTAATCAGGAAATGCAGATCACACCCCAGCTCCCTTTGTGTCACTGTCTGGTGTGAGGTGAAAAACAACCCAACTGTCAAACTGACCCAGACAGGGAATCCACAAACAAGGCAGAGTCACAGAATGGTTTAAGCAAGAAAATGCTCACTTTCTAAAAGTGGCATTTCCAAACGCACAATCTTAAAATCAACTTTACTAAAAGATGTATTTTTAAATTGTGAGTTCAGGGATCCCAAACTCCACATGTCCATCTACTCTCTAGGGGAATCTACACTTTAATCATATTTAAAGGTAGCCCCCATATTATCCTATGAGAGAGAGACAGACCTTGCAACAGTGAAAACGAAATTGGCAGTATTTCACTGTCAGGACATATAAACCACATTACTATATGTCCTACCTTATCCATACACTGCACCCTGCCCTTGGGGCTACCTAGGGCCTACCTTAGGGGTGCCTTACATGTAAGAAAAGGGAAGGTTTAGGCCTGGCAAGTGGGTACACTTGCCAAGTCGAATTTACAGTGTAAGAATACACATACAGACACTGCAGTGGCAGGTCTGAGACATGATTACAGAGCTACTTATGTGGGTGGCACAACCAGTGCTGCAGGCCCACTAGTAGCATTTGATTTACAGGCCCTGGCACCTCTAGTGCACCTTACTAGGGACTTACTAGTAAATCAAATATGCCAATCATGGATAAACCACTTACATACAATTCAAACAGGAGAGCATATGCACTTTAGCACTGGTTAGCAGTGGTAAAGTGCTCAGAGTTGAAAAGCCAACAGCAACATGTCAGAAAAATATAGGAGGCAGGAGGCAAAAAAGTCTGGGGATGACCCTGCATAAGCAAAAGTCCAACACGACCCCCTACCAGCCTAAAGCCAGGGGAGGACAATCAATACCTTGATGTACTTCCCTGATTGGGGCGATAGAACAGGGACCCAGGCCCACAACAGCAGGGGCATGTTCCCGTTCTACGCCTTCCTGACTCCAGTTGGATCCCTCTGTCCATACTCTCAGGGCCCACTAAGCTAACCCATGGGGAATCCTTCTCCACATCTACAGACACCATCTGTGCAGCACCTAACTTTACTTTGCTCACAGATGAATTGTAATGGGCAGATAGTACCACCAGGGCCAACACAGTGGTGTTGCCCACTCCACCCCCGGGGTGTGACTCTCGTCCTCCCCCCCCCAGGGGCAACTCTGTCCACCAGGACAGCAAGCCACAGTGACCCCAGACAACTGTCAGGGATGAGAGCCCGACCTCAGGCCTCTCTAACCACTGTGACTGTGGAGAGTGGGGGGTGGTAGCCCCAGGTGCCTGGCACCCTTTGACCACTCTCTCTTCCACCAGGTCAGGGATGACAACCTGACCCTGGTCCTCCCCTCTGGGGCTCTGTACCCTCCCTGCAGAAGCGGTACCCCCAGAGTCAAAAACTGTCAGGGTGCTTGTAGAAGCAGTCCTGCACAATTCTTCCATCAGTGCAGGGATGTTAACCTGCAACTGATCCTCCAACCTGGGGTCTGTACCTTCAGGTTGGACCAGGGCCAGGGGTGAGGCTTCCCTCCCCCTGCCCTCTCTTCTGGGGTCCTGAACCACCCAACTAGGAGCGGCCCCCCCAGAAGACAACATGGTAGGGGCACTGTTAGCAGTAGCCCCTTCCTCCAGGTCAGGGGGGACACCCTTAACCTGGCCTCCCAATCCAGGGCCTGTACCCACAGACTGGATCACTGCCTGGCAAACCAGGACTTCTTGGGGGGCATACCTACCCCCTACCAGGTCAGAGTTTACCCTCTGAACCTGGTCATCCAACCCAGGGTCACCACCCTGCGGTTGAACCACTGCCTGGCACACCAGGACTTCCTTGGGAGCACACTTACCCCCCATCAGGTCAGAGTTTACCCCCTGAACCTGATCATTCAACCCAGAGTCACCACCCTGCGGTTGAACCATTGCCTGGCACACCAGGACTTCCAGGGGGGCACACTTACCCCCCTCAAGGGACACACTGTCCCGAAGGGCCACACAAGAGTCTGGCTGGCGCAGGTCTCCTGACCTCTGCCCATCTGACAGAGTCTGGATTCCCCCCAACCCAGAAATGGTCTCACCAAGGTCATTCATGGGGGGCTCTGCTCTCAGAGCTGACCCCTGACCCTCCAGGTTCTCCACTGGGGTCCGCAACCCCCTCTCAACCCTCTGTCTGGACTTCTGCACCCCCTCACTAGGAGTGGTACTGCCAGACACCAGAACTGGTGGGACGCTGGCTACAGCGGCCCCCCCAAGTTCTCCTGACACTGTGGGGTCTCCCTCAACAGATGGCCCTATGGTACAGGCTAGGCTCCCCTCCTGGTGTTCCCGCAGGGAACCCTCCAGGACCTGGGACCGGATCTCGGGCACCTTGGGCCTCAACCCATCCCCATTCCCTCTCCTCTGAGACTGGACATGGGGTCCCTCACCCATCCCACTACACTGGGACCTACCTGGGACACTACAATCCTTCCCTACCTCACCTGGTTGGGAACTACCTAGACCACTCCTCTCAGGAGCACCCCCAAATGCCTCTTCAGACTCTCTGGTACTCACCCAGAAGTCTGCCTCCATTGTAAGCTCCCTGGGGTCAGAGAACTCACACTCCACCTGGTGTTGGCATAGCTCTGGAAAATAAGGACTAGACATATGCTCTCCAGCAATTACATCACTCAGCCCCTCACATGAATTAACCAAAGTACCCTTCACCCAACCATCCAGTGACTCTGCTTTGAAAAAGCACCCCACATCACCCTCCTGAGACTGGTGAGACAGTACCTGACTGTCCCTGACACTCAACCCACACTCTTCTGGGATGTTTTCACACTCCATAACCAGGACTTCTACCTGGGGGGAACCCCTCTCCCTGTCACTCTCACCTAGAGTCAGTAGAGTGTCCCTCCCACCAGTAGGAATATGACTCCCCATGCCAGTTCCCCAATCCACCTCAGAGACCCTGTGCATCACTGGAGCTACCTCATACCCCTGAACCTCCTGGCGTGTGTTAACTCCCTCCTTCAAGTAGGGCACCACCTCTCTGGGCATGTGCACTTCTTCAGCAGTACTGGATACAAGATTTTTGCTGCCACCATCTGAACTGGACTCAGCCCTCATGGCCTCCAGCTTCAGCTCCTCACAGCTCAGCTCTTGAGCTGCAATCCTTTCTTTTTCCAGGACTAAGGCTCTCTTCTCCTCAGCCCTCTCAAGCTCTGCATCTAGCTCTTCCAGACTCCGGATTCGAGCTAGGAGCCACTCATCTCTTTCTGTTCCCTCCTCAGGGCCACTGCCCTCCTCTTCGGAGTAGTCCTCCTCCTCAGAGTAGTTATCCTCCTCAGACTCATTTGGTGGTGTTGCCTGACAACGTTTCAATTCATACTGAAACAGGGCTGACTCAAGATCCTCCCTTCTGGATTTCTTGTTCACAGCCAGTCCCCTTTCCATGCAGAATGCTTTAAGCTGCCACTTTTTATACATAAATAGGTGCCAGAAATTGACTTCCATTCTGCAAAGGCTTCACAACCAAAAACAAAGTCCAAAAATATTAGCAATACTTCCAGGAGGACATCAGAGAACAAAAAGCAGAATCACAAGACAAGTAGTATGTGGTCACGTAGTGGTCTGAGATCAAAACAGTAGTGTACACTTAATTACTGTATGTCAAGTACAAATACAAGTCCAAATCCCGACCGCTGGTCACCAATGTTAGAAATGGGGTCTTTGGTTGACAGTCAGGTTACCCCCTGTTCAAGCAAGGACCCTCACTCTAGTTAGGATAAAAGAGAATCACCCTCAGCTAACCCCTGCTTACCCCCTTGGTAGCTTGGCAGAGCAGTAGGCTTAACCTCAGAGTGCTGGGCGTAAAGTATTTGTACCAACACACACAGTAACTTAATGAAAACACTACAAAATGACACAACACCAGTTTAGAAAAATAGGAAATATTTATCTAGACAAAACAAGACCAAAACGACAAAAATCCAACATACACAAGTCAAGTTATGATTTTTAAAAGGTTTAAAATAAAAAGAGTCTTTAGGTAGTTGTAACAACACACTAGCGCTGCTAGCGTGTAAATGTACCTGGTTTGCGTCAAAAATAACCCCGCACGGGCGGTGTGCGTCGAAAATAACCCTGCACGGTTATATGCGTCGAAAACAGCTCGGCACGGCGATGCGCGTCGAAAAAGCCAGCCACGCGACGGTCCGAAAGTCCCGCGGCGCAGGTTGCGATCTCTCAGCCTTCGTCAGCGATGCTGCGCGTCGTTTCTCCTGCTCCGGGCGTCGATTCTTCGGTCGCGTTTCCTGCGGCGTCGTTTCTCAGCTGCGGAGCCGGCGTCGCGTCGTTTTCTCAGCCGCGATCGGATTCGCGTCGATCTTTTCTCCGCACGGCGCTCGGTGCGTGTATTTTTGTCCTTAGGCTGCCAGCCTCTCCTTTCAGGGTCCCAGGAACTGGAAGGGCACCACAGAGTAGAGTAGGGGTCTCTCCAGAGACTCCAGGTGCTGGCAGGAAGAAGTCTTTGCTATCCCTGAGACTTCAATAACAGGAGGCAAGCTCTACATCAAGCCCTTGGAGATTTCTTCTTCAAGATGGAAGGCACACAAAGTCCAGTCTTTGCCCTCTTACTCTGGCAGAAGCAGCACTGCAGGAAAGCTCCACAAAGCACAGTCACAGGCAGGGCAGCACTTGTTCCTCAGCGATCAGCTCTTCTCCAGGCAGAGGTTCCCCTTGATTCCAGAAGTGTTTCTAAAGTTTGTAAGTTTGGGTGCCCTTCTTATACCCATTTTAGTCTTTGAAGTCACCTTTCTTCAAAGGGGACTCACACCTTCTTGTGAAATCCTGCCTTGCCCAGGCAAGGCCTCAGACACACACCAGGGGGTTGGAGACAGCATTGTCAGAGGCAGGCACAGTCCTTTCAGATGAGAGTGACCACTCCACCCCTCCCTCCTAGCAGAGATGGCTAATCAGGAAATGCAGATCACACCCCAGCTCCCTTTGTGTCACTGTCTGGTGTGAGGTGAAAAACAACCCAACTGTCAAACTGACCCAGACAGGGAATCCACAAACAAGGCAGAGTCACAGAATGGTTTAAGCAAGAAAATGCTCACTTTCTAAAAGTGGCATTTCCAAACGCACAATCTTAAAATCAACTTTACTAAAAGATGTATTTTTAAATTGTGAGTTCAGGGATCCCAAACTCCACATGTCCATCTACTCTCTAGGGGAATCTACACTTTAATCATATTTAAAGGTAGCCCCCATATTATCCTATGAGAGAGAGACAGACCTTGCAACAGTGAAAACGAAATTGGCAGTATTTCACTGTCAGGACATATAAACCACATTACTATATGTCCTACCTTATCCATACACTGCACCCTGCCCTTGGGGCTACCTAGGGCCTACCTTAGGGGTGCCTTACATGTAAGAAAAGGGAAGGTTTAGGCCTGGCAAGTGGGTACACTTGCCAAGTCGAATTTACAGTGTAAGAATACACATACAGACACTGCAGTGGCAGGTCTGAGACATGATTACAGAGCTACTTATGTGGGTGGCACAACCAGTGCTGCAGGCCCACTAGTAGCATTTGATTTACAGGCCCTGGCACCTCTAGTGCACCTTACTAGGGACTTACTAGTAAATCAAATATGCCAATCATGGATAAACCACTTACATACAATTCAAACAGGAGAGCATATGCACTTTAGCACTGGTTAGCAGTGGTAAAGTGCTCAGAGTTGAAAAGCCAACAGCAACATGTCAGAAAAATATAGGAGGCAGGAGGCAAAAAAGTCTGGGGATGACCCTGCATAAGCAAAAGTCCAACACTTAGTTAGAATAGATGTTTGATGATCTTTCTCAAATTGTAGTGGGAGACTGTGTGACCTAAGACATGGAACTCCTCAAGTTACATTCTAAGTGTGTCAAACCTTCTGTTGATCATCACTTACCAAATAAATTGTTGTCTAATGTGCAAAATGCGTTTCCATTCTAAGCAGAAAGCTATAAAATGGTTGTGCAACATAATGTAAATGTCTTCAGTTCTCTTTTAAATATACTAATTGTATTATAGATTGCAGCACATCTCACTAAGAGCCAAATACTTCAGGAATCCTCCTTTTCTTGCAGAGGAATGCACTCTCATGCCAGCCATGCCTCAGGACATGTGGAGGCACCTCTTGTGTATCAGGAACTCACTCCAGCAGAGGCCAGCAGTCCTTTGGTAGGACCAGTTGCATATCAAGGCAGGCCCAGTGCAGCAGGCCAGCCGGGCAGCTGCAGAGAGGCTTATGGATCTTGTTACGATGTGTACAAACATGACACCACTTGCCCCAGATCTTTTTACATCAATAAAACAGATAGGGACTAAGAACATTTGTGTGCTACAAATATACCCTGCATACATGAGAGAGAATCTAAGGAAAACCTAAAAATAAGTTGTAGCACACAGTCAGTACCTTACTTAACAATGTTTACAACAAAAATTGATCCTATAATAAGGCACACTTATGTGGTGTTCATGAATTTTAAACACCTTTGGATGCTTCACTGAAGAGGGAGATCCTGTGGATTCAAAATGACAGTGTAATTATTATGGATTAAAATGGGGGCGATCTAATTTTGGGCCTTAGAATGTTTACTGTTGGATTTCTTAATAGACAAAAAGGAGTTTGAAAAACCTATACTAGGAAACAACATAATTTACCAGATCTTTTATGGGATGTTGGTGATGATATAACATTTAAAAGAGCTGTTCTGAGACCACAATAATAAATCAATTATTTTAGTACCAGAGATAAATCTAGCAGAATTTTATTGCAGTGGCCATATGTCAAATATTTCACTTGGAGATTTGCAGTATTGGAACATCTATAAGGCGAGAGGTCCATAAAGGTATTTGACATCAGATGTAACCATTTTTCAAATTTTCCTTAGCTTCTCATTAGGTTCTTTTTTCTTTTCCAAATTTAAGTTTTGCCTCACACAGTTTTTGCTATAGTGGGGGGTGGAGCTGATCAATGTTGACAACTTCTGCAAGGTAGAGGTGTAGAGGCTATTCCAGGAAGGAGGGCTGAATGTGGGAAGGAAGGCCACAAAGATGGACCTCCAGATAGCCCTCTGAGCCATTGATCAAGTTATAGGTATGCAGGCCACCCCAGAGGAGCAGGAAGAGAATGGCCATAAGGAAAAGGAGGCAGACTTGAAGGAGAAAGAGGAGGAAGGAGAGGGTCTGGCAGCAGGGCCTAAGTGGCAGCAACCTAATGAGGGGATGGACAACTTGACCACAACAGTGAGGTTTCATGCCAGGGCAGGGAGCAGTGTATCCTCCCACAACCTGTCTCCTGAGGAGCTGGAGGACAGGAAGGCTGATCAGGACCCAAGCCGCAGCTGGCCAAAATTAAACTTACTGCAGAAGAAAATACGCTGGTATTAGAGGAGTGAAGGCTAGCCTTGGAGGAGTGACTGCAGAGGAGAGGATGGCTGAAAGAGCCTTGGAGGAGGGAAAAGTGTTACTGGCTTATGGAGTGAGTTGTGAGGAGCTATACCTTGAAGCCAAGCAATGTAGAGGGCCCAGTAGCAATGGCAGAAACAATGACCCAGTGTCCAGTGGAGCCAGGAGGGGTGCCGTTCTGGTGCCTAACTTTTTTTGTGGAGGATGATATTGACAAGTGGTTTGAGGATTATGGGGTTATCTTGGAGATGCACTGGGTCCCTTAGGAGCATTGGGGAGCCAATCTCTAGAGGCACATTCCCAGCAAAGAGAGGGATGCAATACCGTTCCTAGAGAAGGGAGGCAGCAGATTCCTAATAAAAGATTCCTTTCTCAGGAAATATTTCCTCACCCCTGAAAAAGCAAAGGCAGAAGTTCAGGGACAGCCAGAAGCTGGGTAGATTGTGTGGATTATGTTTGGAAGGCACTGGATGGTTGGGTGAATAGCAGTGATACGAGTGATGACAAGGGACTGTATAATCTGTTTGCCAGAGAATAATTGTTCAGTAATTGTTTTGCAGAGCTATGCCAACACCTAATAGATAGCAAGCTTATTGTTCCTAGGAAGCTTTTCAAGGCGGTGGACCACTGTCTCAGCATCAGTGTCCACAAGGAGGTAACTTGGAATAACTTAAAGAGGAGTGTTTCTATGGCCCCCATCCCCCAGCAGAGTGATGGGGAGACCCAGCATAGCACAGATATGTCCAAGAGTAGGGTGGGGAATAACGTTCTAATGCCTCTTCTGTGAAAAAGGGTGTGGTTTTACTGAGTGGTGGCCCAGAGTGCCCCATTTCCAGCTCCTATGTTTTGATTGTTCTCAGCGGAGACACACATGTAGGGAAATTGTGGCTTTCCTAAGAGAGAGATAATCACTGGTGGGAACTCCACAGGGTGGTCAATGTGGCCTAAGGGGGAAGTGGTCCATCAGAGCAGAGGGTAGAACATGTCCTAGTCTTCTTCAGTTGGGAGAAGACTCAGAGGGAAAGCTTGTGGTTCATAAGGGCGGCAGTTGATACTTCCATAAGATCACAGTACATGGGATCATTGCCACTGCTCTTAGAGATACCAGTGCCAGTCAGACTATGATAGTGGAAAGTCTAGTTTCTCAAGATCAGCACCTCTCAGGACAGGTATGCAGGATAAGACAAGCATATGATTTTGGTACTCCATAAATGGGGTTAAGAAGTGACCCTAAGGAAGGTCATAGTTAGTCCCCAGATGACTATTGACAGCATTCTGTGAAATGAGTTACCACCAGTGTTTGAAGAGCTGGGAAGGGAGGCAGTCCAGGGTATTGTGGAAGACCAGGTGTCTGGAGTTATTGCTCCCAAAAGGAATGTAGTGAGGCCTGATCGAGGGTCATGAGGAAGAGACAGTCCTCAGTGGGGGATCAGTGGATCAGGGGTGTGCAAGCTCTGAGAACGGAGCACACCAAAACTGACCCTTGTGATGCCACTTCTTACCAGGAGGAGTTCTCCGTGCTGTCAGATGGACAGAGGTCTAAACATCTGCCCCAAACAGACTCCTGCATGAAACAGAATGTGTCATCCTTGAGGGTGGTGGTGGTTCCCCACTGCAGTCCTGGCTTGCCAGGTACCTGTTTAGCCTCAAGATACAGACTTTGGGCTGAGAGACCTATCTCAGGATACCACTCTTGGACTTATAGGACAGAGAGTTGTAGGAGGGTGCTGAACACCTGGGGATGATGTCCCATGTCCCCCACTTAAAAACGTCATAGGTCCCGGAAATCTCAGAAACAAGTAGGGAACTTGTTTACACCTTCAATGGTGAAAGTGAAGCCTACCCAAGGCCCACATTTTGAGGAGCTTCCACTTGGCAGTGGCAATCCAGGACCTGGCTCTTGACACTGACAGCTGTCAGTGGCCTCAGCTAGTTGTTGCCCTTATGGGCAGAGTTTTCCTTTTGTTTAGGGTAGAAGATTGATCCAAGGGGCAGAATGGGCCACATCACTGTTGGCGATGGTGGTACTGTCTACCTACTGGGAGATACATGTGATTAAGTTAAGGTTAGCAGTCTCACAGATGGAGTGCACAGGCAAGAAGAAAGGTGACCCATGTGTCATTCCAGTGGATTACAAGACTGTTGACAGATAGATCTTACAGGGTTCAGAGGGGCATAGAACTGACATTGGCAATCCAGAATAGGACCATTGTCATGCTCTAGCGCCTAAGTAGGGAGGCCTATAAAGGTATTAATTACTCTACCCTAACCCCTGGCTATGTTACTCTCTGCAGGGGCACCCCTAATACTTTTTCCTCACAGATCCTGTTTTCTGAATTCGTCTTTGTTGACATTACCATTATCTGTACTTTGCCTTTGCTAGCCTATGCTGAAGGGCTTGTGTTCTCTCCTAGTATATGTTACAATTGGCTAGCTACTGTTTAGCATATTTAGTTTACATATACGTCCCTAGTAAATGGTACTGCATGAACCCAGGGCCTGTATATTGAATTTGCTAGTGGATCCATAGCACCCATTGTGTTACCCACTAAAGTAGCACTTTAAAGCATGTCTCTGGCCTGCCATTACAGCCTTTAAAGCAATTTTAAACTGCCAATTGGACGTGGTAAAATAAAACTTTTGCAAGACCTAAACCTTCCCTTTTAATACATATACATAACCCCCAAGGTAGAACCTGAAGACCCATTAGGCAGGGTGCATTGTATTAAAAAAGTAGGACATGTGGGTTGAAGTTTTACATATCCGGGTAATGAAAAGCTCCTAAATTTGTTATTCACTAGTGTAAGGCCTATCTCTCCCATTAAATAACATTAAGTTACCTTATTTCATTTAATAAATGCTAGCTGTAGATCAGGAACAGGTACAAATATCATGTTTGGACTGAAATGAGTTGAAATTTAACATTTTCCTTCATCATAAAGTCAGATTCTATGTCATAATCTTATAAGTGCTATGTTTCGAAATTGCTTTTTCTGAACTAATCATTTGGTGCCTGCTGCCTGTGTCCTGGGTTTCATGACTGTGAATGGCTTTGTTGTTAGGGATGTAATCCTACCAGAAAGTGAGACAAAAGAGGATTATGTACGCAAGGATAGTTAGGTAGGAGCTGTACCGAGCCCCGTGTACATTTCAAAGGACTTGCTTTCAGCACACACAAAGGAACCTTTTGTCACTTTCCAGAGCTAAATGTGGGGATGGTGGAGGGAATACATACACTTCAAAGCCTTGCACCAGGTATACATACTGGACAACCAGAAGAAATCATCAGTACACTCTTGGACCTGTGGTCACTACAGAAGAAGGACTGCCTTCTTCTCGAGAGGACTGTCCTGCTGCTGGAGGTCTGCCCTGTTCCCCAGAGGACTGTCCTGCTGCTAGCAGAGGACTGCCTTGCTGCTTGAGACCTGCCTTGTTCCTCTGAGGACTGATCTGCTGCCTGAGGTCTGTAGTGCCCTCTGAGAAGGCAAATTGGATATGCTCCCTTCATCCGAGGCTAACCTGAGTGATACTAAGGGTCAATGTGCTAACCTCCTGTTCTGAGCTACAGGGGCACAAACATCTCCAGAGGCCTCCCTGCAATTGGCAGTTGACCTGCAGTAACTTAACGTGCCTGGACCTGCCTGAACCCTGCTGGCCTCTGCTAGAGTGAGTCCCTGATCTCCAAAAAGTGCCTCACCAGGTCATGGATCCTTTGCTGGCATCAGTGTGCACTCCTCTGCAAGAAAAGGAGAAATCCTGAAGTTTTTGTCTCTTAGCCACTGTCAACGCACTCATTCATACCAAGACCTTGCTGCCAGTAATTACAGAAAACGCCATGTTTTGGTGAACGTGAGTGTTCAAGCTACAGCGACCACCAGCAGTGACCAGCAATGGAAGATCTGCAGTTTGTATTATAGCAAGGAGAGCCCATGATTATCGGCAACATGAACTTCGAGCAAGGAACATCTGCGATGCCTGACTGGATCTTCAAGCTACAGCAATGACTGCTTGTGATGCAAGGCCAGCTCTTTGTTTTGCAGCGAAGACCATCCACAGCACACTCCCTGCTCCTCACAACGTCCTCCACCAGGAAAGGCATTCTTCATGCCAGACTTTGAAAAGATAACTTTTTTAGCAGGACTAACTTGGTCCGTGCCCCCTGCCCATGCTCCATAGCATTTGGCCTGAACTGGTGACTTTCCCCTGTTCTAGCAATCCCAGATGATTGCACATGGCGTTGTTTGACTTTAGGCTCTATACTTACTTAAAAATTTAAAATTGCATGTCTCCAGTTCTACTGATTGGATTTTTTGTCGTTAAGGTAAATTATCATTTATTAAGATGTACTCTTTTTTCTAAAATAGTTTGGGATTTTTCTTCTATTGTTTTCACTTTATAACTATTTTTGTGCTGCATAAATAATTAACACTTTGCCTCTAAGTTAAGTCTGACTGCTTTTGTGTTTAGCTACCAGAGGATTAAGTACAGGTTAATTTAGTGACATTTGTGGTTTATCTTGACAGTGGTTGTGGGTGTTGCATGAGGAGCCTTTCCAACTTCCTCAACCAATACCCCAAATTTCTTAAAAGCAATATTGCTGCGTTATTTATTTCTAAAGACATTAGAACAAGTTTTATCATTATTCAACCCTATTCAGAACTATGTAGGCCTGTTTGAGTTTCACATGTACAATTTGGTTATAAAAACTTTAAATGAAAATAGTTTATTTTTACCTGTTTGCCCACACTTTATTTAGTCTCATGTTTTAGTGGTTGGTATTTTGTTTGCAAACATATACTGTTTTTATAAAACTTTTGTTTCACCATTAAAAATTATTTCGATAATTGGTGAAACCTGGGCACGCCACTCCCATCTTAAAATGTAGGGACCAAATTTAGGCCTTAATAGTATTAGAAAAGCCAATGATTTTGGGAAACTTTGAGAGTTATTTTGAGTTTGACAGATATGGGATCCTCACCCAAGATTAGTGGATGTCCCGTCTGCCCTATGTAGGGTGCAAATATTGGTCATCCCAGATTTTAGACAGATCCAGCTGGCTTTTAAAATCTGCAGATTGGGGCACTGCTGTCCAGTCCATGGTATATGTGCTCTGACCTCTTAAAAAAGCAATATTATTCAACCCCTATTTGGAATTTGTATCCTCCCTCTATGGCCAGAGTAGATGGTGCAGAAAGTTAACCATGGCAAGGAAAAGTTACATTTCACATGTGGACTGCAGCACGTTCTTCCGTTCACTAAGCTGGCAAAGGAAACGTAGTGTCAGGCCAACCTTCTTATCATTGCTCTTGCAGTTTTAAAACTTTCAGGTGAACCTATCAAAATAATCCTTTTTCACAGTAAAGATCCCTCCTTTCAGTATTAAATAAGTCACCCCAAGTCAGTTTTGAGCTCCAAAGGCTGGGGACTTAGAATTTAAAAATTATAAATGAAATAATTTGATATTGACATGCACCTACTTAGACTAGCATCCAAAAACATTTTTTTACTATAAATGGCTGTAGCTGTCTAGACTAAAATCATAACCTTGCTATATTTGGTATAGGAAAAGCTACTGGATACCTTCAAACACTATCTAACAACATTATTAGCAATCCAATTCAATGGTGAAATCTGATTCTTCAGAAAAGTGACTTTTAAAAGTCACAATTTACCTGCCTGAGTGTCTAGTATCCTAATTAAGATTAGCTTGCTAGCAGATGGATCTGCCAATGCTACCCCTTAATGAGATGTACAAAATGCTTCAAGGGCAGGAACATTAGCTTAGGCTTTTTTTACAGGAAGACCAGGAGGTGATTTGTATGACAGATATCTGCTCAATTAAAGAGAGGTAGGGAGTGTCCTTGAACAACATTAGCTTGATAGTGAACTCAGGAAGGCCTGCCCAATCATAATTAAATGTAAAGGGAGTTCTGGCAAAGAGAAGTCTTTTGTTTTGTAGGCCCTCTGTAGCCCTCTGCAGCCAGGTTGGTACCAGCCCAGTAGAAGGGGGAGCTGGTCCAAAAAACAGTTTGGTGTAGCTGAAGAGGAGGGTACTGTTTATTTCCCTAAGCTCATCCTGGGTGGGTTCACAGCTCCCTTCAGGGTGATGCAGAAGTGTGAAGTGTTTCTCTTGGGAACCTACAATCATTGTATAGGGAATGTCCCAGAGTCAACTCCATCCACTGGCAAATGAACCTACAAAGCTGACGTCTCACCTACAGCTCATCAGAAAACTTTCTGTACTTAATTCAGAACAGAAGAGGATGGAACCTGCTGGTTGATTCTTGTGTGAAGACTCAAAGGTCTTGACCTACTCCCACTTGCACCCAACACTAGAAAATGGACTCCAAGGCTCAGTTGGCTAACCTCCTGTGGTGCTACAGGAACAGAATAAGCTGCAAGATGCCTTCTTTTTTTAAATGCTCAGATAACCATTAGCAACTATAAATGGGCTGGAACCTGTTGGTGGCCTCAGTTTGAGTGAGTACGGGCCCTTAAGTGTTTTCCACGAGGTAGTGATGAAAAGGAGCTGCTCTAGTGACTATCTGGACTTAAAAAAAAATTGAACTTCGAAGACCTCACAAGCCTCAGTGGGCCCTCATGGCAAAGGTTTTCAAATTTGATGCAACTTTATTGGATACAGCTTCAGGTTTGCTCTGTTGTAGGAGGTTGAGCTCAATAAAAATGGCAGATGGTAGAAATCTTGACCCTGAAAATGTGCAAAAATAATCCGGCTGATGTGAGGACTTTGTTAGCCATAAAATTTGGAATTCTCCCACTTAGAGATTTTCCTGCAAACATTACGAGCTTCAACTTGGCCTCATCAAGCTGCTGTGTCACTTTGAAAGGACTCTAGCAGATGCAGCCTGCAACTTTGTCCAGGGGTAAGATTTCAACTTCCACTTTATATATGTCAGAAGGTAGACTTTTTGACTGGGACATACTCACTTGGTAAATCCAACCTGTGACTGGTCAGCCTGAAAATATAGCTAGTTCATGGTCAACCACGCCTCGAGACTACTGATTGACACTTTCATTTGTCTCACTATTTGTCTTACAGCTTTCAGAAATTCATATCTTTGGTTGCCATTGTTAGATATTTGTTGTTTTGGTGTCACTTTACTCACTATTTTCCTCTATTTTCTAAATTGGATTGGGTTTATTGTATTTGGCTTCTCATTTATTTTATTACTGTTAATTACTTTACACATTTTCCTAAGTTAAGCATGTCTGTTCTATGTCATAGCTACCGGGAGGTTGAGTCCAGGTTGGAAATATAAAAATTGTACTTTACTGTAAGAAGCTTGTGTCCTTTTTTCTTGCAATGGACTCCACACACCCAGTTGGTTTTCCACTTAGAAATGTTCAAATCCAAGAAAATGCATGTTTTTCTATAGCCTGCCTGTGAAGTGTAGGGTCCCACAGAGTTCTGTCCTTAACCTCACGCTTTGTAATGTGTGCATGCGCCTCTTAGTGGACATTGTGCAGGAATTTTGGTCATCACTAATCATGTACACTGATGATACACAATTGGCAATATTCCTGGCTTTAGACAAATCATCTGGGCATCCTCAGCTAGTACCACAGCTAGAGAGAGGGACCCAATTGATGGTGAACTGTTGCCAGAAATTGAATAGAGGGAAAACTGAGCTCATGATCCTATGCCAGTCTCCCAACTTGTCTTGGAAACATGCCTGTTCCTTGACCTCCCACAAAAATCCTTGGACTGCGGTTGGATAAATCACTCTCCATGAATGGGCAGTCCAAAAAGCTTGCTGCCACCTGCTTTATTGTTCTCAGAACCCTACACAAAATGTTGGATGTCACCCGAACTTCATGTCAAAGAACTGTGGTCCAGTCCCTAGTCCTGTCACAGTTGGACTACGGCCATTCATTGTACGGAGCTCCCAAAAATGTATTACCAAAAGGCTTAAGGTGGTTCAGAATGCTTCCACTAGAACCCTTCTTAAGATCCAGAGACCTGTCTCAGTAAAGGAGGCTATGGCCTCATTACACTGGCTCCCCATTTATTTGAGAATAAAATTCAAATCCATATGCATGGCACATAACAGACTTAGGCCCTCATTATGACTTTGGTGGTCTTTCCACAAGACCACCAAAGGGCTGGGTGCTAGAAGACCACCAGTGCTGAAACATTTCTGCCACATTTTGGGCCGAAATCCTCCAGTAGTCATGCTGGCGGTCGGAGGCGCAGGGACAGTTCCACCACCAGCCCCGCCCCACCATAAGGACTTCCCCAGCCATATTATGACCAGCAATATGGCCTGGCGGTGTCCCGATGGTGGGGTACTGCCGGTATTCGAAGCACCCATTCCCTGCTGGACAACCTTCTCACTGAACAAGTAAGTCGATCATCCAACAGGGGAAAGGGATGGGAGTGTGGGGGATGTTGTATGTGCACGGGTGAGTGGGTGTTGTCTGCATGTGTGAATGTAAGTGTGTATGAATGTTTTTATGCATATGTATATGCATGTTTGTATATGTGTGTGTATGGATGTGTGTATGCATGTTTGTATGCATCTTTGTATGCATGTGTGTACGGGTGTATGTATACGTGTGTGTGTATGCCTGTGTGTATGCCTGGGTGAATGTGTGTATGAATGTTGATGTGGATGCGTGTATGAATGTTGAAGTGAGTGCGTGTTTGAATGTTGAAGTGAATGCGTATATGAATGTTGAAGTGAATGCATGTATGAATGCTGAAGTGAGTGCGTTTATGAATTCTTGTGAGTGAATGTGTGTATATCAGTGTTGATGAATGAATGTATGCTGGTGCGTGAATGAGTATATGCGGGGTGCGTGTGGGTGTCTGTGTGCGTGTACATGTATGCGGGATGAGGTGCTGTACTAGGAAGGTTTGTTGGGGGGCACTATACACGGAGGGGGTTTGGAGGAGGGGGGCACTGTAGTGGGGTGGGGGCGCTGTTCTCGTATGGAGTGGGGCTGGGGGTGCTGTACTAGAAGGGAGGAGGGGGGTTCTGGTATGAGGTGGGTGGGGTGTATTGGGCTTGCAGGGGGTGGGGGAGTCATCTGCTAGTGACAGGAAGAAATTTCCTCAGATTCGTTGGAATCCCAGAAGAGATGGAAGCAGTATCATCAGTTTCTAAAGGAGTTGCAGATCTAATTCATAAATGCATTATCCCTGATAAGGCTTCAATGTATCCAGACCTCACCATCAAGCACGCCCATAGAATCCCCTTGGCGGAAACCTTCCAGTTCCAAATATCTATGTACAATTTTGGTGAAGTTGGGGGACTTCTGGATTAAGGAGCAAATCTTATCACAAGCGATAAAAAGGAAAACACTTAGCCCAGAGGGAGATTTCACCTTCCGGGTCTTCTCCAATATGTCTGTGACAGCAGCACGTTGACGTTGTGAATTTGCTGGTCTTATCGACGATTTCAAAAGACTAGGGGTCCCAGTGGACATTGTCCAGCTTGCCAAACTCAAAGGGCCAGGCACACATCTTTCAGAGTGTCAAGCAGGCAAGGGATTTATTGGACTCCCTCAAGAAGTAGTATGGGTGCTATGAAGCACTAAGTGAAGGCCAAGACTATAAAAAAAATGTTTTCTTTTCTTTTTTAGCTTGTTAACTCTCACATTATTATATGTGCTTGATTGTAATTCCACCGGCCTGTACTTGCTGTCTCTCCTGTTTGTAGATTATTCGGGTGCCATGTCAGTGCACTCACATCTGGTGTGTTGGGGGTTTGGGCACAAGGGGGGGTAGGGGACCTCAGGGGGCGGGACCATGACGGGTTGGGTCTTGCTTGGGGCCAGGTGGGAGGGGGACACATTTGGGTCACTTTTTGGTAGGGGGTCTATCGTATGGGGAGGGCAAAAAAGGCAGGTGATAATTTACAAGGTACATATATCGTTAGGTGTATGATCATCTTCACAATCAAAAAAGGGCCATCAAGGGCAGGGCTGTGGCTCCCTAACCCCTTACTCTTTCACGAATAAAGGGAATGGCAGGGATTAGCTAAAAAATTGTTGCCTGCAACTTGAATGGGACCAACAACGACCTGAAGTTTCCTTTTTCAGGAAACACAACTAAACCTCTAGGGAAAGCTGCCCAGTCTTCCTAATTTAATCTCCCAGTCCTTTTTTGTGTCAGCCAATGCAGCAGTTCGGGGGGTGGCCATCTAAGTCACACAGAACATTCCTGGGGTGATAAAGCAGGTCTTTAGGGATCCACAGGCAAGATAGATAGTAATCAATACATCAAAAGCAGACAGGAATATTCATTTTGTGAGCTTTTATGGCCAGATCGAAGAAGATATAAGCTCTTTGTGGGCTTTATATGATCAACTATCTATAATTCCTGGTTCTTTCATTATAGGTGGAGATTTTAATATCATACCTAATATACAGATGGATACTTCACGCAGGAATAAAAATCAGAATAAACTAAGAGCATCTCACCGATTACTTTCCAAGATGGTTTCAGATTTGGCACTGGTAGATACACTGGTAGATGCTTGGAAGGCAGACCAACCCCGGGGAGGGAGTTTACCTGATTTTCTAAAAGGTATAATTCAGCTTTGAAGATTGATTTTTTTTTAGTCTCATTTTCTTTGGTGAGACAGGGGTCAGACATCCTTGCTAACTCTTTTTCAGATCATTCTGTCCCTTGGGTTAGCATTATTATGACAAGCAAGCAGATGAGTTTTCCACGTTGGAGCTTTGCCAAGTCCCTTTTAGCAGATGAAGGTTGGGTTCAACCGTCAAGGCATCAGTCACTGAATTTATGAACACTAAAAAAGGCGTGGCCTCCCTTTTTAATATTTGGGAAGCCTCCAAAGCCCACATACGAGGCAAAGCTGTATCCTTTAAAGCCTACATGGATAAAGCAGCCATAGAGAAAAAGTTTTAACTACAACAAGAACTTGATGAAGCATCAAGGAGTAATCAAATACTACATAATCATGAGATGGCTTGTAAACTTGAAAGAGCTCAGATGAGATTGAATGATTATTATATGTATCAGGAAATACTTAATTGTCATATAATCTTTCAGTGACAGTACGAAGAGAATGAGCATGTAGGGAAATGCTTGGCCTGGTCAGTAAAAAGAAAGTCAAATACCAATTTTATTAAAGCCATAGTCAACGAGGACCAATGCGCAATTGTGAACCAGCCTAAAGATATAGAGAAGATTTTCCTCTCTCATTACACAGATCTCTATATTACTACGGCACAAGCTAATTCATCTCAGATCAATCAATATTTGAACACACTTCAATTACCAAGGTTAGACGGATGGGCACAAGCTTTGCTATCAGCTCCTATTACTCTCTCAGAAGTAACAGAGGGAATACAGGATGCACCCAATGGAAAGGCCGCCAGAGAAGATGGCTTTCCGGCCGAAGTATATAAAGTTTTGCTGGGCCAATTAGCCAAACTCTTGGTTACCATTTTTAATGTAATACTAGGAGGGGTGGAGATTCCACCCTCTTTTACCCGGGGCACAGTTGTCAGTTTAAAAAAATAAAGGACAAGCCACCGGAAAACCCAGGCTCGTATCACCCAATTAGCCTTCTAAACTAAGATTATAAACTTTTTACAAAAATGTTGGCAGTTAGAATGGCACAGGTAGCCCAGGGGCTTACCCACGAGGATCAGTGTGTCTTTCTTCCTGGCAGGCTGTTGTCCACAAATACACATTTTTTGGTCCAGCGATTATAATGCTTGGTGCCAAAAAGGTATTCGATCTGGTCCGATAGGAGGTCCTATTTGTGATCTTGGAAAGGTTTAGGTTCCCTGTGCAGATTATTCGGACCCTGCATAGCTTGTATTTTAAGGCCCAAGTCAGGATTTAAATCTATGCACAAATAGTAGGGTCTGTGCAAGTTTCGTAGGGTACGCGGCAGGGTTGCCCTCTCTCGCTGGTGCTTTTTGCACTTTTTATCAAACCTCTGGCAGTGGCTATTCACCAAGATAATCTCATACATCCTCCACTCACCCAACCATCAAAACTCCAACTATTAGCTGATGACATGATTCTTTATCTTCGTGCTGATCCGCTGAATATTCCTAGAGCTTTTGCAAAGATCAAGATCTTTTCTGACCTCAGTGGCTACAGGATTAATTATTCCAAGTCTGAAGCTCTTCCCTACAATGCTAAGAGATCAATTTTGCCAACGGGAATATGGGTCTCTCCCGGTTATCTAGCCCTATTAGATATTCAGGGATATTTATACCACACAATTTTCCAGATCTTTTCCAGCTCAACTATGGATCTGTTTTCAAGAAAGCTCATGGTCTACTTCAGAAATGGCAAGCCTCTTCCTTCACGATCATAGGGTGGGCAGCATTACTTTAAATGATGATTCTTTTTCTGCTTTTATTTATGTTTTAGAGCATAATCCTTAAAATCCCCCAAAAATTCTTTAAAGATATGGACTTGATGATTTGACAATTTATATAGGCCAACAAGAAACCTCGATTAAAGCTTGAAAAACTAGCTCTCACGCTGGAGGATGAGGGTTAGCGCTTCCTAATTTAAAAAAATATTATGATTCAACCTTTTTGAATCAGACCTCAAGAGCCACTTCATTACTTGACTCTAATTTTTATCTTCAATGTATGAGCAGAAAGTGGCATCCAGCTTCCCTGCTTCCTCAAAATACCTCATGTCCCTAAACGTGTGAGATATAAGCTGCTGTCAATTATTCGCGCCAGGACTTTGTCAGTGCAGGAGAACTATAAAATTCCTAGCTTTCATCGGTATTCAGGCTTCATGATTCTTGGATCCTAGACTTTGACTTAAACCAGGTGTATGTTCAATCCTGGGAACAGGCGGGCTTCAAGAGATTCTCAGACTTTTTAAGAGGTGATCAAATTAAGACATTGGTGCAATGTCAAACTGAGAGGACTAATATTTCAGAAGATCTCAGGTTCTCCTTCCCTCAAATCCAGCATTTTCTCCTAACGGTCGAGAGATCAACGATGCATCCAGCTCTGCTATATTTCAGGCCTTCTATGGAATCTACACGTTATAGGTAGCTGGTTACTCTCGTCTGTCAACGGAAATGGTCTCTCAGTTCTTGATAAGGGGTGAGAATTTAACAGGATGTAAGATTGACCTACAGCAATGGATAAACCATAATATCATATCACATAAAGCAATTAGAGGGGCAAATTTCAAAATATTTGCATTTTACTCCAAATGGATGCTTTATTACACCCCAGCTCGACTAAAGGAAGTACTTCCTGAGATGTCCGGCTCTTGTCCGCTTTGTAAGGCGAGTCAGGGGTTTGGCTTCACTTAAGTTTTATCTGTACATATCTGCAGACTTTTGGGAGAAAATATTCAATTGGCCAGTTCGGTAACTTTGGTTACCCTTAATCCAGAGCCGTCTAGAGCATTGTTCGGCATCTCGTGACACCCATGTCTGTCAACTCGCTTGAAAAAAAACTTTTTTTATTTCATCCCTCATCGCTAAATCATTGATTCTTCAAGCCTGGAAGTCACCAGTTCCTCCTATTTATACAACATGGGAAGCTAGGATGAAAGTGGTGTGATTAAAAGAGTAACTATATGCTCAAAGCATGGGTGCTATGCGTAAATCTGACGGTATTTGGGGAAAACCAGCGATTCATCAACAATATGGGGGGTAATCTGTATCATGGGCTATGCTATGATATCTTTGAGGAATTTAATTGGAGGGCTTCCCCACTTGTTTATGTATTGTATTGTACCATAAGGTTTTGCTAATTTCATGATATGTTACTACACCTGCTGAATGAAGGAAAAAAAAATAAAAAAAAATGTATCATATGTGCAACATTTGTGATAATATTTACAGTGAATGAATGCAAACAATAGAACAAAAGGGACTGTTTGTTTCTGGTGATTTTTGTAACTTTCTTTAGCATAGACTCTAGTTAGGGACAAGCTAGAAAATGACTAACAAATTAAACAACAATTGTTGATATGTATTAATCTCTTAGCTAACCCCTCATCCCCCTCCCCCCCCCAATGAGCGCTGAGCCCTTTATTAGCTATTTAGGGTAGTTTGTGCTTATGGTTCCGTTACTTTTCTTCCAGATATGTTATCCATGCCAAGTTTGCGTCCTTTTTTTTACACTGTCCTGGGGATTATAAAGTTGCCCAGGGTTTGTGTATTCCCATGGAGGGGACTGGTAAAATAGGCAAAATACAGCAAAGTTCAGAATTTGTTTTAAATAAAAAATTGGGGAGACATGCGCCAGACAAGTGTCTGTTTTTTCCCTAAAAAGGGCACCCACAAATGGTTTACTGTACTAAAGTCACTGTCATCCCAGCTTTCAGGAACATGCAGAGCCGAATCAAAAAACCTGATTGTGTACCACAGTGTTGGCATTTGTTTCCAAGTGGTAGCCTATTTTCCCTTTTTTGTGCCACCAACCTACTTCTAGTTTGTGGTGGAAACCAATTTGAAACCCTTTGGTGGTCCAGAAAAGCTATAGATTTCCAAAAAGTAGATAGCATTCCAAACTCAGTAGATCCCTCAAGGTTTTCTCAAGGAAAAAAACTTTTGAAACAAAGAAATTCTGAGTATGAGTAAGAATAAACGTACATTTGTGATAAGATTTTCATCTGTAAATTTGTATCACAATGTCTGATTTAGAAAAGCAATATACCATTACATCTGCTGGACCCTTCTGGTTGAGGGGATATGTAGGCTTTTTAGTATCTCCAAGGACCCAAGGGACCCAGAGCCAACAACTGAGCTGCACCGTAAAATATTTTTTCATTGAGTACCCAGTATAGACCAATTCATAAAGTGAAATAGGCAAAGGGAAAATGGGGATGAATTAAACCTATGTACTGTCTTGTTTGTCTCTCACTGTACTAAATTAGACTGCTGGATTTGGGCAGCAGCCCCACCATGCTGTGATAAACTTAGTCCAATTCCACACCTTGTGACAACTGTCAGACTAACCCTTTCGAACAGCTAGCAGTACTTCACCAGCACCTAAAGTGGCGAAGATTTGTGGCAGCTGTGCACATGACATACTGACTTCTCAGGGAAATCGTGGTGCAACAGATTTCATCCTTTTCTCTCAGTTACATTCATCTCACACATGCGAAGACAAACAGTAGGACAAATTGGTTCAATATATTTAATTGAATCAACTGCGTTCTAAATAAAATTGCATGTACTGCAATGATTAGGATGGTAAAGCCTAATAATAATATTGCAGTGATAAAGAAAGTGAAATAAAATAAAAGTCCCTCCATGTCAGAATGCTATGTGTTGATATTTCTACCTATACCCCTAAAGTAGTACATTAGAGCACAGCAGTGTTAGCCCTAATCTGCCCTTTAAAATCACTAGAATGGCACCCTCCCCATACCTGGATTTGGTAGAAGCAAAGAAGGCTGTTAGTCTAGTAAGAGCCCTCTTTCATGTAGGCAGAGAAAGATATCAAGTCTCAACGAACATCAGGAATGAAGCAGCACATTGCAGCTGTAATCTTGTGGCTGGAACTTCCCCTCTAATGTATGTGGGACACAGAGAAGTTTTATAATAAAACAGGAAATGTTTTCGGGAAACTGCCCTAATGTAAAACACTCATGTTTCCGTGAAGTGCAGAGATTGCGGTGTTCCACTTTGTCCCGGCAACATATTGGGGACAGCTTTGAGCAAAGTACAGAACAATAATGTCAGAGTACAAGGAATGAAAACAGTTTATGTGCTAAGAGCATAGAAGATAAAAGCAAATAAAACATCACTCCAGAAGACAGCTTCTGCTCAGAAAATAAAATTAATTGCAACTAGGATAAAGGGCACAGGCTGCAGGCCTATGGCTAAAATAGCGTGCCCATAAAGCTACTAAATTACCCTCATGACAGTATTTCTGAAAAGAGCACGATAAATGGAGTTTGGGAGTCATAGTTATAGTTGCATCTCTGAATTTGTGGGTACCTGTACTAGTGTATGATTTAGAGGATATTTTTCAAAATGTCATCTTTCTTATACACTGGATAATAAATGGATAATAACAAATGTTCTAATATTACATGCTCCCACAAGTCTTTTGATAAAAATGGTACCTCACTTGTGTGGGCAGGCTTAGTGGCCATGACAGGAAACAACCCAAAACGCAGCACCAATGAATCACATATTTCCACTGAAAACTGACAGTTTTGTCCCAATGTGGTGGCTCTAGATTTATGACCCTAGCTCAGCAGGGACATAGGGAAAACTAGCCTACCTGAACATGTTTGAAAACTAGACGCCTAGGGGTATCCAGGGTGGATTGACTTGCATAGCTCTCTCCATATTTCTTTTTTACTCAGAATCCCTTGTAAATCTCAAACATTGACTCAAAAAACATATTCCCTCACATTTCTGTGATGGAAGGTTCTGGAATCTGCAGGGAGCCACACATTTCCTTACACCCAGAATTCCCTCAAGTCTCCAGATATGAATTTTACCTCACTTGTGTGGCTAGGCCTACTGCCTACAACAGTAAACAGTCCTAAACACAACAGGGACACATCACAATTTTCCACTGAAAACTGACCTTTTTTTCTTAATGTGGGCAGCTCTAGATTGTGGACCCTAGCTCAGTCTGCACCTAGATAAACCCAGGCAACCTGTATATTTTTTAAAACTAGGCACCTACGGATATCCAGGGTGGACTGCCTTTTATAGCTCTCACCTCATTCTTTTACTCAGAATCCCTTGCAAATTTCAAACATTGACTCAAAAAATACATTTTCTCACATTTCTGTGATGAAAAGTTCTGGAATCTGCTTTGAATGACAACCTTCCTTCCACCTTCTCCAGATATAAATGTTCTGGCTCAGCCGGCACTTTGGGAAACCTAGCCAACCTATACATTTTTGAAAAACAGACACCTAGGGGTATCCAAGATGGGCTGCCTTGCATGGCTCTCATTACAATTTTTTTATCCTGTATCCTTTTTTATCCTGAAGCAAAAAACCTCCCCCTACTCAGCATTTCCCCAAGTCTCCCAATAAAAATGGTACCTCACTTGTGGTGGTAGGCCTAGTACCTGTGACAAAAACAGATCAAACCAAGGTCAATGGGAGTCCCCTTGCGAGGGCACCTTTGTTGGAGGAGTTTGTGTAGTAGTTACTAGGATCAGTCACTCAATTGGGCCAGCATTTTTATGGGCACAAGCTTGGTAATTCAGAGTGGTAGGAATTTTGCAGATTCCTGTGGATTCTAAAACTTTCCATCACAGAAATGGAATGGAAATGTGTGATTTTAGTCAGAATTTGAGGTGTGTAGAGCATTGTGGGTAAGTAAACCTTGTGGGATCCATGCAAGCTATACAACCCTGGACTCCCTTGGCTGTGTAGTTTTCAAAAATGCCTGCAGTTCGTAAGGATGCATTAATGACACCACACCATGGCCCCAAATACCCCACCTACTCCTATTGCCTATCTCCCAACAAAGCAATTTAGGGCCCTGTGTGTCCTTTTTTCTTGGACCATCAACATAAGTGGAATCTCAATCTTATTGGGAGACGTGTGGGAACTCAATGCAGTAGGAAACCTTTAACTATAGACCATACTGGCATTTCAGGAGGGTTTTTAGTACCTTTTGAACCAAAGGATTAGGAAAGTAGGCACTTTAATTAGAATTGACACTTTAGTAGTATACCGATGAGTTGGTTAGATAGGTTAACACTATAAATTTTGCTTCAGTAATTTTAATACATGTAATAATGTGGTGCATGATTTATTTTGTAACATATACACTTAGGCACCTAATATTATTATATAGTAGAATATATCACCACTCCCACACAGGCAATGGGTCAGATGAGTTAGGCACTTTCCGTTACACTTGCACTTTAAGGGATACTATATAAGCATATAACACTAGTCAAAAGTGTGATTTCTGTTTTTGAAAACTGTATTCTCTCAAATGGTCTCTTTCTCAATGCAGACTATTGAAAATATGCATAAGCTGCACTCAGAGCATAGTAAAATATGTTTTCAAAACTAATAGGTGGCATGTAAGAAAGTCCCAACTTTTGTCTTCCCACTCAGCCCGGGTTCAAACACATGGCCTCACTCACAAGCCCCTTGCGCAGCCGTTACGTAATTTTGTTGACACAGCAGCTGCGCTATGACAACTCCATATTTACAATGTGATGCTAGAGGCCTCTCACTGCCATCATTCTCATCATTCCTACCCTCTTTCCTGGATGCCATAATCTGCCTCACACCCCACCACATCCTCTTTCCCAGCACCCAGTAACTGCAGAAGGAGATCAAACAAGGATTCTATGCCATCGGAGGGTTTCCACATGTGCTGGGTGCCATGGTCTGCATACAAGTGCAACTCGTTCTTCCGGCTGCAACTGTCCATCTATACAGGAACTGGAAACACACCCACTCCATCAGCTTCCATGTCATTGTTGACCATCATGGGTTGACCACAAATGTAGTGGCAAAATACCCCAGCAGTGTGCATTATGCATTCATATTCCAGCACTCCATCATCAATCAATCATTTCAAGATGGACAATGTGGGAATGGCCTACTCGTAGGTAAGCAACAGAAAGTATTCAACAGACGCACTAACAAGTAGATATTGGGGACACAATACAGACCTCACTGTCTGTCTACAGATAGGGACTGTAGGATGAGGGCCATTCCAAATGCATGCAACTTGCTTCAGACTACATATGCAATAAAATCACATTGACATACACGTGAACACATCTCAAGCCAGTTTTGCAGATGTTGCATGATGTAAAGGCACATAGCCATGCATGGCAGGCAGGAAAGCTGGCCAACATCACTGTGTGCAAGGGTGGTGTACCATGCCCACTATTGGGTGTTCAAATGCAACACAAATGGGCCATTAGCCGTCTCATGGCTCCCACACAAGGAACTAGGTACAAGGTGACAAAGCATGGCTCATGGACAGGTGACATATAAGTGAACAAATGCATAATATTTACAAAAATCACTTCCATCTCACATGTGTGATGTGTAATGCTACACGCACATTCATCACTCACCATGCCTCTGAGGCAGCAGCTTTGGCTGGAAGGTGCACCTGCAAGCACAAATACAATCCTGCAAGCAAAGAAGAAGCCCTACAACCCCTGATGCAATTGTGAATGTGTACTTGCAAGACAACTTGTGTGCACGTCTAGTTGGAAGGAACCATAAAATGCGGGAGACCTCAAATATTGTGTACCAATTCTCCTTCTCAGAGACCTTGTACAGTGTAAGAAGGTGTGTAGCTGAACTGCACAGGAGCACTCACAAATCTTCAGGATCCATGTGTTGGGTGCACAAAATAAGCACAATGCTGTCACACATGTACACAATGTTCAAGCACTGTGACATGCAACCATGGAACGCAAAATGACAGTTGTGACACTGTGTCACTCATTTGGTATGTGGGAGTGCATGCTGTATGGATGGCATCATGTCAACTGCCCTGGACACTACTGACACTCAAAGACCTGGAGAATGTAATGTATACCAAAACCAACATCTTGGGATCACCATGGACCCATGCATGAGTCTGTGTCAGCCATGTTGGGACATTACCACCTATCTAGGCAGGACCTGCAAAAAATAATTACATCCACATTCTGTCTCTCCACACATGTAGTGTGAACACAGAACATAGAGAAGACTAGAGCCATTGGAAACAGTCACCACCAAATCTGCTGCAGAAATGTGATGGTCAGGATGTTGAATTGTATAATGTGTATGCTCATGCATTGCATTTGACCCCACATAGATTGATTGTCCAGGCTCCTGTAAATGTCATAACACATGCATGATTCACACATCATGTGATCATAATGGGTAGAAAAGCAGGACAATACCACTACACATAACACAAATGGGCAGGATTTTAGCAAATATAGTTATCTAAAACATTGACACTGTCACTTTTTCCATTTCAGCTGACCAAGGATATTGAATCCAGCAGTGGATGATAACCTGGTATGCCAATCCACACACACAGAAGGAGATGGCCTACAACCTGGCCCACATTCACCCATGTATTGTAGTTGAGTGGACCTTTGGCCACTTTTGCTGCCTGGGTATTTCTGGGGTTAGACAATTATATTCCCCCGGTCTGCAAAATTAATTTGGTTTATGCCATACTGCACGACATATGTGTGCAGACAAATGCCCCCCTGGGATAAACTACTGGAAGATTTAAGGAAGAGGAGGTGAAGGCAGCACATCATGGGGAAATTCAAAACTCAGCTGCAGGTGCAGATAGACATACACACACATTGTGCAGAATTTCTTCACAGAAGTTCATGTCAGTGAATGTATGATAGTGTTTCAACAGGTAAATACATGTTTCAATGTTACATATGTCTTGGAGATTATTTAATGAGTCCAGGTAAAAATAAAACTCACCCGCATCCAGGAAATCATAAGCAGGCCACAGAAGTCATCAATAAAGGGTGAACACTGTCATCATACCCAAAATACCAGACATATTGCACTGATCTCTGAAAAGTGTGGTGTCTAATGTTTGTATTACCTGTTGAACAAACATGTTGAACTGAAAACACACATATCAGCCAAATATTTGTTGTTAAAAAAGAATAACCAACAGTTCTGAACTCTATGTGATGCATTAGGCCCAAACTTGATGCTCATGCATGAAATAGTAGTCATGACCTGCAACAATAGATCAGTGTGATATATGTGACAGCTCTATGGCTGAATAACTTATTTCACTTGTGACAACTCACCACATCCACATTACTTGCACTCATATGTATTACAAATAGTGTATCACAAAGGACAGTACACCTGTATATGTAGCCCAGTGTCAGTCAAATCCATAATCATCTTCCATGTATGCCAATGTCCTAGCATATCTCATAATGTTGGTAAAATGTATGAGTCAATCAGGACATAGAACATTTTGTATATGGATTTGAGGTAATCAGTTGTCATGACTATTTACCCAATCAACCCCTACTCACTGTGCATCTGGAAAATGATAAAGGGCCAGATGTACAAAGCCCTTTCTCATTTCTTAACCCTCCAAATTGGTATTTTGAGCCATTAAAAAATGCAAAATCGCCTTTTCAGGTGTCCAAATGCCTTTAGGAAATCACAAATTGTGATGTTTACCATGTAGAAATCACAAATTGTGATCCCCAGAATCTGAAAATGCAAACAGGGATTACCTGTTTGTAATTCCTATTCTGATGTACAAAGCATTTTCTAAATGTGATCTGGGCATTTAGGAAATGCTATTTCCATCAACTGGAATTTTTGGGGTGCACCAAGGGGTACCTTTTGCCCATTGCCATCATTGGTTTTGCATTTCCCAAATGGCGATTTCCTAATCACCACGTGGGAAATGCAAAACTGGCCCATTGACACAAATGCAATGGGATTCATTATTTGCAATTTCCTAATAGTGATTCCTACTTTGTAGGAATTGCTATTAGAAAATTGGTATCTCTGGACATAGGATTTTGCATTTCCTAAATAGCGACTTCTATGAAGTTGCTATTAGGCCATGCAAAATTTTATTTTACTACATCTGGCCCCTGGTCTACAGCTGTGCATGAGTACTCATCAGAAACATACCCATACAAAAGGCCAGCAGAGCCACATTCATGTCCTACACAGGAACAGGTACTTGTGGAGGGGACTTTCAGAGTACACAGATACTACTTCAGGAGTCAGGATATGTGTGTGTGTGTGTGGGGGGGGGTCAATTACTCAAATCACTCCCAATGATTACTAAATTCACAACTTGTGATCCCCAGAATCTGAAAACGCAAATAGGGATTACCTGTTTGTAATTCCTATTCTGATGTACAAAGTGTTTCCTAAATGTGATCTGGGTATTTAGGAAATGCTATTTTCATCTACTGGAATTTTTGGGGTGCACCAAGGGGTACCTTTTGCCCATTGCCATCACTGGTTTTGCATTTCCAAAATGGCGATTTCCTAATCACCACTTGGGAAATGCAAAACTGGCCCACTGACAAAAATGGAATGGGATTCATCATTTGCAATTTCCTAATAGTGATTCCTACTTTGTAGGAATTGCTATTAGAAAATTGGCATCTCTGGACATAGGATTTTGCATTTCCTAAATAGTTATTTCTATAAAATTGCTATTAGGCCATGCAAAATTGTATTTAACTACATCTGGTCCCTAGCCTACAGCCGTGCATGAGTACTCATCAAAAACACACCCATACAAAAGGCCAGCAGAGCCACATTCATGTCCTAAGCAGGAACAGGTACATTGTGGAGGGGACTTCCAGAGTACACAGATACTACTTCAGGAGTCAGGATATGTGTGTGTGTGGGGGTCAATTACTCAGCTCACTCCCAATGATTACTAAACTAATACTAAGTTGCTGCATATTGCAGAATATATGTACATGGCCAGATAGCCCATGACCCGATGACAATAAGAAGCATTCAACTGGACGATGAGGATGAGGAAGATGAGGAGCAAGCTCAAAATGTACCATCAACGTGGCTGATGTACCATATACTAGGACATCTGTGTGGCACATGAGTGAATGACTTTCATAATGTCACAAGATTATGACAAAATTAATCATTACACCTATCTAAAACAACACATATAATCACAACCAGTAGTTAGGCAACTTACCTGCCCAGTCACAGTTGAGAAAGTCATTATTTTAGCATGCTCACCCCAATGTTTATGACTCATACTGGTGGTAACTGACCCTGACTCTACCCTGGTTCTGCAAACCAGACCCAGGGCCAGTCCCCTGAATATTCGGTATATGGTAGAGCAGTACAATTACAATTGCCAATTACAGACTCTGTAAGTCCCTAGTAGATAATAGGGCAAGTGGAATTCAAACTACCTTTAAGTCCCTAATGTATAATAGGGCGGGAAAGTTTAAATTTCCTGTACTGGAACGTGCACTGCTGTGTTGCTTGTTGCCCCTTTTGAAGGCAGCCCTGTCTTGTAGATGGTCTTCCAAAGGTTAAATGCCTACCAAATTGACTTTGAAACACATTGCACTTAGAACAGACAATCAACTTACCTTGTTTTTTGATCCTCCAGGAGGGGACGGGATCCATGGGGGCTGCTCCACCACCAGCACCCCGTCACCAGAACACCACCACACCGAATCATGGGACGTGATTCAGTGGGCGGTGTTCTGATGACGGGCGGTGGAGGTGGAGCAACCTCCACTTCCCTGCTGACCGCCGGTATGGCTGCTGGAGGCTCTCTGTCCTAAAAAGGACAGAGGGCAGCCATCAGTCATAATACGCCACACGGAAAACCACCTGCACTGGCGGTCTTCAGCACAGCGGTACCTCAGCGGTCTTTTTTAAAGGTCGAAATGAGGGCCTATGTGTTTACACCTATTGCTATGCATGAGCAACACCACTTTGATGCTGAGTGTAGTAATGGTTTCATGAATGCTGCCTTGCTGTCCTTAGTAAGTCAGAGGTCACACAAAGGCATGCATGGTGTGATAACATTGCACCATCAGCATGAGTGAAAATCATGTGCACCACAAATCATGTGAAATGGACTATCCAAATGAACATCCATATGCTAATCCACGTTGTGTGTGGTATAAGTCCTGCGGGTGCACAATGGCCCTTTGTACACACTTTGTGGTCCTATGGGGTCCCTGGAAATGCTTAAAGGTGCTGCACATATATGCGTTGACCTTCATGACAAAGCAGTGACATAGGGAGTCTCACAGAGTCTGTGGCATCGACAGAGGGTGCACCCTCTTCTGCACAGTGGCTTTGGCACCTGCCAATTAGAACACCACTCTGATTTTAACTCTATGCTGCATCTAAGATGAGGGGCCAGGGGCAAAGTCAATCTCCAGAAGTGCAATGGCAGTGTGACTCCTGATATGGCACCATCCATACATCCCTTTACATGTGTATCCAGGCTAGTACAACACTTAACTGCACAGAAGACTGTCCACCTCAAATTGTCTGACAGCCTGCTCTCTGCACCTTGGGACACAGCACAGATTGGTCATTGTCTGCGCTGTCCAAGATGTGGGTGTGCTGACCCCATTCCATGGCAAGTTTATGGCATTCCTGGGGGTAATCTAAGCAATGAAATCAGGTGCCAATCCATAGTTGGCACAAAGGGCAAACATTTTAAGGTGTGCCGTTATACAAACATAGGCCCCTATGCATAGTCTGATCCTAGTAATGCATGCACTTTCACATATGTACACTTCCAACACACACATTGGACACATAGAAAGACAGGAACCAGGTACACCCAACTATTCACAGGCAACACAGCAATCCTTATGTCTTTTTACATGCAATCCACATCACACTATAAATAAATCCACATATTTTCCTCATTGCGTCCACAAAATGGACACATGGGCCTAATGCGTGTTTTTTCAGCCATCACATCAGCCAAAATGACTCTTGCTATCTGATGCTTCAGAATTTCCTCATGGTGGCTTGTCATGCCTTCTGTGAAGTCCACGCTTTGACCTGAAGTGTAAAAAAAAACCATCAGCTGAAAACATGCTGCATCTGCCCAAAAAGTGATGCAATGGATCAGCCATGCTCTAAACCAGGAACTGTGAATTTAATTTCACTTTAACTCACGATCCTTGTGTTTGTGCTTGGGAGAGGTGTTGTGGTGTTGGTGTAGAAAGGAGTGCTGGTGTTGGAGTCCTTTGTGCTGTCTGATGTCCCTGTTGTGTCACTCATGTCTCAATTGTCCTTTGCATTCATATTTTGTATTGCATTGTACTGTGTATTGTTGGTATTCATCTTTGAGATATTATAGTTTTTAGGGGTAGTTGGGAATAGATTTTTTTTTTTTTTGCGTGGGATGTTCATTGTGTGTTTGTGCTGGGAAATGCCGGGGAAGAGAAGGGCAAAAAGCATGAATGCCTAGGAGCTTCGAGGGTTCCAATGGCAGGGGACACACTACCTGACTAACATGGTGGCCATGAGAGGACGTGTTGTATAGGGGTATAAGACAGAGTCATCCAAGCTGCAGTGGGAGAAGGTCTGCTTCCACATGTAGCGGATATTCGAGGTGGAGCAGACAACCCACCAGCTGAAGCATGGCTGGGCAAACGTTATCAGCAGGGAACGTGTCCTCCTCAACTACCTAGGAATGGAAGTTGGTGAAACTGTTTGTAAGTATATATCCTTTGTGAATGATTCTTTGTATTGCAGTTGCATTTAGATGTCTGGTGACCAGGGAGCATCATTTACTAAATTTGGACTAGGGGCCCCAAGTCGTGCTGCTGCGCTGTCTTGCATCCACAACAAATGCAGCAATGCACCATATCTATAACATATGGTGCATTCCTGTCCTTGTCCTCTCCCCTGGTACACAAATTGCTGCCGAGCACCAATGCAGGCACCCTTGTGCTATGGTGTAAGGGTGCATGGTTTGCAGGGATTATTGTTCATGTGCAGGAAGGGACACATATACACAATCAGTGATGGCATTTTTCTTTGTCTACGTGTGCTGTAGAATGCAGCACATATAGGAAGAGGAAAACATGTGGAGAAATAATGTAATTACTTCTCATTGTGCCACTTTGACGCTACCCTGAGGTGGCATAGGAATCTGATGAATTCCCAGCCTTGTGAATGTTAGCTGGCACAGTGTGCCACCTAAACTTCAAGAAAATGATGCTGCGGTGTTTCAGGGTGCCGCTTAGGCTTGTAAATGAGGCCCATAGTGACAGCCGTTCATATATATCAAGGCAAAAATGCTATCACACCACAAGACAGATTTTTTATTGACACAGTGGCTTCAGAATACTTGGTTGTCATGCTGCCCCACTAAACAGTGGCCCTAGTTTTCCTGGTGGCGACTTTCTCTTTTGGTGCCACAGTGCACATGTTAACAGATGTGTTGTGTGCAACCTGAGGAAGTGTGCACCTTTACAATATATGGCCTACTGCTAGGACATCTGGTAACTTGTGCTGCCTTGGGGTACATCCTTTTGCATGAGAAGTCCTATTTTGTGACACTCCAGTTGATCATGTCTCATGTAAATGAGGCATAATGTATGTGACTCTGTACATAGTTCTGACACGCAGATTGTCATACATCTGAATATACCTCACATATGTGTGTGTCTGCTTCTACAATATTTAGTTTGGGGATGGACAAGAAATGTATGTTCGGTGTCTATGACTATGTAGCAATGACAGATACCGATGTCTGTTAATTGGAGGTACAAGGATGTCTAACTATTGATATTTTGTAGCATAGTCATGTACATGTAATGGAAAGAGTATGGCAGGGTTGTTACTAGTCCTGGCTGAGTGTGTTCTGTGAGTCATTAAGATGCAGAGTGCCATTGAACTCAGCTACTCTTGGGAAATTATGGGGCAGTGAGTCACTTAACAATGTGCCTGAGAGATGTACGTTAATTTGAATCATATGTGTGTACATGTCAGCCGGCCCTACCAATATATATCATTGAGCCATGTTAAATGAGAAATTAAAGTTGTTACAACCAGAAGGGTTCTATGGCCATTTGCAAGCCATGTGTAATGTTCAATATTTGATCACAGTGTTTTTTTTTCAACATTCACAGTGCTAGATCTCATGTTATATCTTCCAGGTGGAACCGAGCCTTAAACCACTTGAGAGGTTGAGAACTTCAGTGACCTCGATACTACCAGTGAGTGTCATCCTGTATGTCTAATGGGTAATGCAAGGATTGTGCGTGATATTGGATGCTTTGTTCAATGACATGTTCAATGTGCATTTACTCCAAATCAGACTCCATATGTTACATTTAAATTTGGACAGGAAGGTAGACCTTATACTCTGTATGTGCAATCGCCTCTGACTAATGTCAAGGATAATCTGATTGCTATCACTGAGGAGCCACATGTTTTCTGGTATGACCTAAGAGCAAGGCCCACAGTGCCAGGATCTGTGAGAATCTGAGTAGTGGATTCATAGGTGAACATGGCAGGGGATGGTATACCCAACAAATGCATTTCAGATGCACAGGTATGCTGTTGATACTCACAGTGAAATCTATGTCTGATGTGTATGGCTAGTCGACACAGGGGTATTGAGTCAAAACACAGTAATGGCAGTAAGGACATTTTCCAGAACTACAGGGTCCCAACAGGCCACACAGGGTGGCATCAGATAGTTTTCAAAGTATGTTCCAGTTGTGTGAGCCACAGGACCATCACAGAAAATTATGGGCCTCATCACAACATTGGCGGGCGGCTACGGCCGCCCGCCAAGCTGTAACCGCCGTGCGGTCGCCAATGCGGCCGCACTCCTGCGGTGCCTATTTGAACATCCCCGCTGGGCCGGTGGGCGGAAACCAAGTTTCCGCCCGCCGGCCCAGCGGGGATGTGGGCCGCAACATGGGAGCCGGCTACACATGGAGCCGGCGGTGTTGCGCCCGTGCGACGGGTGCAGTTGCACCCTTCGAGCTTTTCCCTGTCTGCACAGCAGACAGTGAAAAGCCGCATGGGGCCCTGTCAGGGGGCCCCTGCACTGCCCATGCCAGTGGCATAGGCAGTGCAGGGGCCCCCAGGGGCCCCACGACTCCCCGTACCTCCAGCCTTTTCCTGGCCGTTCAGACCGCCAGAAAAAGGCTGGCAGTCTGGGACTCGTAATCCCCTGGGCAGCGCTGCAAGCAGCGCTGCCCTGGCGGATTACAACCGCCCGGGCCATTGTGGCCATTGTGTCTTCCCTTCCCCTTAAAGATAGTTGTGTTTATTGTATGTGTTTTAGAGAGCTTAGTTGAGATAAGTTAGTGTGTAGTGTAGATTAGTTTTAGTAGGTTGTAGTTTTTAGTAGGGGTGGGTGCCTTTTTGTGGGTTTGGTTTCATTAGGAGTTTTTAGTGGGTGGGGGGTTCATGTGTAAGGAATGTGTTTTAGAAACAAATAATAAACAAAATCCAAAATGTATAAATATTTGTTTAGGCCTAGATGTTTAGTTCATTTGGTTGTTACAGAAATGTTGTTTAGATGCTAAGATCCATGCTTAGACCAGCCACCTGTGATCTGAGTTTCATCAGCATTCAGAATGACTGCATGATACCTGTTGTGTTACATTCTTGGGAACCTCAGAAACAGCTTGCTAGACAAGATACATATCATATTCTTCAAATATGTTTCACTCAGTCTGTGTGGTTTCTTTCTCTGGCTCCAATCCACACATGTTCCTGTTGTAAGTAGTCAGTGTATTTTCTTCACACAATGCAACATGTTTGAATTGTACCTGCTTCAGACACACTTACAACACAAAGGTTGTAGTTAGTGGTTTTATTTAGAGTTGCAAAATTACATGATGTATTTATGTACACTTCATTAGACAACAACCCCAACAGATGTATCAAGCCATTGGATGTCCATGGGGGTGGGGTAACAAATAATTGGACATGTGTAGTAGAGGAGTGCTCCGGTGAGGAGGAGCACATTGCTATTGGGCAGATTGGCCACTATGATAGTCCACAAATGTGAGAGGTGAACACAGGAAGAGTCAAATTGAGGACAGTGCCAGTTGTTTGGACACTGGCAAGATCTTAAGCACAGAGCAAATGGGAAGTGGCTATGTGCCACAGATAATTGCTACAGGGCAGTTTTGTTGATGAAAGATGTGCATTCCACATGTTCTTCGTCCAAAGTATGCGGTGCCTCCCGTGACAGGGGTGTTATAAGTGTTAAAGTAGAGTGAGGCACACACACATCAGGGGCAGATGCTGTGGATCCCATGTCCACAGCAGCTCTCATCTGTGGCAAAACATAAGGCAGCACAGCAGCAAGGAGGATCTGCTGGTTTTGCAACACAGCAGCAACATCAGGGTGATAGGCACCCTTGCTGGCAATGAGGAAGTCCTGTTTCTGCTGCACAGACTCCAAGACTTTTTGGATAGCCCCCAACCTATTGGAAACCTTGCTGGTGACACTTTGGCAGGGGATGTGCTCATTTCTCTGCCTCATAAATCCAGCCATGACTGATGGAGGTCACAGAGTGGATAGTAGTTGCAGTGTATGGTGGCTGAGTTATCCTTATTCGGACTGAGGCACCTACGGACTGCCTCTAGGGTACCCACCATGGTCTCCATCCCCACCCACACCTGATCTGCTACCTCCCACTGGATACCTACCACAGTCTTTTGGAATGTTTGTTCTGGATCCTAGGAGTCCAGGTCTCTTGAGAGGGTGTCTGGATGACTGGCGGGTGTCAGGACCGATGGTTTGCAGCTGGCCATCTATATCATCGAAAAAGTCCAGGCCAGTCAGCTGGCCAGGAGGTAAGCTTTCATCCTCTACAATGAGATAGAGATATGTTAATGGGTCTGATCGATGTTGACATGAGTAATCTGGTTGACATTCAAAATTTCTGATGTAGCACTTTCAGCACCTCATTTACCAGGCCCTAGCAGCACACTGCACAAATGGAGTGTCATTTTTTTTACGCTCCAGTGGTGCAGTGTGCCGGCTCATATTTTCAAGCTCGCGTAAAGCCACCTTGCATGGCTTTTCATGGCCTTGTTAATATGGACCCCTTTCACGCATAACACTGTATGGAATGTGCATTCCATGGGTGTTCTGTGGGTGTTCCCATACAACACCCATGAAATCCAAAGGAATCTGACACATTCCCAGATATAAAAGCCTCGGAATGTGTCAGAATCCTATACCACTTCAGGGTGGTATTAAAGTGGCGGAAAGGGGAGAAATAAACATTTTCTCCCTTTTTTTTTCCTCTTTCCATATGTGCTGCATTCTGCAGCACAATTAGGATGAGGAATATGCCATTAATGATTGTTTATGTATAGAAAGGTGCACTTTCCTGTACATAAACAATCATCCCTGCAACTCAGGCATCCTTGCAATGTGGTGAATCCACTTTAGTTTGTATTGGGACTCAGGAGATTAGCTTAGCCTTTTGACTTTCAGGCTTGTGCGCCATCACATAGTAACTTTTAACCTACTTAGCTTGCTCTGTTTTAGACCATTTATTTTATTATTTCTTTTAAGATGGCTGCCATTGTTTATAGTTCTAAAAATATATTGATTTGCATTATCAGTGCCACTCTGTGAAGGAGTCATTATCAGCGTGGTGATCAAGTGATGTACGTGTGACAGGAACATAATGTACACTTGTTGAGAATTGTTTATATAATGCCACCACAGGTCTGCTTCCTTATCAGTTGTTTGGGAACATACTTGTACCAGGGAACCCTCATGATCCTTAAAAATACATCTCACACAGACATGGTCAAAAGAGAGGTTCCTTCCAGATGCCATCAACACTGCATGTCACCTTGTTCCAGAACTCAGCCTTTGTTTCACCATGGAGTCTGATCTAGAGACTTCATTCCAAGGTAACGAGGGTTGGGGGGGTGCTTCTCATTGACATGGTACTGGTAGATTAGGTTTATCACACCTAGCTCTCATTAGGTTAGAGATTAGGTTCTCCTTGCTAGGAATTTTATATCTCATGTTTATTGTAAGATGGTGGGGGGTTTTGTATTCACAACTCCCTTCTTCACAATTATGCTGCTTTTACTATTTATTATCATAATCACTGTAGCCCATGCATTTTATCGTAGGTTGTATTTTTTAATAAATATATTGAAAACTTTCCTGCATTTCCTTCCTTGCCTGTGTGTGGCTGAGAATTATTGCCAACACGAGAAAAGGATAACTACAGTTCC